>NC_138196.1:70946992-71260048 GCF_964194105.1 Spermophilus citellus | reverse complement strand
ATTTATTTACTGGGTATTGAACCCAGAAGTGCTTTACTACTGAGCCACTCCACAGCCCTTTTTAATTTATTTATTGACAAGTCCTTGCAAAGTTGCCAAGCTGGCCTTGAACGTGGAATTCTCCTGTCTCAGCCTCCCAATTTGCTGGGATTTATAGGTGTTTGCTTCTGTGCCCAGCTCGAGATAACTTTTTGATAAATAAGTGACACTTTCAAATGATCAAGATATAAAACTTTAAAACAAAATCAGTCAATGACTGTAAGCACAATGAACTTGGGACTCAGGATGTTCACACAGGTCAGAGAATAGTGACATATGCTGAAGAATACGCTGGCAGTTAACCTTTCATCCCTATATGGAATAAGGTGTTTGCTAAGACTTTAATTGCATAAACTTCTAAGCTTTCAGGTTCTAAGGCTTTTAAATCACATCCACATCATGTTTTAGGACTCATTTTTAATATCTACTTAAAATCCTCTGGTGGTTACCCAACATGCACAAAATAAACCCCTACTATGCTCTAGACCCATGTGACCCAGTTACCCATTTGCCCTTAGGCACAGCACACTGGGTCCACTGGGTCCCCACAACCAGCCTATTATGCAGGCCTGCCCGCACAGCCATGCCCAGGGACTGCTTGGTCTGTCACTCACCTGTGCACGGCTGCTGCTCTTATTCATGGCCTAGGTCTCCTTGTTGATAGGTTTTCTGTGACCAATCAGTCTAAGGCTGCTCTTTTGAGTTATATTATTTTAATTACCTTCTAATAATTATTTGTTGGTCTATCAGAAAATGACAGGATTGTTATTATCTGTTTAATTCCTCTTTCATCTGTTTCACCTCAGCTGAAAGCTAAGTTCTTCATGTTGTTCCTCCCTGAATTCTCTAGCCTAGATTAATGTCTGGCAGGTAGTAGACTTAATAAGTATTGACTGAGTAGATGACTGAATTAATGGCTTCAAGAGGAGATTTGTACAACTAAAAGTGTTAGTACTGTTACACTGTGCTTATCTACATTAGAAACATGAATTATTGTCTAGTGGTTATAAAATACTTTATACTCTATTGTACTAGTGCTGATAGTATACTATATAGTAAGAAAATGGGGCTGGGATTGTGACTCAGTGGTAGAGTGCTCGCTTAGCATGGGCAGGACCCAGGTTCAATTCTCAGCACCACATAAAAAATAAAGGCATTGTGTTGTCCATCTACCAAAAACAACAACAAAATTTCCCTCTCTCTCTCTCTCTCTCTCTCTCTCTCTCTCTCTCTCTCTCTCTCTCTCTTAAAGAAAATGCATTCTAATTACTCTCTAGTAGTTATAAAAATACTTTCCCTTTATATTAACATGACCTGATAAAATATTTGTTGTGGTCATTGTACAATAGAGTAATGCAATAAAGATGAATTAAGCAAGGAGTGTCATGTAGGCCCTCGGAGCAGACAGATCATAAAGAGTCAGTGATATGTTAAAGGAGAGTTTACACTGCTGACCATCAGTTTGTGTAGACTATGATTGGAAATGTTCTTAGCTGTGAACTTCAGATATCTTTCCCTGGGAAAATATTGTCTCTAAATAAACTAACAGGTCCTGAGCTGATATAATAATGTAAAAGACTGAGAAATGATATGGATAGCATTGTTTCACTTTACTGATTTATATATTTTTTAACAATAACAAGGCATTTATTGGAGTTGTAAAACTTAATACCAATGACATGTTAATTAAAGTGTGTGTGCACACGCAAATAACGTGTACATATGCTATCAGTATTGTGTTGAGGTAGGGAAGTAAAAACCACAGATTGGCTTGGGACAGACATGTCTTCAGATTCTAGCCCTGCTATGTGACCTTTGGCAGGTTACTCAGCCTTTAAGAGTATTAATTACGTCATTTCTAACAAGGGAATAACAGTTCCTTCTCATTGGGTTGCTGTGAAGATTCACTGAGATTACACGAAAGTAAAGCTTTTAGCCTGGTGCCTTATGTAGGGTGGCCTCATTGAGAGTTATCATCAGTGGAATACCAACCATTGGGAAATCGCTGGAACATCATCACAAAGTCAGAAATGCCATCTGTGACACATCAGCTGTGCAGAAGTTTAAATCATTAACTGCAAGTGCTGTTGTATCTCTTTAGTGATTCTAAACTGTTATTCCCAATAGTTTTCTGATCCCATCTTTCCATTCAGTTCCAAAACTGGTGTCCTGTGGGATAGATGTGTTCACCTGGCCCACAGTGGTGGTGGTGGTGTTGTTTTTTTAACTCTTTTTGTTGCTACGCTTGAATATTTACTAACCTTGAACAATTTGTGCTTCTAACTGCATCTGGAAAGTAGTGAGAATAGCAGGAGTTGAAGTTAGATCCCAGCTTGTTGGGATCCGGCGACAGCTGAGTACTTTCTACCCCTGTTGTGGAGCTTTCTCTGGCTCCCGGAGTCTCTGCCTGGCCTTCTTGACTCATGCTATCTGCCTAGTCCTATGGATATTTGAGTTGTAACTCATCTGTTTTTGATGATGAACTGGTGTTTGGCCTTGATAGTCAAACTAGTTCATTTGATATTTACAGTTTTAATATGGGGATTGATTGGGAGGGGACATGAAAAAATTTTCTCTAGTTGATGGTTGATGTTCTCTAACTGGTGGTGATAAGCTATTTATATTAAGCCAGAAGTAAGTGCACATGTAGATATGCGCATGTGTTGGAATTTGTTTAAAGGTACACATAAGATTGGTGCAGTTTACTTTATATTGGAATTCCAAAGAAGTTCTTCATAAAAATAGGAAAAGCAGTCATGAAATTAATTTGGAAAAACAAAAGGCCCAGAATAGCCAAAGCAAACCTTAGTGAGGAAACCTAAAGCAAAAGCATCACAATGCTAAACCTTAAATTATACTAAAGAGCTACAGTAACAAAAGCAGCATGGTATTGGCACCAAAATAGGCATAAAGACCAATGGAATAGAAAGGAAGACACAGAGAGAAACCCACATAAATACAGTTATCTCATAGAAGACAAAGGTGCCAAAAACATACATGGGAGAAAAGATAGCCTCTTCAACAAATGGTGCTGGGAAAACTGGAAATCCACATATAACAAAATGAGATTAGACTCCTATTTCTCACCCTGCACAAAACTCAACTAAAAGTTTTTCAAAGAACCAGCTTTCAGACCAAAAACCCTATACCTACTTGCAGAAATGTAGATCTAATACTCCAATATGTTGTGCTTAGGAACCAACTTTCTCAACAAGACTCTTAAAGTGCATATGCAGTAAAATCAAAAATCAGTAAATGGGATGGCATCAAATTAAAGAGCTTCTTCACAGCAAAGGAAACGAGTGTGTAAACAGAGCCTACAGAATAGGAGAATATCTTTGCTACCCACACAACAGATAAGGCATTAATTTTTAGGATATACAAGGAACTCAAAAAACTTCAAACGAAACAAAACAAAAAACCCAAAACCAAATAACCCAGTCAATAAATGGGCATGGAAAAGGAACTAAACAGACACTTCTCAAAAGAAGAAATATAAATGGACAACAAATACATGAAAAAAATTCAACTCTGTAGCAATTAGAGAAACACAATTTAAAACCGCACTGAGATTCCATTTCACTTCAGTCAGAGTGGCAATTATCAAGAATACAAGTAAAATGTTGGGGAGGAAAAGGTTCACTAGTACATTGTTGGTGGGATTGCAAATTGGTACAACCACTCTGGAAAGCAGTAAAAAGATTCCTCAGAAAACTAGGGATGGAACCACCATTTGACCCCATTATATCACTCCTTGATATATATCCAAAGGAGTTAAATCAGTTCACAGTAGCTAAGTTATGGAGCCAAACTAGGTGCCTTTCAACAGATGAATGGATAAAGAAAATATGGCTTATATATACAATGAAATATTACTCAGTCATAAAGAAGAATGGCTTTATGACATTTTCTAGTAAATGGATGGATCTGGAGACTTTCATGTTAAGTGAAATAAGCCAATCCCAAAAAACCAGATGTTGAATGTTCTCTCTAATAATATGGATGCTAACCCACAGTAAGAGGAACAGGGTATGGATAGAAGTTTAATAGATTAGACAATGAAGAATTAAGGGAAGGGACAGTAGGATAGGAATATAAAAGAGTGGAATTAATCTGGCAAAAATATCCTATGTATATATATGAATACACCCCATTGAATCTTAACATCATGTACATCCACAAGATTAGAATCCTAATTACAATAAGATGTCTTCCATGTGTATTTAAATATCAAAATATATATTACTGTCATGTATAACTAGAAAGAACAAAAATGCAAAAATTATATCTGGAAAAGTTTTGGTAAATAAACATGGATATAAAGTTACCAATATCCGAACTGAAGTGTTTAGAGGTAAAAAGAACCAAAAAATAAGAGAACAAAGCAAGATCAATGAGTAGGTGATAAACAGATAATACAACAAACTAAAGCTTGATCGTAAATACAGGCAATGGGTATATCAGTGTTTCAATGCACAATATTTACAACTTATCTATATGTTTGAAAATTTTTATAGTAAAATTATAGGGAAAATGCATGTTTCAACACAGATATCACTCCTTGGAATCTAACCTATAGAAATAAAAACCAGTTCATGACAAAATGAATAAACATATTAAAACACTCATTCATTTATAGGAGCCACATCTTGGATTTGGGAGCAGATGATGATGATACCAAGAATTATGGCAAAAAAAAAAAATTAGTGGGGGACACAGGGAAAGGGGGATTAGGCAAAAAACTATTAGTTTGTGAAATTGGGTGACTTCTAGGGTCTTTTCAAGTAAAATCATAAGACAGTAGATCAGCAAAGGGACCAAGAAATGTACTTTATGCTATTCTTCCACATTGCCTATGAAGAAAATGGGAAGCAGGTAAATTGACTTATCTTCAACAAGCAAGTTAGAGACAGACACCCTGCCCTACCTCTCCCAAAATCTTACCTTTGAGCTTGGATCTGTTGTCTTTTCTATCAAATTTTTTTTTTCTGAAGAAAATATATGTGATGTCACTTATTAAATATTGTGTGTGGAAATGTCTTGTACGTTATATGTAGGAAGTAAAAAAATGAGTTGATTCTGTTAGGTGACTAATTTTCAACTAGGCAAAGTTCAGTCGGGGTTAGCAGCACATTTTGTATTCCTTATGTAAGAGGCCCCTGAAGGCAGAATGGAGTCATCTGTACCTCACAGAATGCCTCCCTAGCCTCTAGGATATGTTCAGATATGTTAGTCACATGGTGAGTTATGCATATTAATTATACTTCAGATTCTCTTTCATTGAGGGTAAGGGCTTTTTGATTAATTTTCTAGAGCTCATTATGGATTCGTGTTGATGCCTCTGTTCCTGGTTGGATATTCTTACAGTTGCTGACTGGGTTTTGTGTATGCCCCATGTCACAAGGGGAACTTAATTGTCCAGGACATAGACTTTGGCTCTGTTTACACGGTGGCTGTGTCCAAACAGTACATCTGACCATAGATAGGAAAAACACAAACCACATGGAGGCACACTTCTGTTGCTCTGAATGAGAGCCAAAGAGCTGAATGCCCAACAGGCGGCTTGTGAATACATGTCCTTCCATGCAAAGTGTTCTTTCAACTAGGGTTCACGAAGACTGCCTGGGTGTGGGGACCCAAGTAGTGTAAGGGAAGTCAAGTCCAGAAGCTCATCTTCAGTAAGCTATTCTCCCTAAGATGGATCTCCCTGTGGTACTCTCATGTTCAAAGCTTGGGGCTGTTTTTCCTTCTTCAATTCTGCTTGACAGTTGCCTTCTGCCACTTAAGAAAGAAAAGAGAAAAAAGTGATTTATGGTCTTCTTTGAGATTTTCTGAGCAATTTGACATTCATCTGGTAACTGGTTTCATCATCAGTTTTTAACCAGTACATTTTTCAAGCATGTTCTTTCTCTTATACTACTGCCAGAGTGGGGCACATTTAATTCTTCACTGGAAAATCGTCTTACTCTAAAGATCTGCATGAACCAGTGTTGCATTTGAAAAAAGGGATATATGGTGTTGGTGCTGTCCTCATTCTTGGTACAAATTCCACGATGGTCACTGTCAGTTTCACTGAAAGTGGAGGCTGTTGTTTCCTCCATACTTTTCAAAATGAATCAAAGACCACAGAGGGAAAAAAAGTCCATTGAAATTTAGAAGGTAGCTTAACTAAAATTTATGAATTCCATCAACTATGCAAAATATGCTTCTGGGGAGACAGACAGAGGCTCCTGGTTACACAATACTTGGTAATGGAGAAAAACCTCAGAGCCTGTGTGGGCTGTCAGTGACGGTGCTGAGCTTTGAATAAAATTGCATTTTATCATTGTTGAAAAGCAATCAAAAGTGGGGAACAAAGGCTTAAAAGTAAATTTAGACCAAAATACCTTGATCTCTGTAATTTAAGCAATTTACTTTGCTTTCTCATTCTTAAAAATGATGATCTTGAAATTTGAAGAATCGTTCTGTTCTGTTTGGTTATCTCTGGAGATATAAGATTGCTCTCTAGCTCTTGAGTTAAGTTGCAAAAATTTGAGTTGGAGAATAAATTGGTAAACTAATGAGGTGCAGTGATTTTTAACCACAGCTTCATCTCAGAGCTACATGGAAGCATTAGAAAATAATTTCTGTATAGATTCCTCACCTAGAAAGCTGCTTCAGTAGGTCTGGGGCAGGACATGGTAATCAATATTTTTAAAGCTCCATAACTGATTCTGGGGTGTATGCTTATTCTTTCAAATGAGATCACGATGGTAAAAGACTGTTTTGTCTAAGGGCTGACCCTGGAATTATTTCTGAAAATCAACCTCTAACCTTTGTTTCTCAGATACATTTGCCTTTCACTTATGCTTCAGTGTATTACTTTCCTGTGGCTGCTGTAACGAATTGTCACAAGCTTGACATCTAAAAAGAACAGTGATCCATTCTACCATGGTTTGGGGGCCTGAAGTCTGACAACATGCTGTCAAATGGGCTGTACACCTCACAGGGGGCGAATCTGTTCCTGGCCTTGTCCACCTTCTGGCAGTTTCCAGCATACTGTGGCTCCTGTCTTGGTCACTCTGCTCTCTCTATTCCTCTTCATGATGCCACCTTCTTCTCTGAATCCATCCTGGCTGCCTTCTTATAAAAAGTCTTGCAACTACATTTAGGGCCCACCCTGATATTCTCCCCATCTCAGGTTCTTTAATTTAATTAAATGGTTCAAGTTTTTTCATATAAGATAATATTCCAAGGTTCCAGTGATTAGGCCCTGGACATCTCCTGGACCTCCATGCAGGTTATTGCCTCTCTGTATGTATCCACGTGAGCTGCTGTAGCACCTCTCTCCACCTGTCCCCAACTACCATGCCACATTGGTGGCACACCCTCCCTCTTGGGCTAGGCCAGATGATTTACCTCCAGTTGTATGAAGGGTTATTTACCTGAGCTGCAGTCCATACCCAGTTTTAGCCACTCAGGTGGCAAATACTTTGGGTCCTAAGTGGACTGAAATGTAGGATCATTGCAGCAAGCCCATCGACCTCACTCAACAAAAGCATCTAAAGCATGTGTCCTAACAGCAATGGCTCCTGTGAAAGCTCATCTTTGTAGAATCTTACAGTGACCAGCATGATCTGAATCAATTCTAAGAGGCACAAGCCCGTTTTCCTTTTCAGCATGGACCTTCACTTAGCCAGGCACACACAGTACTGCCAAGTGTGGTCTTAGAAGGAGACAACGTAGTTAGTTGATAGTAAGCATGAAGAGACGGGCCAGGGCTGCACCTCAGGCAGGGTAGCATGCATGCTTTGTCTGCTCAAGGTTCTAGTTTCAGTCCCCGGCACCCCCCAAAAAAAAAAAAAAAAAAAAAAAAAGTAGTTTGTGAGTCAGAGTTTGTGAAAACCAAGTATGGGACCTTGAGGATTTAATTCACGTTGGGCTTCATTTTCCTCATGTATGTAAGGAAGTGTTTGTTTCATGAGCTCAGGCTCCTCTTAGCAGTCCCATTGTGTTTCTTCTCTTATTAGAAAGGAGAAGAGGTGCCAGTGTGCAGATGCATTTATAGAGAAGAGGCAAGAGGTTAAGATGGCTTATAATGAAGTTAAATGGTGAATATCTAGTGGTATCAATTTGTGCTATTAATTTTTTCTAGTATGGTTGAATAGGTCACAAATTGGGGAAGCTTTGCAGTCCAGGAAGGTTTTTCAAATGGTTAGATCACCAGTATCCCACCCCTACCCCCATTAACAGTTTCCCCGGAGCCCTTGATTTCTGAGCTAGACCTAATCATAGTGCCTCATTACCTAGCACACAGACTGGTTCTCAGAAGAACAGGTGTCTAAAACTACAACAGTGAGACACTCTATCTGGGAGTTTTCACACTGGAAAGAAAGAACTGTTTTCTCTTCTTGAGAGAGATAGGATGTGGACAGGCATTGCTTGTAGTGGACACTTTTCTTGTGTTACAGAGAAACAAGGACAAGACCTGTCTGGGGTGGGAAGAAGAAAGAGGTCTTTGAATTCCTGTATTCCTAAGGCTAGCTCCATCCATACCTTTCTATGATTTGGCTACATAAACTTTCAGGTTCCCCTTATCCCTAGTTTTGGTATCTGTCACTTGAAACTAAAAACAAAACAAAACAAAACAAAAAAACCTTGATTCGTACACAGGATGTCAGTGTAGAGAAGTCAGGGTAGGATTAGTTAAGAGTTACATGTTTTCAGATACAACAGATAATATAACAAAAAAGTTGAAGATAAAGGTTGAGTATCCATCATCCAAAATGCTTAGACCAGACGTATTTCAGACTTTAAATTTTTTTCAGATGTTGGAACATTTGCATAGGCATAATAGGATATCTTGAGGGGGGACTCTAGTCTAAACATGGAATTTGTTCTCTATACACTAATCACATAGACTAAAGGTAAATTTATATGGTGTTTTAAAGTTTTGTGTATGACATGAACCAAATTTAGTGGTATGGAATTTTCCTTTTTGTGGTATCATGTTGGTGCTCAAAAAGGTCCGAATTTTGGAGCATTTCAAATTTCAGAGTATTTTGGATTTGGAATTTTTAGATTAGATATGCTCAACCTGTGTTGATGAAACTGCTTGAAGTGATAGATCATATGGTGCATCATGGAGTCTAGGTTGACCGCTGGGTAGGAGGTAAAGAGCAGACATGGGCACTCGGTTTCTAACTGGGCTGGGCATAAAAGCTTAGAACTTGTGAGCCAGGTCTGGAAATTTTAACTGCTTTTGTAAACCATCTTCCTTTTATTAAGAAAACTAATGGCTCATGATAAAACACTACAGAGAATCAGGAAAATACCTTTCTGATTTTGTAATTATAAAGGATCGGGTAGCATCTACCTTTTTAGATTTGGCATGCTACAATTAAAAAAAAATTATTATAAACCCAGGGTGAGAACTTGACCTACAAGTATGATGACAGGTCTGTTGAATTTAATGAGTGACTCTATCATGAGATTTTTGTCGAGTTCCATTTCTTGTAAAGCAAATACCCTCAAGTGCAAAACAATTTGAAAAGAAACTGTTGAAAGGAAGAATTGAATGTATTAGAAAATCTTTAGATGCTCAGATATAATTTTCCAACTATCTACCTTTATAATCAGCTTTAAAAAGCTGGTGAATTACTCTGGTGAATTACTCTGCGCAATATTGAGTATGCTAGGAGATAAAGAGCCTTCAGTGATCTTTCTCTTTTCAATTGCAGTTTCCCAGCCCACTATTACTGGTGGGTTCAAAATGGCTCAGACAAGTAATAGAATCCATTTAAAAGGCATTTGTCCAGCAAAGTCCTGAGACACTCTGCACCTCCTAAGTGTTCATCTTCAGGCGACATGAGCTATATCATAGGCTTTTGGAGTCCTTTAGTAAATTTCGAGTTTTTCAAACAGAACATCTAATTTATAGTGTGATCTTTGCACTTTAATTTATCCTTTGTTTTAATTTGCAGTTCTCTCATTGACTGAAGACATACTTTACCATGTCCTAATAAGGATAAAATCACATTAGTCAGTAAACTATTATGCCATACTGGAGAACTTCCACATTACCTGTCAAAATAGTGTTTAAGGATACATGTTTTGAGTCTTAAGTAATAGAAAATATATAACTTTTTTACATTGTAAGTGTTTTGATGAAAAAGGAATTCAATACTTATGTGCAGTCTTTCTGCACGCAGACACTGGGATGAGACATATTAAGAGGGAGAAGATAGGAATTCAAGGCATTTTTACCACTGCTCTGCTGCAGCGTAGGCAGCTTCTGAATCCTGCCTTTCCTTGTGTAAAAGAGGATCTGTATGGCATCTAATTCCTTCTTTTTTTCCTAATTCAAAGTCTTTGCAAAACCTTCAAGCTGTAATAGGTCCAAGTCCTTTGAGGAAAAAAATGTTCCAATGTAATAATAATATTATACATAAAGTTCTTTTCAGTTTAATTTGCTGTTGTGGTTTTATATCTTAGAAATACACTTGTTTTATCTTTGTAATATCTCGTTCAAAATTTAAAGCATTTTTTCCAGGTAGTCGTTGTAATGGAATAAGTTGATTTATAAGGATTTTATATGTAATGCTGGGGCTAGGAGAATCGGGGAAGCAGTCTTAGGCTGACTTGACTGTGTTCTTATTGTTACCAAGACCCTAGGAAGCTTTCTGTTCCCTCCACCACCACACACGGGAACCAGTATAATACTTCACTGTAAAGCAGAATTATGACATTAGAACAATAAGAACTGCTTAAGTCATTGGTATAGAAATACATTTCCATATCTGGCTTCAGCCCCCTTCCATGCATCTTATTTAGATGCCATGAAGTCTTCCATCGGTAAAAAAGAACCTGAGTACCACCAATATTTGTCCAAATTAATGAAACTGTAAGGCATATTTTAAATGAGTTTAATTTTAATCACATCTAATTTTACTTTATAATACATAGGGTTGTCTTATTTTTTTTAAATAAATATATTTTTAGTTGGACGCAATACCTTTATTTTTATGTGATGCTGAGGATCGAACCCAGGGCACCTCGCACATGTAGGCGAGCGCTCTACTGCTGAGCCACAACCCTAGCCAGGTAGACTTTATTTATAAAAGACATTTTTCTAGTTGTGAAAGTGTTTCATAAAACTCTGCTCACTTTGCACTTGTTTGCCCCACTTATTTCTTCCTCACCTTCCCAGAGCATTGGCAAGGGCTCTAAGCCCTCCTGTTCAGATGGTCAGACTGGGAAGGTGTGAACGAGTTACTTGCAGACTCAGTGTAAAGCTTTGGTCATGTGCTGAATTCAGAATATGGAACAGAAGGAAAACAATAATTCAATCTTATTTTTTCTCTTTACAGGCTCTGTACAACTCAATCAAGAATGAGAAGCTGGAATGGGCAGTGTAAGTATGCTGGATGGATGTCAACCTTTTAATAATGAACAACTCCCTTTATTTCCTACTTTCTGTCTTCATGCCTCGGAGGTGATTTCAGATGGGCATTAAATATGTATTGTCAGCTCTTATTTTACACTAAGTGTCTTAACTACTTGTATAAAACCTTAGTGAACAATGAGTGTGGATTTTTCTTGTTTGTTTTTCCTCTTGGCATGCAGAATGCTTTTGCTTTAATCTGGTTGCTCTGTAAACAGTTTTATTTACGTGTATGTACATGTAACACATATACATACTTTTTTTTTTTTTTTTTGCAGTCCCGGGAATTGAACCCAGGGCCTCGCACATACTAGGCAGGTACTCTACCACTAAGCTATATTCCCAGCCCCAATTCATTGTATTGTTAATGTGTCCTTTAAAAATAGCATTTTGAAAAAAAATTTGATAAAGTTGTATTTATTTCAAAACCCAATACACATGAGTTGGGTAGCACTACTCAATTTTAGTTCTCTCCTTCCTATCATCATAAATCAAACATTTCTAATCCTATTTCCTATGAAGCTATCATACAAGGACATGGATAGATATTAACCATAAAAAGAAAAGCAGTCTCTGGATAGATAAGCGTGAGAAACTATGAACTAAATAAAGGTAAAAAATTTTTTAGCTTAAAACCTTTCAGGAGGCTTATACAGTGCCATTGTATATTATCAAGAGAAATGAAGTTTCTATGTTTCCTGAATCTATTTGACAGTAAAATTGTAGTGTTTCAAGGTACCCATTTTGGAAAATAGTACCACAGTAAGTTAGCTTTACATAAATTGACAATACTGCTTTTTAAAAATATTTTTTAGACGTTGATGGACTTTTATTTTATTCGTTTATTTATATGTGGTGCTGAGAATCGAACCCAGTGCCTCACACATGCTAGCCAGGCACTTTACCTTTGAGCCACAACTCTAGCCCAGACAATACCTCTCTTTTTAAATTTTCACTAATCAATACAACAGTTGAAAAAATATATTTAAAAATTGTTATGAAAGAATCTTCACTAAATCTTTGATCAAGTATTGAGATATTATGTCAAAATATGTTTTAATATGAGCTTAATGCAAATTTTATTTTTTATTTTCACTAATGGAGAGAGAGAGAGAGAATGTGTGTGTGTGTGTGTGTATGTGTGTGATTTTTTTTTTTAAACCAAGTGGCTTAGCAGTCTATAGTGAAGTCAGCTTTGTAGAACCCTAACTTGGAAGATGAATCTTGTTTTTCACATGTACTTTGGGGGAAAGTGGTTTAGCAGATAACTACATCTCATATTTAATATGCTATTTAATATGCTTTAATTTTTTAAAAAGTAAAGCAGCTCAAATTAAGTTTCTACTAACTCAGAGTTCTATGGTACTGTTTTAAATTAAGGAGTCAAAGTTTAAGACTTGTATATTTGCATATATATATATATATATATAATGGTTTATATATCTGTGTGTTTATACATGATGAGTCTCATTTAAAGACAGTGTGCCATTTCAAGGAAAGCTCAAGACAATTAAGAATCTATGGTACAAAATCCAAGGTAATAATTATTTTGGATTTATATCTCATAGTTGAATGTAGGTTTCCTAGAAAAAAATTGTGCATGACATATGTAGAATCTTGCTGAAATGCTGAAGGCATATCCTGATCTATGCAGAATATGCTCTCTAGAGAAAATTCATAAAAATGAAGTAATTGTAAATATATTCACACTGGACAAGAGAATATTTTGAGGATGATTTTACAAAATTATTTTACAAAACAAATATTATGCTCCCGAGAACCTGCTTTCTAAATCTTGTTTTTTTTAACACATCAGATTTGTTTCTATGTGTTTCTATATATATGAATTTTATTCATATAAATATGTGCAGTTGGAACGTGGTGCAAGAAAGTTTTATCTTGGGTCCTATCCAAGAGGGCGAGAGATGGATGATAGTGTATGCAAGAGCTGAATTCTTCTGTGTCCTTTTGTTAAGTCAGCAGAGCATTTTGTTCAGGAACCCAGGTTTCAGAGTCAGATAAAGTTGAGTTTGAGTTCTAGGTTTGCCATGTACTAGTTTGGTCACAGGCCAAGTTAGCTTCTAGGCCTCAGTTTCCCATTCTGTAAGATGGAGCAGTTTTTGAGCTTCATGTAACCAAAAGTGTAGTAGGGTCTTTTTTTTTCTTTCTAATCCTCCAATTGATAGTCATAATATCCTACCTAATGCTGTAGCTTTTAAAGCCCCAATTTCTATTTCTTAAATCTCTCATTCATATGCCTATATATATATGAATGTGTGTGTGTATATATATATACACACACACACATTCTTATGCTTTTAAAGAATAGAATAAGGCACTGTAGTAGTAAAATAAAGGAATTAGATTAAATGATCACAAGTGTCCTTCCCAGTTCCAAAGTTCTGAATTTTACTATACATAACACTTTCCTCAACTGAGGTCCTATGGAAACAGCACTGAAGTATCTGATGGAGATAAAAAAGTCTGTGGTTCAGATGAACATGTTACTGAAAAGCTCAGTGGTCCTTGTCCCCAGTGCCAATCCAAATACAAGGGCGTGATTTTGAAAAAAGACTAAAGAAGCCTTATTGCTTTGCTAACAAAGAAGAAATACAGGGTACTCCTCTCCAACTCAATTTTCCACCTAGAACCAATTAATGTTGGTACCAGTGCTTAAATGTGTCTTCTTTCAGTATAGTCTCTTTCTTAACGATCTCATTCATTCTTGAAACTTCATTTGCCATCTCTATAAAAGGTCTCCAAGGTAAAAATTCTGATTCTGCTCATCAAGGGAACAGGGGATCTATAAAGCTCTAATAAATAAATTAATATACAAATAGGAGATTCAAAGGCTGCATTCCAAGGGTTTCCTGTCAGGGGAGGTTATGTGTGTGGGGTATTTTACTTGTTAATTTGGGAAATAGTAATTTCTTAGATCTTCTGGAGACATCTTTGAAGTCTAAATTATTTAGTTCCTATGCTGAGTTGTATGCTCAGAGAGAGAGAACTCTGCCTAGGACAGGGAAAAATGGTAATCCTGTTTCCCCTGAGATTAGGGAGGGGAAGAGAGAGGAAGAGAAAGAACACTTCCATTTTAAAAATAAGCCACATTGGCAGAGCAACAAGGGCTGTTTTCATAGAATAAAGTGGACCACTGCTACAAGCATGGTATGAACAAAAGTTACACAGATTTCTTTTTTTCCAGCTGATTCGGCCTTTAACAATCTGATGTGTATTTTAAATTTTGACCAGAGATGAAGGGCTAGTCCCCCTGCTTTATAAATCACCAGGTCTGCTTTGATCACAAAGCACTTTTTAACATTCACTAAAATTAGTGGTCTCTAGAACACACTTTAGAGGACACTGCTGTTCAGTTTATGTGCTCTTATAGATCAGGAGCTGTGCTTTTTCCTTTTTAAACTTGTATGTGCATGGATATTGTCATAATACTGTGCTCTCCAGTTCTCCTAGGACCTTTCCAACCACTCTTCCTCCAACTCATTTTCATTTTCCACCTAGAACCCATTAATGTTGGTACCAGTGCTTAGACGTGTCTTCTTTCAATATAGTCTTTCTTAATCTCATTCATTCCTGAAACTTCATCTGCCATCTCTATAAAAGATCTCCAAGATAAAAATTCAACTCTGACCTCTTCCCCATGTTTCAGTTTAACATATGCATTTTCCATGGGAGACTTCTGCCAGCACTTAGCAGTCATCCTCTGTCTCCCACCTTTGTTGTAGGTTCTCCATTCCTGGTAACCACAGAGTAGTGCTTACCTGGATTTTAGCCCCTGTCCTCTTTGATTCCACTTAGTCTTCACTGCTGAAGTGGCTGCAGTGCACATCCCATCTCCTCCTCCTCCTCCTCCTCCTCCTCCTCCTCCTCCTCCTCTAGGGATTTATACTTTTTGCCTGTTAACCCAGTCTTTTTCCTTTAACCCATTTGAAACATCCCCGTGTGGTAAACTTCAGTTAGTCCCTGTGCTCTTGGCCGGTAATCTCATTTATTCCTCATTATTGTCTTCATGCTGTTCTCATTTCAATCTGGCTACCATTAGATACAGTTCTCTGTGCTTGTCCTATGGCTTCCTGGTCATTTCCATGAAGTGACCTTTACTTGCCATCTGTATCTGCCCTACCTTACAGCCCAGTTTAGGTAACACCCATTCCTTGAAGTCTTGCCTGATCTTGCCAATTAGAAATCATCTCAATCCTTAAACGTCCATTTTACTTTATTTGATGACACTATCAGTTTTACTTCCCATTATAATTCTTTATCGTAAAGTATCATCAGACTGTAAGTTTTTTAATTGACACATGTGTATCATTTCCTTAATCTCCTTTACCTCAGATATGTAATAAAGATCCATGATTGTCTATAGAAAAGATTAGGTGTATAGCTCAGTGTGTGAGCTGGTTTTAATCCCCAGCATGGGGATTGGGAGTATAGAAAGTCCATTTATAATACTCAAGGATTGCATTCTGGAAAGATAAGTCAACAAGTGTATAGTTTAGAATATGGTTACAGGAAAGATGGCTGTAGCAAAAATATGTAGGATAAAATGTATTTGCATGGAAAGTATCTTGATGTTGACTTTAGAACCTTTGAGCAAAGTGAATTATAGAGTCATGGAATATTTTAACTAGCGGGACCGTGTAGTGGACTTTAATTCATTGGCTTACTAGCTGGGTTCCGTGGATCCTGGGGATTCCTCCCTAGTTGTGAGTGAGGAGAAGGGAAAAGAGGAGAGGGTCCCAGTTCTGCATCCTCCAAATCATGTCTATTTCAACTGACCAACACAGTTCCACTTTTACCTTTTTAAAAATACCTAATTTAAGTTTCATTTAATATTAGAAAAGTATTGATTTAATCCAGTGTCCTCATTTCCTATGTGAGGAAAAGTGAAATCAAGAAACATTCACCTGGCCCAAAGATGTACTACCAGTGGCAGCAAAGGATTTGTCTCCCTGGTGTCGTAGCTCCCCAAGGCTGTGCCTTGTTGCCTGGTTCTGTAGCCACATAGTAGTGTACAGGCTTTGGAGAGTAGTGATGGTACCTGGATTGTGCCAGCCTTTGATATAGAGCAAACCAGAGGTTTTTACAAGTTTATCAGTCTCACTAACTGCTCATGGAATTACTAGTGTTTTCCCCCAGGAAAGTTAGGAGTAAAGGACCTTGAATTCATCCTGGGTCCCAGCATTGTGCCCCTGATACAGGTGTGAGTAGTTCCTTCTGTGCCTAACGAGAACACAGCATGAGAGAAGGGGAAGAATGATACAAAGACAAAAACATGAAGTTGTGGTGATAGTGCAGTGAGTCCCCTGACTAGCAAGAGGGCCTGGCTACATGGGGTAGGACATGCACCAGTTCTCTTTTCAAGTCCCTTTGCACCATGGTTCATTGTTCATGAAGCAGCTGTTGAACTACTTTCAACTAGTATGTTGTGAATTAGGGAAGAACAAAAGTGTAAATAGCATTAAGGCATTTTCCTTTGAATTAAGGTAACAAGTAGATAACATAGATTAAAAAACAACAACAAAACGCTGAATAATACTCTGATTGGATGGGGCAGGATAAAGTAGATAAAATATGAGCTTATAACTTTGGTTAGAGTTGTTTCAAATTTAGCTGAATTTTCAAAAAATGGGAAAGTACAATAAATGCAGTATTATTATTCTTTAGGTAAGTTAATGAACATCCTACCTTTTGACTTCCATGTTTATTGCTGTTATACTACAACAATAAACAGTATTTAAAGTCTACAAGGAATTTCCCTTACCGTGGTTTTCAAAAAAACAACAATAATGGAAATTCATGTATCCAGGCTCACGTTAAGGCACAGTGAAGCTAGGTGTAGGCAGAGTCAGCCCAGGGGTTCCGCCTGTACTTGTGTCCTCTGGTGATTCCATTGTAGCTGTGCTGATCTTGCTTATCGGTTTGCACATTTGCTCCTTTTAACTCTGAACAAGCATTTTACAACCTTGCTTCACAGATTAATCTTTACTATTTTATATTGCCCTGCAACTCAGTTTGCACCAAGAGCTTTTTAAAACCCTTGTGGCCTTTGCTTCTAAATTAAACTGTTTCCTGTCTGCCCACAGTGAATTGTCCTGGTTAATTTGGCATGGTGGTAGCACACTAGGCTCTCTCTATCCCTCTGATCATGCATTAACAGTAGCCTTCAGCTTTCAAAGTATGATTCTGAGCTATCGGTGGTTTGATGTTTGGCATCTTTATCGTTTCTCTGGGAATTTTAATCATGGCTGGTCTTTTCAGGAAACCAGAGCTGCCTATGTAGTGGCTGATTCCCTGCCATCAGGAAGTAGAAAAAAACATCAGAGATTTCCTCTGCTTCTTTTGGCCGAGAATGTGTATTGGTCTATGTTATAGGAGAGTTTTAGGGCAGTGGAGTAACTTGTTCTCATTCAGTGCAAGGGGTCTGAATTTGACATTACTATCTGATTCCAAACTCTTCTTGCTGTGTGATTTCTGAAAAAGTCTTTTTCCAAGAAAAGATTCCTTTGCATAGTTTACTTAGTATTGATTTTAATTGTATTTTCAGAAATAATACATATTAATTACATTGCAATCTCAGTTGATGCTCTTGGAAAGTGGTCTTCCAGGAGGGACAAGTGGTTTTATTTCCATCCAACAGTTTTGTTTTTTATTTAGACCGGTTATGATATGCTACCTTCTATTTGTGCCTTCCTTGTAACTTAATATGTTGCCTACTATTTAAGCTCTTTTTTTCTTGTTCTTTCCTTCTGATTATTCTTCATTAAAAAAAAAAAATTCTAACATTAGAATCATCCAGCCAAAAAAAAGGTGAAATTTCTTGTGTGTACTTTTTAGGTTTGGCCTTATAGCCTAAAGAAAAGTATGTGTGTCATTTTTTACATCAAGGTAGAATTATTTTATTTATATACACACAAAAATAAAAAAAAAAAAAAACAAAACCAGATACCTCATGGTAATTTCCTTTTTTAAATTAGTTACATTAAATAATGCCCTGGTGAATCTAGATATATGAAATTGCTTAATCAGAATTGTGTATCTCAGTAGTAAATGAAGGAAAACTATCTAAACAGTTTGGACCGGGACTTAAGTAAGTATACTATAGCAAAATAAGTCTCATTTTAAATTTCAAAATAATCATCTGTAAGGGATGGGGATATAGCTCAGTTGGTAGAGTGCTTACCTTGTATGCACAAAGCCATGAGTTCAATCCCCAGCACCACCAAAAAATAAAAATAAAAAAAAAAATCATCTGTAGATTGGCCATATTGACTAATGAAAAAACTAGGGCAAAGAGAAGTTGTAGATAGAGAAGATTTGGTAAATTTATGAACAAATTTTAATTTGCGTATATGGGAAAAGAGATTAGGAGAGTTGGCATTAGGAGGTGTTGGTAAGAACTCAACAGGAAAAAGTAACAACTATAAAGAAGGAATATAATCCAGCTCCCCATTTGGGTGCTCATGCTATTAAGCCATGTTTCCTCGGTATGTCTTCTGCCTCAGTGAAATACTGGAATTAGATTGAATGTTCCCCCTATGGCCGCTCTGTTGGAACATCTCACATTCTACATTCTTGGTAAAATAATAATTCTGATGTTAATATTTTACCACAAATTTAGAAGATAATATCTATAAAGATTAAGAGTAAATACACACACATGTAGTTTACATAGAGGATAATTATTGATTTGATTGATCTATAAATTTGGAGAAAATGCATTGAATATTAAAAAATAAAAGTAATGGGAAAGTGTCATAATGATGAAAAATTGACCATTGACTTGGAGATTTTGAGCTGAAGAATTAATATTACTTAAAAATTTATTAGCTAGAAGTCTTACTGGGCATGGATCAATCTGCTGGATTTTGGTGTTTCCTTTAAAGGAAGAAAATTTTCAAGGTTTAGAATTAGAAAAAATTCCCTCATACAGATCTGTAAAATGTAATTTTATTAAGAACCTGAATTATAGCTCACACTTAATATTTAATTTGTAAGTACTTGTTTCCTCAATGTAAAGTATGTTTTTCTTAAATATGCAGAACTCAGTCATACAAAAAATGGGAAAGATTGGCTACCCAGTTCTTTGCTTTGGGGAAAAAACCAACACCTGACAAATAAATAAAGACAAGTAAATGAAAGTAAAATAAGATGTTAAAACAAACAAACAAAGTTTCCAGTAGATCTTTTGGAAACCCAGCATCTGGCTTGACCTCATTGTATTTCCAAAATTTTTTTTTTAAAAACGTCTTCATATCCAAAACGTCTTCATATCCACAGTTGGTTTGTCTTGGTTTTGGAAGGCACACTAGACTTGTTATACAGCCAGACCCTTTATTTAGAAAGCCGAGTTATAAGCCTACATCCTCCTTACATCTGACAGCACTCTTCTTGGTGTTAAAGGGCTTAACATTTTTAATAATCTCCTTTTTACATTTAAAATACTTATGCCAAAATAAGAGGTTTCTATAAGATGTTATATTTTCAGCAGAATTTTAAAACATAACTGCTTCCCCCTCCCCCCGCCCTTTTTTTGGGTAAGTGACAGAGACAGATCTATTTTAAACTCATCCTGCCTCTTGGCATAAAATGATGTGGTATGATAGGAACCTCATGATAAGTCAGCACTTTTTTTTTAATAAGTTTATGCTTCACCTCATTATTCAACAATCATCTGATCATGAAATTGGAATGATAACCACTTAGTGTTCTACATTTAATCACCGTGTTATATTTATTGTTTTATTGAACTGTAATTTATATACCATAAAATTTGCCCTTATTCAAGTGTCCAATTCCATGTTTTTTTAAAAATAAACTTAGAGTTATCTGCTTACCACAATCTATCATGTCATTCCCATCACCCAAAAGCATTTTTAACTGCCACTCTTCCCTCCTTTCTGATTCTGCACCGATTTTTACATCTCTGTTGAGACACATATTACAATATTTCATAACAAAATGTATGACCCATTATTATGTGTATTTCCCCTGCTGGATTATGAGTTCCTTCAGGAGTCCTCACCATCATGATATTGCCACTGCCTAGCACACCTCCCGGAAGCTCAGAGCTTCTGATCACTGCTGGGCCAGCACTGAATATGCCCTGAGGGATACTATTTCTAGGCTTTTCCTTCTTGGAAGAGAGCAGGGCTTGACCTCCTGCTGCTTGCCATGTTCCACAGGCATTCCTATGGGTGACAGAGTGCCTATAAAAAATTTAAATTGGGGAGTACCCTCATCCCAGGAATCCTGTAAGGTGTGACCACTTAAAGTAAGTTCTTACTTTCCGTAGATTCTCTCACCTGGCTGGACCTTGGTATTCCACTGAGATGATAATACCTAGTCTTAGAGGTAAAGAACATTAAGTTACAAATGGGTCATGCTTGGAGAAGAGCAAGGTCGTTTGGCACCTGATTCATACCCCATTCCCTTTGATGTTTTTGGCTAAAAGAGAATGTACATAGAGCAAGTTTTGAGTCAAATGAATCAAGCATCACTTTTGTGACCCAAAGTGCAAAGTTCCCTCAGAAATTTACGTTGGAGAATGTAGTGGGACCTGAGTGACCACTGGACCCCTGAACTGACCAGCTTAACTCAATCAAGACTGAGAAACCAGAGCTAAGGGGGCAGAGGTGAGCCCTATTCCACCATGTTTGCCACACAGTAAGGCAACAGGGCAAGATTGCTTTGCCCGATATCAGCAAAGTGGGGGCCAGGCTAGAGTTCACCTAGTTTGTGAGTCACTCAAAGGTAGGTTAATGGGGCTACTGACTTCTGCTCCCTATGTAAGGAGCAAAGAACAGGAGCTGCTTTGTAGCCCTCCATCTGCTCCCCCAAATGTCCTCAGTTTTATTGTTGTGAAGGGCTTGCATGCCATGTCTTGGAGTATATGCATTATGTTGAAGAGAAGAGGGCATTTTGGTAGCATTTGGCCTAAACTTATATAGGCATAGGTTTCCGTTTAGCGTCAGCTGCTGTAGAGAAACATGAGATTTCCTGGTCTTTTTGTATGTTTATGCCTTGAATCAGTATCTACAGAATCCTATGGTCATGGAATGGAATGGATTCAAGGCAACAGCGAGGATTCCAGAGACCTCTCTGCTCATCCTGGTCTCCCACTCCCTGGATAGGCCTTCACAGCCTGTGTTTGCTGACCTAGAGCAAGCCTTGATTTTGCATGTGAGGAAACTTAGACCTAAAGAGGTGCTGTAGCTTCCTCTGGGCACAGTGGAGCTTGTTTGTAAACACACAAATGTCTTGAGTTTTATTCTCTAGGGCATACCCCACTGCAGAAAGGATGAATTAATCAGAAGCAACAGTGGTACTGTGATATCTAAATGAGTTAGTGTCATATGGCTACCTTAACAAAAATGTCATAAACTGGCTTTAAAAACATAATTATTGTCTCACAGCTCTAGAGGTAAAAGTCCAAGGTCAAGATGTGAGCAGGTTTGGTTCCTTCTGAGGGCTGTGAGGGTAATGTCTCCAGTTTCTGTGCTAGTGTCTGGTGGCTGCAGGGGTTCCTTGTTTTGGAGATGACATTCTCCCTGTGTTTTCTCCATATCCTTGTCCTTCTCTGTGTGTCCTACTCTCCACATTTCTCCTTTCATTAAGGACCTCTGTCATATTGGATTAGGGCCCACTCCAATAGGTCCATCATATTATTTCAGGTCCATCATATTATTTCCAGGTAAGGTCACATTTGTGCATAGTGGGGTTTAGAACTTCACTATCTTTGGTGGGTGGTGCAGGCACAGTGCACAGTTCAACTAATTACACTAAGAAAATCCAGAATTTTTTAAAAAAAAAGGAAAATGGGCAAGGTGGTGGATTAGGAATTCCAGATCTTTCTTGTTTCATGGAAACTAAGTAAATAATTAAGACTTTTAGTAAAATAAGTTCATCTAAACTCTAAAAACCAAAGATCTACAGTAACCAAGCAAACTTGAAATAAAAGCTATATTCAAAATAGTAAGAAATTTCATAGCAATGTTACCCTCCCTGGCATGGTTTGGCAAAGACCAGAGGAAGAAGTCTAATCCTTAGTTGTTCCCTTCTTTAGATGGGGTTTAGAAAAGAGAACTTCACAGCATCCTGGCCCGTCTGTGTCATACTGAAGTGACATTTTCTTTTCTTTTTTTTTTTTTTTTTTTTTTTTTTTTGCCCGACACTGAGAAAAGATGAGGAATGGCAGCATAATTTGATCTCAGAGTGGTGGAAGCCACAGAATGCAGTAGTGGTACCTTGACACTTTAAATATCAGATCTTGGGAGAGCAAGAGATTACAGGAACAGAAACACAGTAGAGCATCTAATGCCTCAGAAAGAAACCAGGATGAGACTCTGAGAACTTCAAAATCAAACATGGTACAGAAAGAACTCAAAGGGGGAGGGGAAAGCTAAGATAGCTTTTAACTCACCTGAAGAAAACAAAAAATAAAGGATATCAGGGAAAAGATATGATTAAAGTGAGACTATCAGACATAAATATTGTTTTAAAATAACCAAGCAAATTCTGGTTGGCATGTAAGGAGATTGGAAGTCAACACTAATCTTAGCAAGTGAAAATCTGAACAAACTGAAAAATCAATAACTCTATAGATTAATCGGAGAAGTGAAGTCTCAGAGCAAGCCATTTCCCCCAAAATTGGACAGAAGAACTGTTGAATAAAAAAAGAATCACAACTTGGTGAACTGAAAATTCCCAAGCAGAATCCAGCATGGAAAATTCTAGTATGATAGGAAAACTGACTATAATTGACAAATTTCTGGCTCATATCAGTCAAGTGTGAAAGGTGGAAACTCCAGGGGAACCCAGTTGCAGGCATGGGGTGGGGCACATTTACTTCTAAGAGCTCAATCAGTGCATCACAGTGGATACTGGAGAAAACTCCCAGGCTTCTGGCAGGGGTGGAGGAAAAGGAACATTTTTGAAGTACAGTTCAGCATTCCATTCTTGAGAAAGTCTCCCCTCAAGAGAAACTCTTTTACTAGAGCCTATTTAGTTTTCATAAAGCCTGGCTAATATGGGAAAGGAGAAATGCCTACCTGGCCTTGTTAGCTGCCTTCTCCAATCCAAGGGCATGAGGGGTGAAAATTGAGGGCACATGGAAGTTCACAGACACAGGCTCATTGAACACTGGGACCATCTCAAGGCGGTAGGGTGCTTCCCCTCCCCTCATACCTTCAGCATATTCCCAAAGGCCTAGTCACCGAAGACATACTAATGAGGAGAAAACAGAGTTTGAACAGGCAGAACAAGCATGAGAATTAGAATCAGATATTGCAGGGATGTTGGAGTTATCAGAGCAAGAATTTAAAATAGCTCTGATGAAGATGTTGAGAACTCTAGTGGATAAAGTAAACAGCATTTAAGAACAGAGAGAAGTAAGCAAAGAGATAGAAACTCTAAGAAAAGCTACATACAAAAACGCTTGCAGATACAAGCAGCATCTTTGATGGATTTGTGAGGATATACTGCATGTACGTGAAGAAAGAATTCAAACTTGAGAAGACATCAATAGAACCTTCCAAAATGGAAAAACAAAGAGGAAAAAGACCAGAAACTTAGAGGAAGAACAGAGTAACAGAATATCTGAGAAACAGCCCAAATAGAGAAAGCGTGCAACTGCTTGGTATTATCAGAAGAAAGACCAGAAGATAATGAAAAAGAAGTATCCGAAGCCATAAATGGTTCAGGCAACAAACCTGAGGTCTCTCAGAAAACAATAAGAATAATAAATGCAAATTAAAAAAAAAGATAAAAAAGAAAGATCTTGAAATCAGCCACAAAGGAAAAACATCTAAGCAGGGGCAAGGATGGAAGAAGCAACTATATATCAGCCCACAGAGACCTATTTTAAATATAAATGTGTGTATAAATTAAAAGTAAGCATAGAGAGTAAGACATATTATGGTAACACTAATCAAAAGAAGATGAGAGTCGCTAAAGGATAAAAGGGTATTGGATTAATAAAGGATTTGGTTCTCCAAGAAAGCATAGCAATCTTTAAAGTGCGTGCATTTAACAATAGTGTCAAGATGTGTGAGGCAAAAACTGACAGACTTCAAAAACCCTCTATAAGAATTGACAGATCCAGCAGGCAAATAATAAGAAAATTGTTAAATTAGTCAGCACAGTCAATCAACTGTACATAATTGACATTACGGATAACATTATCCAATAACAACAGAATACATATTCTTCTCAAGGTCATATGGAATATTCACCAAAATAGATCATTGCGCTCTGGGCCATAAAATACACCCTCAAGAAATTTTAAAAATAACATACAGTATGTGCACTCAGGGCATTGTGGAATTTAATTACAAATTAACAACAGAAAGACATCTGGAAAATTCCCCAAATACTTGAGCATTATATAGAATTTCTAAATAATAGGTGAAAGAAGAACTCTAAAGACAAATTTTTAGACATTTTTATCTAGATGAAAATGGAAATGCAATTTACTATAATTTGTGGGATACAGGGGAAAACTGTAAATGCTTAATTTCATAGCATTTAATGCATGTAGTACAAAAGAAGAATGATCTCAAATCAATCTAAGTTCCCACCTTTGGAAACTAAAAAAGAGGAGCAATTTAAATCCAAAGTAAATTCAAAAAGAAGAAGAAATAAAAATTTGGGCAGAAATCAATGAAATTTAAAACAGAGAATTAAAGGAGTTAATTAACAAAACCAAAAGCCAGTTCTTTGAAAAGATCAATGAAATTAATAAGCTCTAGTTATGTTAACCAAAATAAAAAGATTGAAGACCTAAATTACTAATATCAGACATGAAATGAAGGGATGGATAGAACTACAGATCCTCTAACATCGAAAGTATGGTAAAGGGATATTATACACAAGTCTATGCTGAAAGGTTTGATAATCAACATGGAATGAAACAATTTCTTAAAAGATATCCTTGGCCAAAACTCACACAAAAACAAACAGAACATTTAATTAGGCCTGTATCTATTAAAGTGATAGAATCGGTGATTAATAGTCTTCCCAACTAGCACCATACCCAGTTGGTTTTACTGGTAAATTCTACCAAACTTTTTTGGACACATTTTTACTAATTCTGTATATTTTAGGATGTAGAAACAAGGGGAATATATCCCAACTCATTCTAATAGACACCATTGCTATAATAACCAAATGAAACACATTAAAAGAAAGGAAAATTATAGACCAGTATCTCTCATAGTTGAAAAACCCTTAACGAAATTTAGCAGATCAAATTAAAAATATATATAAAAAGAACTATGCACCACAACTATTTGAGATTTATCCAAAATGGGCCAAAAGTGGTTCAACATTTTAAATTCAACTAATGAAAACCATTATATCAACTAAGAAGAACCACACATTCATATATTTAATAGTTGCACAGAAAGCTTTTCACAAATTTGGGCTGGGGTTGTGGCTCAGTGGTAGCACACTCATCTGGCATGTGTGAGGTACTGGGTTCAATCGTCAGCACCACATAAAATAAATTATATATATTCCTCTACAACTAAATATTTTTTAAAAAGCTTTTCACAAATTTCTACACTCATTATTAAAGAAGAAAAACTAGCAAACTGGAAATAGAAACCCTCTTAATTTGATAATTACAGCAAACATTATCCTTATTAAATCCTTAATGAAAAAGTTTAAGCTTACCTGGTATGATCAGAAATAAGGCAAGAATGTCCCGTTTCACCATTGCTTTTCAACATCATGCTGAAAATCCTAGCCAATGCAGGAAGACAAGAAAAGAAATGAAAGTCATGTATATTCTGAAGGAAAAATAAGACCTTGTTTGCAGATGGCATGATTTTCTAAACAACTCTTGAAAGTAATCAATGATTATTGCAAGATGTAAGATTACTACCCAAAAATCAGTTTTTTTTTATACCAGCAATTAACCAGTGGAATTTGAAATTAAAAACAAAATACCATTTATTTTGGCACCTGCAAAAATTAAAATCCTAATAGAAGAAATCAAAGAACAACAGACAACAGAGATATTCCACGTTCATGAATAGGAAGACTCGGTACCATCAAAATGTCTGTCTATCCCAACTTGATCTGTGGATTTAGTGCAATCCCAATTCAAATCTCAGCAAGTTTTTGTGGACATTGACAGACTCCTGTTTAAAGTTAATATGAAGAGACAGAAGACTCAGACAAGCCAATGCAATATCTAAGGAAAAGAATAGTCAAGGAACTGATATTACCCAACTTTAGAACCTATATAAAGCTGTAGTAATCAAGACAGTGTGGTATAATGAAAGGATATGCCAATCAATCAATTGAAGAGAGTAGAGAGTCCAAAAATAGATCCACATAAATAATCAGCTTGTCTTTGACAAAGGAACTAAGATGGTCTTTTCAAAAAATGGTTCTGGAGGAAGTAGACATTCACATTCCCTTCCCCCTGCCCACCAAATATGGACACAGACCTTACATCTTAAGTTAATTTTCAGTTGCTTATAAGCCTAAATATTTTTAAAAAACTATGAAAATTCATACTAGATAGGACAAAAATCTAGATAACCTTGGGTACAGTAATGACTTTAGACACAACACTGAAGGCATTCATGAAAGCAAAAGTGATTGCCAGGAGTTAAGCAGGATGGATGAATAGACATTTAGATCAGTGAATATAGTCTCCATGATACTGGAAGGTAGAAAACAACATTGTATATTTGTAAAAATTCAACATCAAAAGCTGACACTTAGGAGACAATGATGTGTCAGTGTAGGTTAATTGGTTGTAACAAATGTGCCTCTCTGATGTTTTCATAGTAGGATTGTGGAGGAAAGAGGTATATGAGAAATCCCTATCTTTAACTCAATTTTGCTATGAACCTAAAACTGTTCTAGAAAATCTTTTTTGAAAAAACAGCAAAGAAGGAGAAATTCCAAATGATGGTAGGAAAAAAAGGAAAAATAAAAACATGATTTGTAAAAAGCATAAAAAGTGAGTGGAATATGCCTGTATGTTTATAATCACTAAGCATAAACAGTAATTAAGGTATTACTGATGGCTGGGGAGAAGGAGGGACTAGGAAGTTATCGATTTTAACAAGCACAAATCTTCAGTTTGGCATGAAGAAAAATTCTAGAGGTGGATTGGGATGGCTGCATAGCAATGTGATTACACTTAGCACCACAGATTGTACATTTAAAATTATAAATTTGATATGGATATTTTCCCAAAATGAAGAAAAATGGGAAATTCATGTATAAATGTGAATGCTGCCTAGTAAACTTATTCTTATTCTTTACTGTCAGACTCCAATGTTAGAATCTCTGCAATAACTTCCCATCGAGTCCAGGTTGACCAGTATTCCAGTTCTGATCTGGAAAATGTTTTTATTATCTTTGCAACTATTCTTCACACAACTATGTGCGCACACAAGTGCCCCACACATTAAATCTGTATAATGCTTTTGGTAGTATGGTCATTTTGACAATATTAATTCTGCCTATCCAAGAACAAGGGAGATCTTTCCATCTTCAAAGGTCTTCTTTAATTTCTTTCTTTAGTGTTCCGTAGTTTTTGTTGTAGAGGTCTTTCACCTCTTTTGTTAGATTGATTCCTGAGTTTTGTTTTGTTTTGTTTTATTTCATTTTTTAGGATATTGTAAATGGGGTAGTTTTCCTCATTTCCCTTTAAGAGAGTGTTTGCCAGTGATATACAAAAATGCCTTTGATTTATGGGTGTTGATTTTTGTATCCTACTTTGCTGAATTCACTTTTAATGCAATTCCAATCAAAATCCCAATGACATTCCTCATAACAATAAAAAGCAGTCATGAAATTTATCTGGAAAAATAAGAGACCCAGAATACCTAAAGCAGTCCTTAGCAAGAAGGGTGAAGCAGGTAGCATCACTATACTAGCCTTAAACTATACTACAGAGCAATAGTAACAAAAACAGCATGGTATTGGCACCAAAACAGACTAGTAGGCTAGTGGTACAGAATAGAGGACACAGAGACTAAATTACAATTATATTAGACAAAGGTGCCAAAAACATATATTGGAGAAAAAAATAGCCTCTTTAACAAATGGTGCTGGGAAAACTGAAAATCCATATGCAACAAAATGAAATTAAACCCTTATCTCTCACCATGCATAAAACTCAACTCAAAGTGGATCAATAACCTAGGAATTACACCAGGACTGCGTCTAATAGAAGAAAAAGTAAGTCCAAGTCTCCATCATATCTGATTAGGCCCCTACTTCCTTAATAAGACTCCTTTAGTGCAAGAATTAAAATCAAGAATTAATAAATGGAATGGATTCAAACTCAAAAGCTTCTTTTAAGCAAAAGAAACAATCAGGTGAATAGAGAGCCTACAGCTTGGGAGCAAATTTTTACCACTTGCACATCAGATAGAGCACTAATCTCTAGGGTGTATAAAGAACTCAAAGAGCTAAACACCAAAAACACCCAAATAACCCAATCAATAAATGGGCCAAGGAACTGAACAGACACTTCTCAGAAGGTGATATACAATCAATAAACAAATATATGAAAAAATGTTCAACATCTCTATCAATAAGAGAAATGCAAATCAAAACTAAGATTTCATCTCATTCCAGTAGAATGGCAGCTATTAAGAATACAAACAACAGTAAATGTTGGCTAGGATGTGTGGGGGGGAGGGGAGGCACACTCATACATTGCTTGTGGGACTGCAAAATGGTGCAGCCAATATGGAAAGCAGTATGGAGCTTCCTTGGGAAACTGGGAATGGAACCACCTTGTGTGGCCCAAGGACTTATACCCAAAAGGACTTCCGTGTATACCCAAAGGACTTAAAAACAGTATACTACAGGAACACAGTCACATCAATGTTTAAAGCAGCACAATTCACAATAGCTAAACTGTGGAACCAACCTAGGTGAATAAAAAGAATGTGATACACACACACACACACACACACTGGAATATTATTCAGCAATAAAAGAATAAAATCATGGCATTTGCAGATTAATGGATGGAGTTGGAGAATATAATGCTAAGTGAAGTTAGCCAGTTCCTAAAAACCAAATGCGAATGTTTTCTCTGATATATGGAGGCTGATTCATATTGGGGTTGGGAAGGGGGAGCATGGGAGGATTCGATGAACTCTAGATAGGGAAAGGGGTGGGAGGGCATGAGAGGGGAAAATGAGGGGGGTAAAAAAGATGGTGGAATGAGATGGACATGATTAACCTAAGTACATGTATGAAGACACAAATGTGTGAATATACATTGTGTACAACCAGAGATAGCAAAAATTGTGCTCTATATTTGTAATATGAATTGTAATGTATTCTGTCATATATAACATATAACAAATCAGAATTAAGAGGAAAAAATGCCCCACACATTTCTATTTGATTTCAGCATTTCAATTCCATGGAATTGAGTCCTTTAATACAAAAAATTTTGCATTTGGTGCTGGTGTAATAACTGGATAGAGCTGTTGAAACTTAGTTGGGTTATTTAAGAATCTGCTCAGTCAGTGGATCAGCTGAACAATGGTCAGCATTTAAATTTTAAGAAAATTAAATGTAAGAAAAGAGGTTTTATTTTTAGTAGAGTTCTGCCAAAAAATGACTCCAGTAGATTTTTATGATTTCCTATATTTTTGTTTAAAAAACTCATTGTCATAAGCAGCACAGAACGGAGGAAATTCATGACTTACAGTTGCCTTTTAGGAAAGGTATCTGTTAGTACTAGTGTGCTTTTCATTCTTGAAATGAGCTGCATTGTTAAGTTGGGGTGGACCTAGACTACCACTGAGCCACATAGTTCATTACTGATGGAACAGATTGTTGTGAAGAATGTTTTGCAGAATTTCTTAGGTCAGCAGGTATTGAGATGGTTGTAATCTCGGCAAAAATACTCACTTAGGATTCTTTTTTAATATGTCCAAAATATTTATGCATGAATCGGACTTGTTCTAACAAGCAAGACGCAGAGCTCTGTTGCTCTCCATTTTACTTTAACAAAGATTAGTTTATAATCCTGAAAATGCCTTGGTCATTCAGAGTATAAGAAAGTCTCAGTAGGCCGTTTACTGTGGAAATGAGTGAGCCTTATAGAGTTCTTTGTCATCAGTACTGTATTGATTTATGTCTGCTCCTATACAGAATTGAAACAGCCTGTCTGTAGGCACTGACACTTATCTATGAACAAATAAATACAACTCTGTAATGATGCAGTCAGGAATAATGTGAATCCTAGTATAAAAAAGGTCATTGGCTCATATTCTCAGTCAATTCCATGTCTCAAACAAACATTGGTGTAGAATCTTCTCAGAAATGGGAGATGTTATAGGGAAAAGGGCAAGGATTATAGCAGTGGGGGTGCGGTTTTGGGAAAGTCCTCACAGTATTACTACTGATGTCGCTTCTGCCCTGGAAGTCACTGCCAACACAGTTCCATATATTGAAGATTCAAGGACAGCCACCACAGACAGCATCACCTGTATCTGGGAGCAGGATACATTTCTGCCCTCAGAGCCCCATGAGAGGGATCATTAACCTTACAGTAAATATCCAGAGTACTTGTTTTGGAGGATGATATTTTGGACCTTCACTTGTTAGGGCTTTACTGGGATGTACTTTGTTGAATGTTTTCTCATTGATTTTTTTCGTAGTAGAATGTCTTTCCGTTTTTAATATCCAATGTCATAGAAAATATAAACCTCTGTAAACATTTTCCTTTTCAAAAGAAATGTCATAAACGTTGTGTAATTTTTTTTTAGTAGCCTCATTATAAAAGTAAGAGAACCAGGTGAAATGAGTTTTAAATGTATTGTTGTTTGATCCTGTTCAGAATATTCAATAAGTAATGCAAATAATTACTGAAATATTGTTCTTCTCTGTACTAAGTCTTTAGAAATTAGACTTAATTGTAATTTGGACTTACCCCATTTCAAATTGACTTTTCACATATGGCTAGTTTCTACCACATTGGAAAGCAGAACACCATAAACTTCTTTTGGCTGATGTTTATGTAGAAAAGGTACATATTTGCATCCCTTAACGTTCAGGACAATATTTTAAACAAGACAGGGTGTGGGTAAAGTCTCAAGTGATTTACAGATGTAGTCATTAAAACATCCATCATTTGTAGTCGTTTGAAAAAAAGTGCTCAAAGTTAGTAGAGAATTTCATTGGGCTGGAATGTTGCTAGTTTAATGAGGAACTTTTACAGCTTAAAAGCATTTGTTAAACAGTTATTGGAAACATACCAATATTTTAAACATTTTATATCATACGTGATTATCTACATTGGAATTTTTACTGTGTTTGGGGAGTGACTTGGGGATTCATATCTAATCATCTTCCCTTTTCAGTACTAGAAACTACATATTTGTAGTGCTTTGTGAGCCATCATCTGACTTTCTGCAGTGGATTATTTGCAGGATCCAGGAGTTGCCTTTGGCACCAATCTTAGTTCTGTAGCTCTTTTTAAATTGTGTTCATGGCCATCAAAATCCTAGGGTTCTTTTTAGTACCTCTGGGTTCTTCAGGATTTTGATTCTGTATTCATTTTTAAATGTTTTAAACTTTGTTTTAATTTTTAAAACATTTTAAAATGTCTTCCAGTTGAAAATACAAAATGTTTTTGCATGTACTAATCCTTCAAGTGTTCACCCACCAGCATGTTGATTTCTGGCATAGACTTGAGATAAAGTTCTTACCAGCATCTCACTATTCTATTAAAGATTTCTCCCAAGTTTGCAAATTGGGCCTTTAAAACAAAACATTTGCCATTTGCTGCTGCTTTTCTGTATGAATCAGCATTTCTACAAAACTGTAACCATCTAAAATACAAAATTTTTAAAATGCTAAGGCTGACCGTTAGAGTTATACACAATAACTAAGTTTCACCTTTCTAATTGATTTTTATAATACATATTATACATTAGAATCACAAATGTTTTGTTAACTTTATATGCTAAACTTTAGTTTATTCCCTCCAAGATACATATTGATCTGCTTAAAATCATGTTTGGAAACAATGGCTATTGTAATAATTTCTTTGGCTCTTGATGTTTAAAACATCTATTCTGTTTCCCAGAATAATCATTATATTTTTCTAGTGACAACTCCTACACACTGAAACCATCAATAATCCCCAGTACTGAGGGCAGATTTATGATTAAGTCATAAAGTCGAACAAATGATAGTTCATTAATTCTTGTGTAATCTGTGTCCTGTTTTCTTTTGAAATATGACAGCAATACATTCAGTGAGATCACTCTAGATTGCCATTTTATGAAAAATAAAACTCAAAAATTCATTATTTTTTTATCCTCAATTTACATATTTATAAAGCAATCAAAATTGTTTTGAAAACAAACATGGCTTTCATGTGCTTCATGTGAATGTATGTTAAAATTTTTGACATAAAAAACTGATGCATATTCCTTAATGATTATCAAGTGTAATAAACTAAGGTAGTGCAATGATAAAAGTACCTAGTATTAATAAGCATCTTGTAAATAGGTAAAGTTGGAAGGTGATATATTTATTCTCAGGTATAGGGATTTTAGATTACTCATGTCAAAAAATTACTTTTTGTAATTAGTTGCATCAGCACCAAATTATCTATCACACAGTGCGGTGGTCCTCTGTAAGCAAGATTTGACTGTGAATGTGGTGATTTTTTTTTTAATGCAAGGGATTTTTTTTATTTCTCAAATTTATTATACTAGTGAATATTTTTTTTTATTTTTAGTGGACAAATAATTTTTTTCTTCATGGGTCACAATGTGATATTTTCATCGATGTATGCATTGCAGAAAGATTCATTCTAATTTTTTGTAGGGTAGTTAAAAATTTACTCTTTTCTAATATTTTGGAAATTTAAAATGTATTATGATAAACTATGGTCCCCGTGAGTGCCATAGATCCCTAAAACATTCCTTCAGCCTAAAACTTTGTACCCTTTGATAAACATCTTTGCCTGCCCCACCCCTCTCTCTGCCCCCATCCTCTGATAACCATCTTTCTTTTATGAGATCAACTCTTTTAGATTCCACATGTCACTGAGATCATACAACCCTTATCCTTCTATGCCAGGCTCATTTCACTTAGCCTAATGTTCTTGAGTTCCATCCACATTGTCCTAAAAAATATAATTCCTTTCTGTATCACAGATGTGTATTGTTACTGAGTATAGAGTAAGTCCCCCTTAATCTGCAGGAGATAATGTTGCTAGACTCACATTGGCGTATCTGTGATCAGGTTAATTTATAAATCAGGCACAATAAGAGATTAATAATAACATAATTATAATTTTAACAATGTATTATGAGAAAAGTTATGTAAGTGGAGTCAGTCTCTCTCCTCTCCCCCCCCCCCCTCTCTCTCTCTCATATCCTTCTATACCACACTGTCCTTTTTCTCATAGTAATGTAACCCTTGGTTCAGTCCAGGGCTAATCATAGGTAATTGAGACCTCAGAAAATAGGATGGTAGGTGAGTGGGAACTCTTGCTGTATGTACCACATTTTCTTTATTCATCCATCCATCCATGGACACAATTTAAATTGCTTCTCTACCTTGTCTGTTGTGAATAATGCTGAAACTCACATTGAAATGCAGATGTTTCTTCATTATTCCAGTTTCCATGCTTCTAAATTTATGCCAAAAATGTGATTTCTGGATCACATAATAATTCTATTTTTAATTTTTCAGGTAATTGGTTCAGTTTTCCATAATGGGTGTACTGATTCCCATCAGCATCCTATAAGGATCCCCTTACTACACACCCTTGCCAGCATTTATCGTTGGTTGTATTGTCTTGATCATAGCTGTCCTAATAAGTGTGACATGACATCTCATTGTGGTTTTTAGTCACATCTCCCTGATAATTAGAGAGGTTGAGGTTTTTTTCATTTATCTGTTGGCTACTGTTATCTCTTGAGAAATGTTCTTTCCCATTGTTTGATAATGCTGTTTTCTTGCTGTTGAGGCCCTTTTGGATGTTGGGCACGGTGTGTGATTTGAAGTGTCTTCTCCCTTCTGAGGCTGTCTCTTCACTCTGTTAATAGTTGATAAAACCCTGTCTCTCATAGAAACTAGAGCCTATCCTCATATCTTTTAATAAGTGAAGAGCTAAACAAACACATATATCTGTAAAATGAAATAGTGCTTCACAATAACAAAGAATGAATTATTGATTGGCATGTTAGTACGGATGAATTTGCATTTTGCCAAATAAAAGAATTCATTTACATTCCATGTTAAAAAAGGCAAGACTACAGGCAAGAAAATCAGACCTCTGATTGCCAGGTAGTGGTATAATCCAGAGAATAATATAAATGTCCTTGATTTTTGTACCAAAGAATGTAAAATTCATGAAGGAACCATTCGATCACCACAATAATAATCATCTCAGGCAAAATCCATTTGTGAATGCTAATGTTAATGGGCAAAAGCTAGAGAAACAGGATGTTTGCATAGTTGGCAAAATATTTTCCCCTAAACATTTATATAAGAAAACTGTCAGATATTACCTTAACCAAGTAATCATGGTTAATATCACCAGCTATAAAACCTAGACCCCCCCTGAGTCCATTGCATTTTGTTGTATCCTCCCCCGCAAAATGCACAGCCTCAATCGAGTCATGAGGAAACATCAGACAAAACTAAGTTGAGGATGTTCTGCAAAATGATTGACCAGTGCTTTTCAAACTGTCAAGTCCAAGAAGAACCAGGCAAGGTTGAGCAACTGTTACAGGCTGGAAGAGACAAAGGAGCTGTGACAACCAAATGCGCCGTGCAATTATAGATGCAATCCTGGAATAGAAGAATAAATTAATGAAAAAAACCTGGTGAAATCTGAAAGGAGTCTCAAGTTCAATGCATAGTATTTTACTAATGTTAAATTTTTAGTTTAGAAAAATTTACTGTAGTTATATAAGATGCTAACAGGAGAAACTGAGCATATGGAAACTCAATGTACTATCTTTGAAAATCTAAAATTATTTCAAAATAAAAAATATGGATGTTTAAGAGTCCAGTTTTACTTTCATATATTTCAGAATTACTTATAAAATAGCAGTGGATGAGAAGGCTATTTTTCTTTCGACTACCACCATCATCAGACATACTTGATGATTTTTAATCTTGTGATTTATTCAAAATGTTTTGGTAGTGATTATTTTGGTTGAAGTTTTAATAAAAGATTCAATAAGCAGGGTTTGATAAGAAACCACAGGTGACTCTAGAAATAGAAAAAGCTGAGGAAAAGCAAATGCCTTTATTATGGTGTTTTGTTTTCCAGGGGCGTATCAGAGCTCATTGACTTCCCTCTTCTTTGTTAACCGATAAGGTCATTGTTCTCTGCCTCCTCTGTGCTTTGTATATGTTATAGTCTCAGGTTTAAACTTGGTGCACTTGTAGGATCAGGGATTCAGAAAAGAGAGGCAGTTAGGGGTTTTCTCAGTGGCTGATAGGGTGCCCCACGCTTATGTGGTGGTTGAGACAATGGCACCTGTAAGATGTCATGGCATCATCTAAATCATGGACAGGAGGCACCTGGGGTTTTGATATTAAGAATTAGCCTGGTTATTTGGCAGATATAGTTCAGTATTACTCAGTGGACTCAGTCTGTAATTATTTGTTGTTTTCTATATGCCAACCTGTGCTAGGTCCTGCAGAAATACAAAAGTTGAAATCATGATTCCTGTCGAAAAGCGTCCACTGGTTTAGGCATCGTTGTGGGTGGGAAGAGCCCAGGTTTTAGAATTTTACAGTTATACCCTCATCGTCTCTTGCTTTAATTACTGAGTCTTAGCCCGGTATATACGTTTGGACTCGCTGATTGTTTCCTTATCTGTACTACAGAATGCTATATTGATCTTACTAGATTGTCATGATCATTAATCCTCTCACATAGGAGGCCCTTTCATAAATGGCTATTATCATGGTGATTTGTTTTCAAGAGGGGCCTTGTTAGAAAGCAAGGGAGTTTACACTGTTTTTGTGTTTGTTTGAATATTGTGGTAGTTGCTTGGCTCAGTCTTTATGTGTTTTTTCCCTCTTAGAGATGACGAAGAGAAAAAAAAGTCCCCCTCAGAAGGCACTGATGAGAAGGCCAATGGAACACATCCAAAGACCGTCAGTCGCATTGGGAGCACGACCAACCCATTCTTGGACATTCCTCATGACCCAAATGCTGCTGTGTACAAAAGCGGATTCTTGGCTCGGAAAATCCATGCAGATATGGATGGAAAAAAGAGTAAGCTTCATTTGTTGTTTTGTTTCATGTGCTTTAGCTTAAATTTTAAAGTGAATTTGTTTGAAATAAAATTATGGATGAAGAAAAATCATGTTTATTTAGAGAAATAAATAAATAAAATGTTCATTTAGAGAAGTGTTCTTGAGAAAGTCTCTAATCCTAAATCAGAGATCCACTGTAGCACTGATCTTCTCTAAGCAGAATGGTTTAGAACTCAAGAAACGGATGACTTCTTACAGAAGACTTATTTCTCAGATTCTTATTCATTATGTTTCGTGGTTTCAACAAATAATACTGTCTGTCTGCTCTATGCTAGGCACCAAAAATAATAGGATGGACAAGATCCCTCTCTTCATGGAGTTCACATTTCTAGTGGTTGAAGAAAAGATGATTTATAACACAGATTAAGCAATGACATAAGGTCCTAGGAACAAAGGGAGAAGGGGGAGATTTCATATCTAAAGCATGTGTGGAGTGGATGGCCTTGATGAGACGAGCAGGTGAGATGTAGAAGAGCATGGCATGAGTAGTATTGGGAAATTGAAGGAATCCCATCCCAATTTCTCCATGGAGTATGAGATGTTGATTATCTTCTGATAGATAATGGTGTTATCTGGTAGATAATGTTTAAAGCTTGGGAGGAATGGAATATGTTTACACAGTTAGAATAATTGCAGAAAGTCAAATAACAATTTGATATAGTTGAATGGTTTAAGACAAACTGATGTATGTGCTCAAAATGAGAGGACTTTACCTCTGTGGTGTCCCTGCCCTCCTGCATACACAGATGTGGAATAACATGGAGGGGGATGCACAGTACCTTTGTTTTTAATCTGTGACTGGACATTTTGACTTAAGGTGTTAGCAGATTCTATTAGGTTGCATTCAAGGGAAGCATTGTCTTGGAGTGGTTTTAACAGTGAATGTGATATTAAGCAAGTTTCTTAGTGTTTCCAAGTTCTTTAGGAGTACCTCCACCATATTTTCTGAACATCTTATTCACTAGCCTAGGAAGCTACTTAATTTTATCTAACAACATTGTGTGAGTTCCTATAACTGCAAGTGATGGCAAGTCAATCTAACTTAGAAAAAGGTCACACCTAAAGATGAAGAATTATGAGGACACCCTCTCCATTTCTATATGTATACAATTTTGTATGTTAGCTTTATTCTTTCAAATGGGGCATTTTATACATGGCTGGATATATGGCTGTTAGCAACATGAAAGATCATGTACTCAGTTTTGACACTGAGGAAAATTTTCCTTCTGCCCTTTAGGACAGGATTCTGATCGGTATGACCAAGCAGATGAAATACCTTGATTGACACCATCTACTTTATTGCAGTATTGAGATGAAAGTTTCTTCAAGAAGGAATGAGATACAGATCTCACAAAAAAGGGATATTTTGTTGGCAAACAAAGGATTAGATATCCTTCTCTTTGTTTGAGCATGCACATACATTGTGTTTGAACAATGCATTAATCATAGTAAAAATTTCCATTTATAACCACAGATATACTTTGCAGCATGCTATGTCCAGCTGCAGCTTCTATTGCCAAGGATAAAATTGGTTGGCTGTGTATATTCTCTCTAGTTTAGGTATGAATAGAGTGCCAATCTATGAACTAAATGAAAAATATAGAAATATCTGATATACCTACTACATATAAAGTACTGGAGGCAAAAAACAACAACAAAAAACAGAATAACACAGTTTAAAATGCCAGCTCAAAAAAAGGCAAAAAAAAGGAAGCAAAACAACTCCCACTGATTCAAAATATGCACAGCATCCTGCTAGACAAGGAGAACAGAGTCACCCATGTGAGCATCCCTCATTGATGCACTTCCTGGCAGTGGATTGGCTTGGCTGGTTAACTTATTTCAGCATCCTCAGGCTCTTCCTCCTGAGGGAAGTTCTCTTTGTGTTCTGTGTTCCTGGGCCATCTCTGAGGATTATTGGAGAGGATTGCTCTGCTGGAGGCTCTGATTCCTGAGAACCCAATGCACGTGAACGTGAAATCCAAGGGTTGCCTGGCAGCTGAGCTTTCACAGACCCCTTGTATCACACTGGAAGTTTCCTGCCAGTACAACTCCTTTAAATCCTCAGTCAATAAGAACAGAGTAGGGACGAAGAGCATGAGAAGAAGATTAACATTAAACAGGGATAAGAGGTGGGAGGGAAAGCGAGAGGGAAGGGAAATTGCATGGAAATGGAAGGAGACCCTCAGGGTTATACAAAATTACATACAAGAGGAAGTGAGGGGAAAGGGAAAAATAATACAAGGGGGAGAAATGAATTACAGTAGAGGGGGTAGAGAGAGAAGAGGGGAGGGGAGGGGAGGGGAGGGGGGATAGTAGAGGATAGGAAAGGCAGCAGAATACAACAGACACTAGTATGGCAATGTGTAAATCAATGGAAGTGTAACTGATATGATTCTGCAATCTGTATACGGGGTAAAAATGGGAGTTCATAACCCACTTGAATCAAAATGTGAAATATGATATGTCAAGAACTATGTAATGTTTTGAACAACCAACAATTAAAAAAAATAAATAAATAAAAAATAAATCCTCAGTTAACTACTTTGAGAATTTCTGATTGGTTAGGACAATCATAAATGTCATGGGACATTTTTGTCTTTCGGGCAGCTAAAGAAATTCTGCCTGTTTCTCAAAGAAACCTGCCTCTGCTGTTTTGGTCTCCTGTCTCATATCAGAGGTCAAAATTCAAAGACGGGATAAGACCCTGCCAACTGGGCTCCAGTTTCCAGGCTTTATTCCTGTCAGTTAACTTATCCTTGGAGGAATTTTCACCTCCGAGTTAGAGGGATATTGGACATTTTACCCTTCTTTAATTCCTCAGGCTCTTCCTGGTGATCTTCGTTATGATTTTCTGGGGTCTCCAAATCACTTTAGAGTAGTCAGATAATTTAACCTTTCCAGTATAGCAAAGTGCATGATTTCTAATAATTCTACATAAACTAAAAATTGCCAATTTAAAGTGTACAGTTTGAGTTATTTTGAAGATTACTTGGTCTAAACTTAATATAGCCACTTGAACTTCTTTTCAGCTTTTTTATGCTATTTTCCCAGGTTTTAATTTTAATCTCTGGTTTTATCTTTTAAAATGTCTTCTTTTATATAGCATGTTGGTGGGGCTTGCTTTTTACCTGAGCTCATACTCTTTGTCTAGATGTTTGACTACTTACTTACTCGTACAGTTGATTTTAAATCTGCCATCTTGCTGTATTTTCTTGTGCTATTTGTTCTATCTGTTCTTTTTTTCCCTTTTTCATTCCTTCCTGTTTAGGATTAGTTATTTTTTGTGATTTTGTTTTTCTTCCCTTGATTTATTGACTGTACCCTGGTTGTCTTAGTGCCAGCTGTAGGGTTTACACCACATCATTAACCTGTCTTCGTTCCACCTTCAGGTTATACCCTTGGTATGTAGTTGGAGATCCTTGCATCAGGTTTCTTCCATTTCTCCCTTGCTGGCCTATGTACTGTTCCCATTTCTTTTATTCTTTGTCGTAAAATTCACAGTAGCACATTATTAACATTTTTTTCTTTGAAAAGCAATTTATTTTTACTTTTACCCCCATGCCTATCAGCAAGAAATTTTTTCATGTTTTATCAGTCTGAAAAAGTCTATATCCTGCCTTGATTGTGGGAACTTATATTCAGTGAGTTTAGAATTTTTTTTTTTTTTTACTGTCAGTCTTTGTTCCTCTAACCTAATGCTGTTCCCTGCCTCTGGATGCTTTCATTTTTTTTTTCCTTTGCCTCTGGTTTTCAGCAATTTTATTATGAACTGCCTTATTGTAAATTTCTTTGTTTTCCTTGTTTGGTGTTTTTGGTGTTCTTGGATTTTTGGCTTATGTTGTTTTGTTTTGTTTGTATATATATTTTTAAACTCTTTAGGAAGTTTTAGCCATCATTTTTTAAAGTACCCACCTTCCTTCTGAGACTTGTTTTCTGCATGTTAGATCTCTTGATACTGCTCCAACACTTCCTTGAGACTCTGTTTTAGATACCTTTTTTCTTTTTTTCCAACAATTTTTGTCCTATCATTACTTTTTAAATAATAATTTTAATTTTCAAATTTACTACCGTATTTTTCATTTTATAGATAGTATTTCTTATCTTTGAACTTAGCTGGAATCTTTGTATTCTCCATTTCTCTGCTTATCAGGCTTATGTTTTTCTTCATGTCACTGAGTATATTTATGATTTTTGTAATACCTGTTTTAAGGGCCTTCACTTCAAAACCCTTGTCTGTCATTTCTGAAACTATTACATTGATTATTTTTTTTCTCTCTGTCATACTTTCCCTTTTCTTTGCATTCCTATTAGGTTTTTGTACCAGGTGGTTTGTACCAGGGATTAACCCATGGAGGGGCACTTAACCACTAAGACACATCATCAGCCTTTTTTAATATTTTATTTAGAGACAGGATCTCAGTTTCTTAGGGCCTCACTAAATTGCTGAGGCTGGCTTTGTATTTGCAATCCTCCTGCCTCTGCCTCCTGAGCCACTGGGATTATAGGCGTGCACCATCCCAGCCAGCTCTAATAGGTTTTATTTGAATACCAGAGATTATACATTTTCCTTTTTTCCTTAAGCTCTTGGGCATACATACACACACACACACACACACACACACACACACACACACACATATTGATGTTGGATTTTCTGCTGATCTGCTGATAAGTAAATTGTAGACAAACCAAATTCTTAAATTCTTTAGAAGCTTGCCTTTATCTTTTTTGTTATCATGGATCTAGAACAGCCTTTACTCTGGGACTTCTTTAGTTTCATTAATAAAACATTATTATTCATCTTCAGACTACCCAGTCAATGCTCCATATATTACAAAGTCCACTCTGGCTGATGAAAACACAGATTATTCCAGGCCTCTGTGAGCTCTTGAAATTATTCATTTTACAATTGCTTGGTGATTCTTTCCCATGCCTTATCTACTTTTCCGTTGTGCTCAGATTGATGCTCTAGCCAAGATCTTAGAATTTCTCTTCAGTTCTGCAGAGCTCTTACTTTGTACATTTCTACCTCCAATCTTACTCTACTCCAGTCCCCTCTGCCTCACCAGACTGTCTCCTCAAGTCAGCAGACTAACAAGCTGTTTAGATACTTCCTTTCATTAAGAGGGCTAGAAAACTTGCTCCAAGCAGCAGTGGGCTTGCCTCAAGTGTTTCTTCCTCTTCAGGATCATGGTCTAGTGCTGCTCTTGTACAGTGTCTAAAACCTGTGGTTTTATATATTTAACATATAATTTTATCTAGTTGCTATAGTAGGACAGTTTATCAATCCCATTTGTTAAGAAATGTCTTTTGGATTGCTTATGGAAATGATAAGGAATTCTGCACATTCAGGTACAAGCAAACTGTTTGGTTTTTGTATTTGGAAATTCAGAAAGTGGTTTATTTCCTTCCCACCTAAAATCTTTTCTTCTTCCCCCTTGTGTTGAACTTTCAATCATAGCTGGTTGACCTTGTTGGTGTAAGCCATCAGCTGTTACTGTTCCTTAGAAGTGCCCCACAGTGCCTGAACCGTTTCCAAGTGCTTTTCCCTTCCTCTTGTGAAAGATGGTCACTGTACGTGAATTTGGGAGAGGTGTTTTATGAAGTACTCATATGTCATGTGCAATACATACATCATTTTTTATTTCCAATACAAATAGCTGGGTGCCATGGCACACACCTATAATCCCAGTGAGTTGAGCTGAGAGAGGAAGATTGTGAGTTCAAAGCCAGCCTCCCCCCCCAAAAAAAAAAAAAAACAATGAGACTGCTGGAGAAGCTACAAGTAATTTTGAGACGCCTTCATGATGATACTTTTTGTAATTCTGTTGTCAAGTCTGTAAACATTTATTTGGGTTCAGCATGTTCAGTAGAGCTAGACCTAACTTACATTTACACATGTGCATAAATATGTCAAGGTGCTCTGATGACAGATATTACTCTAAGTTTCTAATAAGTAAGGATTTGGGTCAAAGTCCTCTTGAGAAATTGTTTTCCCATTAAGTGTTGATTGACTTGTCTTGAAGGAACCACTTGTTCCACTCAGGATTTGACATGTTATGCATTTTTAATTAATTCTAAACACAAGTTTTTCAGACTGCATCCATAATTTTTCATATAAATATATTTTAAACTTTTGCAGGCTTTCTTGTTTCATTTTGACCTCTCCCTCTCCCGCCCCCCAGTACTGGGAATTGAACCCATGGGCACTTTACCACTGAGCTATTTCCCCAGTCTTGTATTTTTTTAATTTTGTTTTGAAATAGGGTCTCTCTAAATTGCTGAGGCTGGTATTGAACTTGAAATCCTCCTGCCTCAATCTCCCATGCGACTGGGATTACAGGCGTGCAACACCAGCACCCACCTCATTTTTTGCCTTTTAAAAGATCTTCTCAACTCAGACATTCTACCTGCAGAAGACAAATCAGGATTAAAAGAAAGTGCTATATCTACTCAGATACATTTACCAGACCCATTAAATCTGACATTAAGGGAAAGCTTTGGAAACTCATATTTGAAAAAAACAAAATATATCTTCTGGATTTTGTCAGAAAGTTTGGTAAGTTTTTAGTTTTCTCAGTCTGTTGGTAGTCCCTTGTAAAAATCAAGAAAGTGACCAGAAATAATGTACTCAAAATATGATTGTTCTAAATGGCCATGATGATGACTGAACTCACTGTTAGAGCTTTTATTCCACACTCTTCAATCATAAAGCAAATATTATTATTATCCCTATTTTACAGATGAGGAAATAGATCTTAATTGCCTTAGCCAAGTTATAGTATAGAATTACAGTGTATCTGGTTTTAGCTATTATTGTTAAGAACAATTTCCATGAGAAAATATACTTAGAAAACATTTAGGTTCTGCGTCCTTTATGTGGTTGGGGCAGTGTTGTCACTGTGTAGCATGCGTTTAGATAAATAGGTCTTCAACTAGGAGCAATAGGGCCTGAACATTTATGTGGCCAATACAATACTTTTTAAAAATGGAATTAGCTGAAGCAAGTTAGGCATTTCCTGACTGACTAGAGTCTCCACAGCTCCTTATGGCCTCACACCAGGGCTCCTCACACAGTAATTGCTACTTTCCTGTCCCCAACCTCTTCAGAGAGTGACTCCCCCAATTATACTGACATAGCATGCAGGAGGGACAGGCTGATAAACACCATTCATAATATTGTACTTTTATTTTTTAGTGGTAAAAATGTGGCAGTAATGAAATGCTTGTCTAGTTTTTATTACCATAGGCTACATAAGCTAAGATTCGAATAATGAATTTGTTTTCTACGTGGATTAAGCACTTCTTGAGTACCTGAGACTCTATATCCATAAAAACTTAAACAATGAACACAGCCCCTATCCCCCAAAGAACTTGTTTATGGGTATACTATGTAGAAAGCAATTATAATTTGTAATTTATAGTATAAACTTCTAAATAATATTCTATTAACTAAGTAACATTTCATACACATACAGTGTTGAAAATGAGGAGAAGAAATGCACTGGAGTATGCTGACATTTTACCAAGTAGTAAGACAGAAATAGATGGGACAATAGAATGGAAAGGAGAAGATTAGAAGCAACAATTTCCAGTATTTATGAAAAATTGTTCTAAGGCATAAGAAGTAACTTAGATAATTAAGGGTGACAAAAATGCTTATGTAAGTGATGCTGAGTGGTATGTGTATATTCTCTATCTTAGACCTTACATAAAAATCAGTTTCAAGTAGATTAAAGGTAAAAGGCAGAAAAAGTTAAGATTAATCTACTTGAAACTGATTTTTATAAGAATATGTGGAACAATAACTTAATGAATTTTGAGTATAGTTTTTTTTTTAATTTAGGAGAAGAAAACTAGGAAGACATTTATATGCATAATTACACTATTATACAATTACATTTAATGTTAAAGACTTTTTTGCAGGGTTGAGAATTGAACCCAGGGCTTATACATGCCAAGCACTTGCTATTACCACTGACCTACACCCCCAGTTCAAGACTGCCTCATTTAAAATTTTCTTTTTAAAAGTTGAAAGGTTATACATAGATTGAAAGCAGTTACTTGTAGCATATTTCTAATCAAAGATTAGGACCTACAGTGTGTATTTGTGAAGAAATCCTTAATTAGAAAAAGACAACCCAGTAGGAAAATGGGCAACATTTAAAACAGGCCATTCACAAAAAAAGGAAACTTAGATGATCAATACATATATGGAGACATACTCAATCCAACCAAATCCATACTAATGATCAATACACAGTAAAATGTCATTTCACATGTTGAACTTAGCCAAAATTTGAAAGCATATCAAATGTTAGCAAGGATTTAGAGCAGTGGGCTCTCTTTTATCCTACAAATGTATTAGTGGTCTCATCATTTTTGAAAACAGTTGGCAATAATCAATAAGCCTTAAGCAAAAACAATCAGCTATCTTGTGTGTCAGGTAATCTATCATAGGTATGTATTTGCCCCCCGCAAAAAAAATTTTCTAGTTTTACAAGTGGAAGCATAGACATAATGGCATTATAATAACTCAGAACAACCTGAAAGCCCTTTGACAGGAGATTAGACAGATTCTGTGTGTAGTGCTCATGTAATTGAACCCTGTGTACCATTGAGAAGAAAGGAACTGGCATTCCATCTATCAACATGAATGAATCTCACAAATGGTGTTAAATGAAAAAGAACAGAATAATATGCTTATGCAATAACATTCTAAAGCGTACAAAACAATACTGGTTTTAGTAGAAATATTCATTTATAGAAATTATTACCTATGGAATGATGGTTACCTCTGCCAGGGAGAATAACATGCAGTGAGTAGAAACAAGAAATTAAATTGTACTGATGAATAGTTTAAGGTATTTGGTGGTGCATGCACACTTGTGTTATGTTTGATAACTTCTGAATGTCTTACATGTTTTATATACATTTTTTAAAACTCAATGTTTGAGTGCATGGAAAATTTAGAAACTAATGAGGATATGTTTCTTGAAATCTGTACAAGCAAACAAACAAAAACCTTTGATTGTCATTGCTCCAGTGTAATATTTAAGAATGTTAAGAATAGAATTTTGCTCATTGTTCACATTCAGAAATATGAACACTTTACTTATAGTTACAAAATAGAACATAAATGTTGTCCTCCTCCCTGTAAGAATCCAGTGAAAGAAGTTGAAAGGTAAAGGTGGAGAGAGAGCCAAAAGGAAACAAAGAGCTTTAAGCTCCTTTTGTGGAGAGGAGGTCAAAAGATACTGCTGATACTTAGGAAATAAAAATAATTTTTTGATTCAAAAATAAATAGGAAATTGATAATGATGTAAAATGAAAGGTATAGTAATTATCTTTATCAGTAATTATTTAATGATGTATGTATATATTTAAACATCAAATTGTACATTATATGTAGTTTTTTTATTTGACAATACCTCAATAAAGCTACAGAAAAAAAAACTTCATTGAAGAAGAACATGTCAGCATGTTCATTTAAACTACAGAGAATCATCAATAAAAATATAAATAAAAATACATATATCAGGAAGATGTAGTGGGGTATCACAGCAGGAAACCAGCAGAGAATGTTTATAACCTACTGTGACAGTGGTAGAAGCACCTTGTTTCAGTCTATAACGATAATTAACTATCAGGAGAAATAGCTCCAATGTTAAACAGTAGGTTCTTTTGGAAAAAGGGACCAGAGGAGTAGGAAAGGAGTGAATCCAAAGAGGCGAATTGTGTGAACATATCACCTTAGTTATTTTTAAACATCTTAATCACATTTTTGCATTTTCAGCATAGATTCTTCTGTCATTTTACCCACCTGAGATTAGTTTCTAATTTGAAGTGTTTTAACATGAACTGCTTTTTCAGGATGGCAAGTTCCTCTTGATGGTATGAATTTTCAGTCTCAAATACTTTGGGCATGAGGAGTAGTCATAGAGACAGCTGGGTGGCACCTGGCATGGTTAGGGAGGTTCACTCAGTGTAGACGGATTTACACACTTGCCTGTAATCGAAAGTTTTAAAAATTTATACCCACATGTCAAATGTGAGAGAGTAGATGTTATTCTGAGTCACACATACTGAAAATAGTTTATGATGGCAGTGCCGGCAGAATTCTTTGCTATTGTATAACATTGGGAACAGCGACACTATAATTAAGAGATAATAAAAGTGGAATTTTTTTTCCCCACAAGACAGTTGTCTCCTCCTGTTAGAGAAAGACTCTTTAAATTAAGGCAAAGCAAAGCAAATATTTAAAAACCAGACTAAAGTTTTCCCTCCTGTTTGCCCTTTGCTGCTGTGGCGGCAGGGTGAAGTGCCACCCTATTAACATAGGGTCCAGGAACAGTTCAGTGAGGGCGGCCATGCTGGTCTCAAGCAGTTGTTTGTCACATCTCTGGAGTTTTGATGGAATTTTATCTGTTTTAGGTGAGGAGTGCCCCTTCACAATTCTATATTCAGACCAAAAGAATGTTTTAAACTTATGAGTTTCACTTTGATGTCTTTAATTTAAAATCCACCCTTTTCTGCAGGAAAGTTGGTGAGAAGAGGCCACCCACCATTCTCCCCAGAAGCAGTACTTTTGACAGAGCACAGTGGAATATAAACTGCCAATCTTTTAGTACAAAAAAAAAATCTGTATGCAGAATCTCTGACGTATTTCCTTCTGAAAGAGGAATGCAGTTTTCACTGCATCTGATTTTTGGAATAACTTTTCTATTTTTACTCTTGACTCCTTCTGTTTACCCTTTAAGTTTAGTTAACACTTAAGAGAAGAAAAAAAAGGTTTGTATCTCTGCTATGGTAAATTAATGAAGTATATCAGATTCTTCAATAATCTGATGAAAATTTGAAATTAAAAATGCAGCATTGGGTCTTAATGGGGCAGGGATAGAGCCAAGGCTTAGCGTACATGACAGCATGGGTTCAATTGTAGCATGAAAAACATCTAATTCAGTACTCTGGTCTCCCTAAGCTACAGGGGTATGTTCCAAGGACCCCAGTGGAAGCCTGGAATAATAGACAATACAGAAACCAATAATGTAATATCTTTTCCACCTTAACTAAGTCCTTACCATGCACCATGGCTGTTTGAGGTGTGACAGCAAAACTAGCAGGGATTTATTTCATTTTTCTTCTTAACAATTGCATGGTGTGATTCATTCTTACATAGATTTTAGAAGCCTCAGCCTATGATACTTTTTTCCTTTTCCTTGTATGTTTGCCTTTCCTCTGAAAGGAAGCTCCTTAAAAGGTTTATTTTTAGTACAAATTGCCACCATACCTAGCCTTGTGCTTTGGGCCATTATTAAATAAAATATTATTTGCACACAAAAGCTGAGATACCACAGTAGTAAGACAAGTGGATCTGAGATGGCTGCTACTACAGGACTAATTGGGTAAACAGCATGGATGTGCTGGACACAGATGATTCATATCCTAGGCCGGATGGAGCAGGATGACTTGAGATTACATCACAGTACTCAGAACAGCATGCAATTTAAAATTTACAAATGGCTTATTTCCAAAATGTTCCACTTAATATTTTCAATCTGCAGTTGACCACAAGAAACTGAAGCCACAGAAAGGGAGTCTACAGATAAGGATGGACTACTCCACCTGTTTCCTGAAGGAGCTAATCCTAGTGATAAAAATTCATGTCCAAAAATGTTACTAGATTAAACTGACTTAAGAATTTGAGCTTTAAAACTCAAATTATTTTTCCACCAGCTGTTTGCCAGTATTACTCACTCTTGGTGGGGAGGGGTGGGAGACACCTGGATGTCATTCTGCTTAGAGCTAAGTGCTGAACTGAGGAAGAAAGTTCATGAAATCCTTGGTCATAGAGATTAAGCATAAGAATATTCCAGCATACAATGCAGAGGCCTTAAGGTGGACTAATCACTGAGGCCAGTAATTGTCATGGTGTTTAGCAGAGTGCCTGCTGTATAGAAGAAACCCAGATATCATTTTAGCTCCAGAATATCATCCTCTTGCAAGCAGCTTGAAGGCCAATAAAAGGTGCACTGAATAAAATATGATAGAGCAATCTCATGTCATACTTTGCGGTTATTTTTAATGACATAATATATAATTAGAAAAATTTTAAGGCAACTAGTATCACAGTTCATGTGGCAAATATATACATAGTAAAATGATTAGAAGGTTGAATATCAAATTACTGGTAGTGGCTGTCTGGGAAAATCAATGTTTTATTTAACATTTGTTAGTTAAATATAACATTAATAGAAGGGACTATTTTTAAAGTCATAATGAAATATAATTAAATCTAAAAAACATTTGCAGAGTTAGGCCAGATAGAAACAGGTGTAACATTTGTCACAGCATGATTGCCAATTAAAAAACAATGGTTATGATAATATTGTGGGTATTTTCCCTTTCTTTTAAAAATGCTGTTAATGGCTGTCATAGTACAGTCTACAGCCCTCCCTAGATATGTGCAGGGGATTGGTTCCAGGACAGCTAGTAGATGTAGAATTTGCATATAACCTATGCACATCTTTTCATGTACTTTAAATCATTTCTGTATTAATGACTAATAAAAGGTAAATGCTATGTATATAGTTGTTAATGTATTGCTTAGGGAATGATGACATCATCATCAAGGGTAGGCCCCTTCATAGGCTTAACTATACAGTACACAAACAACACACCAGGTGAGTGATGCTCAAACTAGGAGCCCTGGAGAGAGACTGGAGGAAGTGGGAGATGGTGGGAGGCTACAGCAGAGAATGCTGAGGCAGCAGCTCACTCAAAGGGATTCAGCATAGTGCTCAGCATACAGCAAATTCAAGTTCTGCTTTTTTGGAACTTTCTGACTTTTTAAAATATCTGTGGTTGGTTGAATCTTTTGTTGTGGGACACAGGGTACAGAAGGCTGACTGTACCATTTACAGTAAACAAATTGGGAATGCAAGATAAATGGGTTAGTGTTTTCACAGCACCCAGTAATTTGCAGAAAGGCTGCTATTATGATGCTCTCGAGGATGCACTCCTGGTCGCCCTTTTACAGAAAGGTGGAAAGCATTTGAGAGTGCTGGAAATCCAATAAATGAAAGAAGTTTGGCCTGACCTGAGTTAAGTAATGCTACATTCAGTAGCATTACTTAAGATGAAATCTGCGGGGGTGGACTATTTTCTTGGTGTGAACTGTAAGGCAAACCCCTGGCCCCAAGTGAGGGTCAGGAACCTCATCTCAGAGGAAAGAGTAAGAAGTTTCTCCTTGAGCTTCTAACTTGGGGAAAGCAATCAGGCTCCTGTCACATTCTCTGTGTGTCTGGGGGCTGCTCATCCTCATCTTTGTGAATCATTTTTATTGACCTGCAGCAGTGTGCCCTGAGGCATTTAAAGGTGCCAGTGAGCCTCAGGCTGTTTTACAATTACCATAGATTATTTGAATTGCTCTTTGCAGAAGTGCATGCTCAGCAGGATCTTTAACTCAGTGGTTCCCTGGGTCCCTGGATGCATAGGAGGTTGAAGGGACCTAGCTTGGTGTCCTTTGAGAGGTCTATTTGAGCAGTTGCCTGCACTTCTCAAGCTGCAAGGCTTTAACCTTACTTTTTATTTTAGCACTTTGCTTTCTGTAAGTCTTATGAAAGGACCTATAAGTTGCTTAAGGAATTATAAAAGTATCATTTGGATTCTTGATTTTTTTGGAGTTTGGAGTGGTCACAGCTTTCATATCATTGAAGTTATTGAGCTTGAGTAAAATTTTGCTATGCTCAGCCTTTTGAGGAGATTCCCTAAAACAAAGTTCTCCTGCATCTTTCTTCATTCAGATCCACTTTTTAAGAGTTGTAAGATGGCATTTGTTTCCTAAATTTTAACATCACTTATCCCAGATGTTTTTTCTTTTAACTTAGACCCATCGTAATTTAGTTCCCATGAGCTGGTTGGCACACTAGTATCTTAGTTCCATATTCAGTATCTTTTTGTACCCCAATTTTTTCCTCCATCTCCTTTGTGTTTAAGCACCCCAAGTTTTCTGATGTGTTTCACCTAAGTGATGGAGAAAACACTTGTAAACATCTTCCCTGTAATGTTTACTGAGTCACACCATCCGCATGCCTCTTTAGGACATTTGCTTTTCATTTGGGATAGGGGTGAATCTATTCTTTGGACGCAGCAACACACCAAAGTATTTACTGGAGGTTCCTTTCTAGTATGAGGGGGCGGGGAGTGTAATACATCAGTGATAAATTCATACAGGTGTTAAGTGAGACAAAAATAAAACCAGGACCAGCGTGTAACTCCGTGGTAGAGCTCTTGCATAGCATGGTCAAGGTCTACGTTGAACTCCAGCACTGCGAAAAAAGAAAAAAAAAGTTGTGGTTGGCAAGAGTGAAGGAAGGAAGTATTCAGGTGCTGTTTTGCAGAGGATAAGAAAGGACCCCTGGATGAGTTGACATTTTAAGTGGAGACCTAAATGAAGAGGGGCAAGTCATGATGGTACCTGGGAAGGGAATATTCTAGGAAGAGGTCAAGGTCAAAAGAAAAGTCTAAAACCTATTGGACTTCCCCCCCCCCAAAAAAAAGTACTGATTAAGACTAAATTCTTTCTCAGAATTTCTTCTAACTTTTGAGTCCTCCTCATGAGTGGGAATAATGGCTTCTTCCTCATTTTAGGGTAGCACCAGGCTGCCATTTGTCTTATAGAGCTAATCCTATTTTGTTTTCATTGTTAATATAGCTGCCTCCATACCATTACATGAACTCTTAAGGGATCGAGCAAATGTCCTTATCTAATTCATGTGCAGGAATACCTGAACAACATTATACAGTGATGTGTTACATCATACTGCATCCAGGTTACAGATCGGTAGCCACAGATGTTAGATAGCATCCAAAACCAGAAAAATAGCGGGCATCATGGTGAGAACAAAATCCAATTGCCTGCATCCCAGTTCAGAATACCTTCTGCAAGGTCAGTGTAGGGTAAAGGTCTTGAAGACCTCCCAAAGGCAGCGTCACACCCAAAGTGAGCACCAGCCTCCCAGAGAGCTCCTTGGGTGGGATATTCCTTCAGTTCTTATTTCTGACAATTATATATATAAACCTATTCCTGACATATAAAAGAAAGAAATATTTTTTTTTCTGGGCAAACAAAAGGTGTAAAGTTTCTTTAAGACTACCCAAGTTTTTCTGTTCCTCTTTAGGGATACACTATCAACTCTATTTTATAAAGAGGAACATGGTAAGGATCAACTGATTTTTGTTTAATGTGTAAATTGCCTTGTTTCAAAGATAAATAATTTAGAAATATAACATTGTAACAATACTGTTTTATTTCTTCCACCCTGATGTAAACCTCGGGGTACTTGGTACTATGCGTTGCTTAATATTGTGTGACTTGCCTCCCACTGGTAACTTCTGTTGTGCTTAGCCTGGACATGACTGCTTCAAGCAGTAATCTCAAAGTGCCTGATCTGCTCTGTTAATTGAACTTTAATAGTACAGAGCTTTTTGTGATGCCTGAGGATATTTTGAAAAAGAAAGTTGGGGATAAAGTGTACAGGGACAAACAACCCTTAACTTCATTTAATGATCTGTGAGTCTGTCATCTGTGAACTTTTCTAAAGCTTTTTCAAGCCAATTGCAGAACGCAGACTCCTGTGCCTGAGCTGCCAGCAGCGTCAGTGATGTGGAACTCAGTGATATGGAGATTACTTCTGACCGGGATAGCATATTACTTCATCCTGCAGGGTAGACACTTTGAGAATTTCGCCCAGTTTTCAGACAACCTCACTAGGGAAATAAAGCAACTTTAAAAATATCTTCTATCTTTTGCAAATCTAATATAGAAATGTCCTCATTGTATTAGGATAGAACTTTTGCTGACCACATCTTTTTTCCTGAGGGTTCAGCAAGGTGCTGATATTATTTTGGAATGTCCTCATTGGGGTTGCAGTTCATTTTGAATGTCTTTCTCCATGAACCTAAAGAACTTGAAAGCATTTTGCATTACGAACGATCTCCTTCCCATATGCTTGCTGTTTCTTTTTTTTTTTTACTCTTTTTTTTATTGTTGGTCGTTCAAAACATTACATAGTTCTTAATATATCATATTTCACAGTTTGATTCAAGTGGGTTATGAACTCCCATTTTTAACCCGTATACAGATTGCTGTATCACATCAGTTACACTTCCATTGATTTACATATTGCCATTCTAGTGTCTGATGTATTCTGCTGTCTATCCTATTCTCTATTATCCCCCCTCCCCTACCCTCCCCCCCCTCCCCTTTTCTCTCTCTACCCCCTCTACTGTAAATCATTTCTTCCACTTGTATTATTCTTCTCTTACCCCTCATTTCCTCTTATATGTAATTTTGTAAAACCCTGAGAATCACCTTCCATTTCCATGCGATTTCCCTTCTCACTCCCTTTCCCTCCCACCTCTCATCCCTGTTTAATGTTAATCTTCTTCTCAAGCTCTTTGTCCCTACCCTGTCCTTGGTTACTCCCCTTATATCAAAGCAGTCATTTGGCATTTGTTTTTTAAGGATTGGCTAGGTTCACTTAGCATAATCTGCTCTAATGCCATCCATTTCCCTCCAAATTCTATGATTTTGTCATTTTTTAATGCAGAGTAATACTCCATTGTGTATAAATGCCACATTTTTTTATCCATTCATCTATTGAAGAGCATCTAGGTTGGTTCCACAATCTTGCTATCGTGAATTGTGCTGCTATGAACATCAATGTAGCAGTGTCCCTGTAGCATGCTCTTATTAGGTCTTTAGGGAATAGACCGAGAAGGGGAATAGCTGGGTCAAATGGTGGTTCTATTCCCAGCTTTCCAAGAAATCTCCATACTGCTTTCCAAATTGGCTGCACCAATTTGCAGTCCCACCAACAATGAACAAGTGTACCCTTTTCCCGGCATCCTCTCCAGCACTTGTTGTTGTTGGACTTCATAATGGCTGCCAATCTTACTGGAGTGAGATGGTATCTTAGGGTGGTTTTGATTTGCATTTCTCTGACTGCTAGCGATGGTGAGCATTTTTTCATGTACTTATTGATTGATTGTATGTCCTCCTCTGAGAAGTGTCTGTTCAGGTCCTTGGCCCATTTGTTGATTGGGTTATTTGTTATCTTATTGTCTAATTTTTTGAGTTCTTTGTATACTCTGGATATTAGGGCTCTATCTGAAGTGTGTGGAGTAAAGATTTGTTCCCAGGATGTAGGCTCCCTGTTTACCTCTCTTATTGTTTCTTTTGCTGAGAAAAAACTTTTTAGTTTGAGTAAGTCCCATTTGTTGATTCTAGTTGTTAACTCTTGCGCTATGGGTGTCCTATTGAGGAATTTGGAGCCCGACCCCACAGTATGTAGATCATAGCCAACTTTTTCTTCTATCAGACGCCGTGTCTCTGATTTAATATCAAGCTCCTTGATCCATTTTGAGTTAACTTTTGTGCATGGCAAGAGAAAGGGATTCAGTTTCATTTTGATGCAAATGGATTTCCAGTTTTCCCAGCACCATTTGTTGAAGATGCTCTCCTTCCTCCATTGCATGTTTTTAGCCCCTTTATCAAATATAAGATAGTTGTAGTTTTGTGGATTGGTTACTGTGTCCTCTATTCTGTACCATTGGTCCACCCGCCTGTTTTGGTACCAGTACCATGCTGTTTTTGTTACTATTGCTCTGTATTATAGTTTGAAGTCTGGTATCGCTATACCGCCTGATTCACACTTCCTACTTAGCATTGTTTTTGCTATTCTGGGTCTTTTATTATTCCATATGAATTTCATGATTGTTTTATCTATTTCTACAAGAAATGCTGTTGGGATTTTGATTGGCATTCCATTGAACTTAGAGAACTTTTGGTAATATCGCCATTTTGATGATGTTAGTTCTGCCTATCCATGAACAGGGTATATTTTTCCATCTTCTAAGGTCTTCTACTTCTCTCTTTAGGGTTCTGTAGTTTTCATTGTATAAGTCTTTCACCTCTTTTGTTAGGTTGATTCCCAAGTATTTTATTTTTGGGGGGGATATTGTGAATGGAGTAGTTGTCCTCATTTCCGTTTCAGAGGATTTGTCACTGATATACAGGAATGCATTTGATTTATGCGTGTTGATTTTATATCCTGCCACTTTGCTGAATTCATTTATTAGCTCTAATAGTTTCTTTGTAGACCCTTTTGGGTCTGCTAGGTATAGAATCATGTCATCTGCAAATAGTGATAATTTAAGTTTTTCTTTTCCTATTTTTATGCCTTTAATTTCTTTCATCTGTCTAATTGCTCTGGCCAGTGTTTCGAGGACTATGTTGAACAGAAGTGGTGAGAGAGGGCATCCCTGTCTTGTACCAGATCTTAGAGGGAATGCCTTCAATTTTTCTCCATTCAGAATGATGCTGGCCTGTGGCTTATCATAGATTGCTTTCACAATGTTGAGGTATGATCCTGTTATCCCTAATTTTTCTAGAGTTTTGAACATAAAGGGATGCTGTACTTTGTCGAATGCTTTTTCTGCATCTATCGAGATGATCATATGGTTCTTATTTTTAAGTCTATTTATGTGGTGAATAACATTTATTGATTTCCGTATATTGAACCATCCTTGCATCCCAGGGATGAATCCTACTTGATCATGGTGTATAATTTTTTTGATGTGTTTTTGAATCCGATTCACCAGAATTTTATTGAGGATTTTTGCATCTAGGTTCATTAGAGATATTGGTCTGTAGTTTTGTTTCTTTGACGTGTCTTTGTCTGGTTTAGGCATCAGGGTGATGTTGGCCTCGTAGAATGTATTTGGAAGTTCTCCCTCTTTTTCTATTTCCTGAAATAGCTTGAAAAGTATTGGTGTTAGTTCCTCTTTAAAGGTTTTGTAAAACTCTGCTGTATACCCATCCGGTCCTGGGCTTTTCTTAGTTGGTAATCTTTTGATGGTTTCTTCTATTTCCTCTATTGTTATTGGTCTGTTTAGGTTGTCTATATCCTCCTGACTCAATCTGGGCAGATCATATGACTTAAGAAATTTATCGATGCCTTCACTATCTTCTATTTTATTGGAGTATAAGGATTCAAAATAATTTCTGATTATCTTCTGTATTTCTGAAGTGTCTGTTGTGATATTGCCTTTTTCGTCCCGTATGCTAGTAATTTGAGTTCTCTCTCTTCTTCTCTTCGTTAGCATGGCTAAGGGTCTGTCGAGTTTATTTATTTTTTCAAATAACCAACTTTTAGTTTTGTCAATTTTTTCAATTGTTTCTTTTGTTTCAATTTCATTAATTTCAGCTCTGATTTTAATTATTTCTTGCCTTCTATTTCTTTTGCTGTTGTTTTGCTTTTCTTTTTCTAGGATTTTGAGATGAAGTATGAGATCATTTATTTGTTGTTTTTTTCTTTTTTTAAGGAATGAACTCCAAGCAATGAATTTTCCTCTTAGAACTGCTTTCAATGTGTCCCATAGATTCCGATATGTTGTGTCTGTGTTTTCATTTAACTCTAAGAAGTTTTTAATTTCCTCCTTGATGTCTTGTAAAACCCATTGATCATTCAGTAACCTATTGTTCATTCTCCAAGTGATGCATGATTTTTCCTTCCTTCTTTTATTGTTGATTTTCAGTTTCATTCCATTATGATCAGATAAGATGCATGGTATTATCTCTACTCCTTTATATTGTCTAAGAGTTGCCCTGTGACATAATATATGATATATTTTTGAGAAGGATCCATGTGCTGCTGAGAAAAAAGTGTAACTGCTTGATGTTGGGTGGTATATTCTATATATGTCAATTAAGTCTAGGTTGTTAATTGTGTTATTGAGTTCTATAGTTTCCTTATTTAACTTTTGTTTGGAAGATCTGTCCAGTGGTGAGAGAGGTGTGTTGAAGTCTCCCATGATTATTGTATGGTGGTCTATTAGACTCTTGAACTTGAGAAGAGTTTGCTTGACGAACATAGGTGCACCATTGTTTGGGGCATATATATTTATGATTGTTATGTCTTGTTGGTGTATGGTTCCCTTGAGCAGTATGTAGTGTCCCTCTTTATCCCTTTTGATTAACTTTGGCTTGAAATCTATTTTATTAGATATGAGTATGCACACTCCTACTTGTTTCCGCAGTCCATATGAGTGGTATGATTTTTCCCAACCTTTCACCTTCAGTCTATGTATGTCTTTTCCTATCAAATGCGTCTCCTGTAGGCAGCATATTGTTGGGTCTTGTTTTGTGATCCATTCAACTAGCCTGTGTCTCTTAATTGGTGAGTTTAAGCCATTAACATTTAGGGTTATTATTGAGATATGGTTTGTTCTTCCAGCCATATTTGTTTATTAATGTTACTAAACCTGATTTGTTTTCCTCTTTGATTACTTTCCCCCCTTTACTGTCCTACCTCCCACTGTTGGTTTTCATTGTTATTTTCCATTTCCTCTTCCTGTAATGTTTTGCCAAGGATTTTTTGAAGAGATGGTTTTCTAGCTGCAAATTCTTTTAACTTTTGTTTATTGTGGAAGGTTTTAATTTCATCTTCCATCCTGAAGCTTAATTTCGCCGGATACACGATTCTTGGTTGGAACCCATTTTCTTTCAGTGTTTGAAATATGTTATTCCAGGATCTTCTAGCTTTCAGAGTCTGTGTTGAGAGATCAGCTGTTATCCTGATTGGTTTACCCCTAAATGTAATCTGCTTCCTTTCTCTTGTATCTTTTAAAATTCTCTCCTTATTCTGTATGTTGGGCATTTTCATTATAATGTGTCTAGGTGTGGATCTCTTATGATTTTGCACATTCGGCGTCCTGTAGGCTTCTAGGATTTGGGATTCTGTCTCATTCTTCAAGTCTGGGAAGTTTTCTCGTATTATTTCATTGAATAGATTGTTTATTCCTTTGGTTTGGAGCTCTGTGCCTTCCTGTATCCCAATGACTCTTAAGTTTGGTCTTTTAATGTTATCCCATATTTCTTGGATGTTCTGCTCATGGTTTCTTAGCAGTCTTGCTGAGCTGTCTATGTTCTTTTCAAGTTGAAATACTTTGTCTTCATTGTCTGATGTTCTATCTTCTAAATGATCTACTCTGCTGGTAGTATTCTCAATTGAGTTTTTAAGTTGGTTTATTGCTTCCTGCATTTCTAGGATTTCTATTTGTTTGTTTTTTATTACCTCTGTCTCCCTGTGTAATTGATCTTTTGCTTCCTGGATTTGTTTATGTAGTTCCTTGTCAAAGTGATCTTTCATTGTCTGATTTTGCTGTCTCATGTCTTCCTTGAGATTCCAGATCATCTGAAGCATGTATATCCTGAACTCTTTATCTGACATTCCATCTGTTGCAGCCATTACCTCTTCTAAAGTTGAGTTGACCTGCATTGCTTGTGGTCCTTTCTTTCCTTGTCTTTTCATACTGCTCGTGTTTCTTTCTGCTTGGTGAAACTGTTGTGTTTTTGAAATTTTCCCCCTATTTATTTATATTGCTCTTGTATAGTTGGAAAATCTCCCTTGCCGGGCGGGTAGTGGCTGTGCTCCTCCTCTAATTAGGGTGATCTGTCTACCACGCTGGTGGGTCCCAGTTCTGCCCACCCTGCGGGCACGGGTGGCAGCTCTGCTCTTCCTGCACTCCAATTGTGGTGACGTAACTACCACGCCCTCGGGTCGTTGGTCCTGATCCGGATGTGGGCAGTGGCTCTGCTCGGCCCCTACTCTTATTGGTGTGACGTGTCTACCACGCTGGCAGGCCTCTAGGTCTGTTCCGCCGGTGGGTCACAGGTCTGCCTACCTTGCGGGCTCGGCTGGCAGTTCTGCTCAGCCCCCACTCCCAATGGGGGTACCTGACTGCCTCTCCAACGGGTCGCTGGGCCTTTTCCGGACATGGGCGGCAGCTCTGCTCCACCCCCACTCCAACCAGTGTGACGTGACTGCCTCGGTGCTACGTGTCCACCATGCTGGCAGGCTACCGGCCTCTCCTGCCAGTGGGTCGCAGGTCTGCCTACCTTGCAGGCTCAGACGGCAGCTCTGCACAGCCCCTACTCCAAATGGGGTGACTTGGCTACCGCGCAGTCGGGTCGCTGGTCCTGTTCTAGGCGTGGGCGGCTACTCTCTTCGGCCCCTGCTGCAGTTGGGGTGTCGTGATACCACGCCGGCAGGTCACTTGGCCTGCTCTGGGCGCAGGCGGCAGCTCCACTCTGGCCCCCTGGCCCCCACAGCACCCAGCAGGACCCGGACCGAGAAGCAGTCACCGCAGGTTCCCCAACCCTGGGCCAAAGCAGCTTCGGGAGCCAGAACCCGGCCTCTCTGATCCGGGCTCACGCTCCGCTAGGAGCAGGCTCCAAGGAGCGACCCCCGCGGGTTCCCCTGCCCCAGGCCAAAGCAGCTCCGGGAGCCAGAGCCCGGTATGCTTGCTGTTTCTTGGCCTGGCCTGGCCAAGCCTGCGAGCCTGCACTGTTAGCTTTAGGGCCATGGCCGCTCTTTAGGCCATGCACAGGAGTCCTTTCTCATTGATGCAGATATGGCTTGCTGACCTTTGCTCTTGTGGGGATAAGAGATTTTTTTATCTTTGCACATGGGACAATGGAAGAATATTTTCAAGACAATAAGAAGGAAAGGTTGACATATTAAATGGAAAAATAGGCAATACGGATATTCTCTCCTTGCAAATTATGTCTTTCTGGTAATAAACTTGAAAGAAAGGGAAAAAATAGATGATTGAAGAATCCAGAGGGAGAAGTGCTCAAAAATAAGACAATATTTTGATGTAGGACAAAATATTTTGCCTTTTGAATAAAGTAGAAAAATTGGAGCAGTAAGATTTTAAAGATGATCCTCTTCCAGTTCAGTTGAGAAGAAATTAAAGTTGAAAGATATAGCTTGCAGATATAAACTTTTATATAAATATTACAGCTTTTGGAGGGATTTTTTAAAAAAATAAGCAACTTAGTTTTGCTAGTATGTGTGCATTACCAAATATTTTATTGCTTAGGAATATTTTATACCTTCCTCTTTATGCAAGAAAGATAACAATTCCACCCTTTCATTCCCAGTTGTGTATTTCCCTCTTACAAAGATCACTGGTAAACTGAAGCCAAAATATTATTCATGGTACTTTATATTTCCAAATAGATTTCTTCAAATATGCAATAAAGATGAGGAGATGATTGATTTAAAATATTGAAGATTCAGTGATAGTTCCAGTAGCACCCATATTTGTAGCAACTGCCAACTTTTCTTTAGCAATATGTATGCTCTGTGTGCATGTATCTTTGTGTGTTCATGATGCAGAATAACAATCAGAAATTTGTTGACTTTTCTCATTTTTTACTTTCCACAGTGTACAGGAAGCCATCCCCAAGCCAGGAATATGTACAGGGACAGTCATACAGACTGTTTACCACATATTTCTATTCAGTCTTTTTCTGATGATGTATTTTTCCTGACAGATCAGGGTCTCTGATGAATTGGTCCAAAAATAATTTGATCACCTCTGTGTCTTAGTTATCCAAGATACTATATACTGAGTCTGTTTTAACTGGCCTTTCCCTATCTTCAGACTACAGTGAAAATGCTCAGTGCTGTAGGCAGGCAGGTGCTACGTGGCAGGTGGGGGTCACGGACTCCACACCTGTGCACTGGAGGTTGTTATTGTGGCTCCCTCACAGAGTTTCAGGCGTTAGTTTTTACTTGTCAGCTCTTGGAACATTGCCTAAAACGGTGTGCATTCAGTAAACATAAGCTGCTGCTATCACTACTACTGTAATTATCATTGCATAGTGTATTTTCCTGCAGCAATGCTGAGCTAGTAGCACCTGAGTGGGCAGACCTAGAGATTGTGCCTCTAATCTGAGATTTCTATCCCTGAGCAGGGATGCTTGTGAATACCCTAGAATTAAGAGCAACTGGAGAGAGTACCTGATTTCTGGTCCACTCCTGTCTCCTCATCTGCTTTCCTCCCCTCAGCACCCATCTCACAGAGGCTGCAGGTTTCACCCTTGTGAAGGAGTGTCACCCAGATCGTTTCCCTAGAACATCTCTCCTCGCCTGAATTACCCTGTAAGATACTTTGAAATCCTCAGATGGGTGACCTCTATAGCAGCTTGCTTACCTTTCAGAATGGCAAATGTAACTAGTTATGGTGATGTCAATAAGAAAAAGGCAATGCCTACCTCAAAGGATTGTTTGGATCAAATAGAAGAGTTGTGTATAATGCTGGCCTGATGGCCACCCTACTGTATCGTTGGTCATCAGTGTCACCACCTCACATCTCTCCTTCCATTTCTTTATTGTGCACACTGTTCTGGCCTTTTCTCTCATCTAGGCCATCACCGTAGCTCTCTTACTGGTTTCCCTTGCCCTCGCCTTACCCCCCAGTATATCCTGTATCTTGTTCCAAACGCTTCCTAGATTACAAAGTTCATGAATGAATACTTTTTAAAAGTCGATTTATCACATTATAATAGTCTATGGATGGATTCTGAACTTTCTATTATAAAATATTTAAAGGTGATAGGGGAAAAAATTAAATACCTTTTAAATCAATGGACGAACTTGTAACAGTCAAAGAGAAATCTGGGGAGGCCAGATATAAATAAAACCTGAGTGCATATCCAGGGAGGGAAGCTACTCCTAGGGCTCTAATCTCCAAGGTGTTTCAGGATCCGGTGGCCAACCAGGGTTGGAAGTAAAGCCACACAGCTCTCAGCACCGAAGGACAGAGAGTAAGTACACGAGGGAGCAGAGAAGACACACAGGGAAGGCAGTGAGGAGTCAGGGTGGAGCACGGGGACAGTTCTGGAGACAGTGGAGAAAGGGACACAGGTTTTCCAAAATGATACACAGGAAGCCCAGCACCCTTACTTAGACATACCTTTAGACTTAGGGTAGACCTCCCTATAATACAGAAGAGGTGGTCAAACAATATCTGCATAAAAAATGTAATTGTCAACCTAGAATTTTTAAAATGTATATATAATAAACAAAAGTAGAAAAAAATTTACCACCAAAAGATCCTTACTCAAGGGACTTCTCAAGATCTACTTCAAGAGATAATTGAAAATGGTCTCTGAACAATAGTTGGAGGCTTGGAAAGAAGTGATGAAGAAAGATAAAACAGGGTAAATCTAAGCAGTAACTGTTAATAAAGAATAATGTCTATTTCAGTAGCAGTTTTTAAAAAAAGCTAAATTATAGTGTTATATAAGGTTGGAGGCAGATGACCAGAATTAAAACATTCCAAGGCCCTTTTAGTTTGGGAAAGGAGAACAATTGATTATTTTTGGATTTAAAGTAGACATACTAATTGCTTTGAAGGTGTGATGTAGATATTAAGTGGTGTCTTTAAGTTCTGTATGCGCTCTCTCATAATTGCCACCTGGCTGTTCATCAAAATGTGTCTACCAGCTCCCACCACCTCTGCAGTCAAAGCCTCTCAGATAAGCTGGTGACCACCACCATGATCTTTTCCTTCCTTCCATCTTGTTCATTATGTGATTACAATTCCTTAGCCCAGTCTTACGTGCTTAATAAACACAAGTGCTGTGGAGTCAGTGGCTACACATTCCTCAGTCATGGTTCTGAAGAAAGGTGCTCTTCCTTCATGTGCATCCAGCCCCTGTTCCACATGGTGGGCTTCATCCTGTACAGCAGCAGTAGCAGCCCTGAGTGTGTGGGGTGAAGTCCGAGCAGCTGGGCCTGCCACTGGAGAGCCCCCCCCCCAGCCTGCTGTGGAGCTCAGTTGTCCCCTTTCCCTGAGTTCCACTGGTGTAAATCAGAGGTAATAATAGTAGGCCACCCTTACTAGTATGGTAGGAGTTAAATGGATGAACATAAGTCAAAGCTCTTAGGGAACTGCCTCTATAGCATCTAGTTGTGCATTGATGAGAATTTACTTCTAAGTTATCTTGTTTGGAGGGCTTTAGGTGGCTTCATTCAAGTCCTAAATGATTAAATTGTAATTGACCATGGACAAGATTAAATCTTATACTTCTGTGGGAGATGGGAGAGTAGAGGATGAGGTACAAAGTGACTCAGTGGACGCTAGTCATTCCGGGGTAATGTTTAAGATCACAGTTCAATTGGAGAGCTCTTTGGAATCTGCTTCTAAAAGGCTTTGTATGCAATGAAAATAACTTACACCAGTATTTATTTTGTTTTTTACTTCACAGGTAGCAAAACAGATTTGTAGATCTTTGAACTGCAGGAGTCTCGAGATCCCACTAAACTGACTTCAGGGCTTCAAGGAGAGCTTTTAAATGGCAGAACCTCTTTGCTCCTATAGAGAACAAAATGGTTTCTCTCCAGTGCTTTGCCTAAAGTTATACAAATTACCCAATTTATGAAAATGAATCACTGAAGTCCTGAGAACTGAGTGACTGGTCAGGACTCTCCCAGCCAGGGCTTGGAGGGCGAGAGGATGGGTTTAGGACAAGGTGAGGCCTAGAAGGGGATGGAAACCAGCTAGCTGGTCTGTTTTCCAGGCTGCCACCTCCAGCTTATCATGCTGTCTCCTGTCCTGCAGAGTGACAGCCCCCATGGCACATGGTCACTTTTGTGTGCACGGTTCTCATACAGGTGGTGCCTGAATTTGTCCTCTGTTGAGCAATGTAGTGAGTATTTATTATAAGTTTGAGCTCTGCCTCTCTTTTAGTCTTTATTTATTTATTTATTTATTATTACAAAGGATATCATGGTGTGCCCCCCTCCACGCATACACTTTTTTTTTTTTAAAGCCACTTAGTGGAAACAGAAGGGATGGTATTTTATATTTCCCCTGAAACCCTGTGGAGCGGATGTTTTGAGGCCTTTCTTGCCAGGTGGATGTCTCAGTGTGGCGCTGGCAGGATCACTTGGGTCCTGTAGAGGAATATTCACCTCTTTTCCAAGCCTAAGTCAAAAGAAATTTGAAGAGTATGCTTTTAGAGAGTGATACACTTCCTACCTTGTCCAAGTTAAAGGTGCCCTGAAGCCAGCCAAATGTTTGACAAAGGAATATTAATAAATAAATGGTCTTGCCTATGTAGTTGGCTAATGCTTAGAAAAATGACATTCAGGTGATAATGTTTTCCAGTGCCGATTTTAGTTTCATTAAAGGGTTAAGAATATGTAATAAGCTGTTTTGCTAATCTGTGCTTTCTCTAGGACAATTTGTATGAGTTTAAGTGAATAGGATAGTTCTACATTGTATACCAGAAAAATAAACAAAAGGAATATAAAGACTTCTGTAAAAATTAACTAATCTGGAGACTCTTTATGATAGTGCCTAATGTCTGCCTTGCACTATGCTAGATTCTATAAATTCTAAAGATGAAGAATATAAGGGGAAGTACTGGGGAGTGATATTGGCCAAATTATATTGTTATACTGTGTGTATGTGTGAATATGTAACAATAGACCCCAACCTTATGTGCAATATTATAATGCACCAATAAAAAAAAAAATTAGAAGGGACTGGGGCTGTGGCTCAGTGGTAGCACACTTGCCTGATATGTGTGAGGCACTGGGGTTCGGTTCTCAGCACCACATACAAATAATTAATAAAAAAAAGATATATCAACAACTAAAAAATATTTTAAAAAATTGAAAAAAATGAAGGAAGCCTTTCAAGTTATTCCCAATCCAATGAAAGACACTTAGACCAGAAAAGTGCTTTGCAGCAGAAATCTGCCCTAGTTGCCATAGGAGTGATAACAAAACTCAAAATCTGATTGAGGGGGTATGGAAGAAATATGGGGGAGAGTGGCCCTCTCATAACCATGCCTTTTTCTCTTGGATTGATACCAATTGTCAATCTGTCCTTTTTGCTTTCTCAGTCTGAGTCACCTACACTGGAGGGCAGAGGGTTGAGACATGCTCCCTGGGTTCCTATTTTTAGTTTCTCCTATTCCCAGTTATGTGACCATAAGCAATTTACTTCTGTGTGCTTTGGCTTTTTTAAAAAAGAGATTCCTAGAACCTATTTGCAGGATTAATTAAATATTTTGAGGATTAAATAAGACAACACTTGGGAAACATTTTAGAATACTGCCTGATGTTCACTAAAGTTCAAGAAAATTTTAGTTCTCAACATTGTTTTGATAGCTCATTAACTGGGAACATGGAAACATAAGCACCAGGTTGATGTTTTATATTCTTCTGAAGTGTTGATTTCTTTCTAATAATTTTTTTTCTTTTTCTAGCTCCAAGAGGAAAGCGAGGATGGAAAACCTTTTATGCTGTCCTGAAGGGAACAGTTCTTTACTTACAAAAGGTAAAAGTACAGTGGATATAAAATAAAATCTACAAAACTTTATAAAATGATATTTAAACAAGGTACCCCCAAATTCTCACTGTACCAAAAAAGCCACATCAATCACCCATAAGACTATTTAACAGATGCTTAAATTCTGGGCGAGTTATGTGTAAATCATCTTTAGATAGACATGAACAATGAGAGGAGTGGATGGGATTTGTTTTACTTCAGTAAGATCGGAACATAGGTTCGTAAGTTAGATCTCAAGTGATCTGTTCAGGAACAGACTTGAGGCAGCACCTGTCTGCATAGATATTTATACTCTAGATTAGTTACAGCCTTCATTTGTATATTGTTCTTTCATTATCTTGATTTTGACCCTACTAAAAGCTGAACATACACATTTCCACTGGATTCCTGAAATAGTTGTACTTTAACAGTGCAGATAGATTCCAAATTGCCTGGGTACATTTCCTGTGAGGATTCTTTCTTCTAGTCCCAAAGTCTGGATCTCCAGGATTCAGTTGATAGGTCCTGGCCCCTTCAGGGTTGTCCTTGGAGCTTCCATGTCCCTGGATCTGTGTGGGTGAAGATGGGAAAGTTGTGTGTTGGCTGGAAGGAGCACAGCTTCCCAAACTCCAGAAGGATTCTAGCATCCACTGAAGGGATAGCCACTGGATTAGGAATAACAGGAAGCAAGACAGTTGCAACATTCCCTTCAGTGGTGCCAATAGGAAAAGACATTTTTATTATGGTGAAAAAGAAAACACATAATATGAGAACTAATCTCTTAAGTTTTTAAATGTGCAACACAGTATTGTTAACCATGAGCCCAGTGCTGTACAACAGACCTAGAAAACTTTCTCATCTTAGGTTTATACCCAGTTTCCTTCCCCTTCAATCCTTGGCAACCACCATTCTACTTTTTTTCTTCAAGTTTGGCTGTTTTAGCCTTCTTGGCCTTCTTGACTGGCTTATCTCATTCAGCACAATGTCTTCAAGGCTCATCCATTTTGTAGCAGGTGTCAGAATCTTTTTCCTTTTTAATGCATAATATTACTTGATGTGTATATGCCACATTTTTCTGATGCATTCATTCATCAGTGTACATTTGAGTTATTCCCACCTTTTTGGTTCTTATGAATAATGCTGAATGAACATGGAGTACAAATATCTCTTCAAAATACTAAATTTATCTATTTGGGGTAAATATCCAAATTGTTGAATGGTGTGTTCCTTTTCTCATACTATTTTACAAAGTCCCTGTACCAGCTACATCCAGAACACACAGGTTCCATTTTCCCCACATCCTCACCAACACTTGTTATTTTTTGTTGTAAGAGCCATCCTAACAAGAATAAGGAGATATCTAGTTATAGTTTGGATTTGTTACTAGAAATGAAAAAAACTAAAAAAAAAAAAAAAAAGTATTTTTCCCACTCTGTATTCTCAACACCCAATACAGAATCCTTCTGTGAGCCCAGATTCTCCAGCAGATACCAGCTAATTCAACTCAACTCTGACGCTGTTGACATTGAAATAGCTTCAGATCCCAGAGATTGGGGATCAGCCCCCCAAGAGTGCCCCCTCATTCAAATACCATTTGCAAATAGTAGATTGTCACCTACACTTCCAATCAACAGCTATAAATCAGGAGTTCCCATGTCCACCTCAAGGTAGTTGGTCAGAGTTGCCCACAGAACTCAGGACACCACTTTACTTATATTTACCCACTTACTATAAAGGATATTACAAAGGATACAGATGAATAGCCAAATAGGAGAGATGCACAGGACAGGATATGGGAGGATGTGGAGGTTCTCAAGTGCATCACATCCTAGGAATTTCCACCTGCCCAGCTGTCCAGAAGCTCTTCTGAACCCAGCTCTTGTTGGTTTTTATGGAATATTCATTTTCTAAGCACAGTTGATTGAATCACTGGTCCTTGGAGATCAATTCAACTTTTAGACCCTCCCAGTCAGCCTTCTCTAGTGAGGTTATGGGGTGAGGCTATTATAAGTCCTGATTTGATCTTTGAGCCACCAGTCTGTATTCTAGGGGTCTCCAGGGGTCACCAGCCATCAGTCATCACATTAACACATAATTATCAAGCTAGAGATTCCAATAGTTTTAGGAGCTTTTGCCAGAAATCAAGTATAATGACCAAATAATATAAATCATACTATCACATTTGCATCTTCCTAATAATTAGTAATATCTTTTCAATACCTATTGGTTGTTGGTATGTCTTTAGAGGTTTGTCTGTTTAAGTCCTTTCCTTTTTCAAGCTGTCTTTTTTCGTGTATATGTTTTTGCTTTTTGTTGTTCTTCCTTTGCAATTAAATTGTAGGTGTCCCTTCTATATTTTGAATTTGAATATTGACCACTTATTTAAATGTATTACAAATAATTTCTTCTATTTTTCAGGTTACCATTTCAGAAAGTTATTTTTTTTCCTTTGCCATGTTGAAGAGTTTTCATTTAATATAGCCCCACTTATCTGTGTTTGCTTTTGTTTTATTTTTGCCTATGTTTTTGGTAATCCAGAAATCATTACCAAGTTTAATCATTTAAATCATTACCAAGTTTTCCTCTGTTTCCTTCTAGAAATTTTATGGTTTCATGTCTTAAGTATTTACATCTTTAACCATTTTAGTTAATTTTCGTGTTTGTATAAGATAGAGAGGGCTCTGCTTTCATTATTTTGCATGTGGATAAACAGGCTTCCCAACATCATTTTTTAAAGATGTTTTCCCCATTTTGTAGCGTTGGCCCCATATTAAAGGTTATTTGACCATTTACATGTGGGATTTTCCTGGCCTGTCTCCTCCAGTGGCCCATCTGTATGACAACACTGTACTGTTTTGATGTTGTAATTTTATAATGTTTTGAAATCAGTCTTCTAATATTACTCTTTCTCTAGATTGTTTTGACTATTCGGGGTCCTTTGTGATGCTATGTAGAATTTGGGATTGTTTCTTCTATTTCTATTAGAAAATGTTATTGCACTATAGATATAAATTGCATGGAATCTGTAGATTGCTTTGAATAGTGTGGAATTTTAATAATATTTAAGTCTTCTAATCCCCAAATATGGCACATCTTTCCATTTATCTTTTTCTTCTTTTATTCAGCAATGTTTTGAAGTTATCAGTGTGGAACTATTTTGTCTTCTTGGTCAAGTTTATTTCTAAATAAATTTCATACTTTCTGGCAGTATTATAAATTGGATTATTAATTTCCTTTTCAGACTTGTTTATTGTTTGAAATGCAACTGGTTGTTATACATTGATTTTGTATCACAAAACTTTGCTGATTTATTAGTTCTGATAGTTTTTTGTATAATCTTTAGGCATATACATGATTGTGGCTAAGATCATGTCAAACTACTCCTACTTTGTTGCATGTTTTAATCATGAAAGGATATTGAATTTTTCAAGGGCTTTTCCTGCATTTATTAAGATATTCATATGATTTTTAATCTTTTTTTTGTTAAGGTGATGCATCACTTTGATTCATTTTTGTATGTTGAACTATCCTTCCATTCTAAGAATAAATCCCTCTTTGGATTTTATGTATGATCCTTTTAATATAAAGTTGAATTCAATTTGCTTATTTTGGTTAGGATTTTTGCATCTATGTTCATCAAGAATATTGGCCAGTAATTTTCTTCCTTCCTTTCTTTTCCCCCCGCCCCCCGTTTTTGGTATCAAGGTCATTCTGGCCTCAAAATCAGTTTGGAAGTTTTCCTTCTCTTCAGTTTCTGGAAGTGTTTCAGAAGGGCTGGCGTGAACTCTTTAGCTGTTTGGTAGAATTCAGTGGTGAAGCCATCTGGTCCTAGGCTTGACTTCCTTGGGAGATTTTCATTACTGATTCAGCCTCCTTACCAGTTATAGATCTGTTCAGGTTTTGTATTTCTTTAATCTTGGTAGGTTGTGTTGTTTCCAGCAATTTAACCATTTCTTTACATTACCCAATTTGTGAGTGTATAATTGTTCATAGCAGTTTTCTCCTATCCTTTGGTTTCTGTGGCACCAGTTCTAGTGTCTCTTGCTTTTATTTCTGAATTTGAGTGCTAACTCCTTTTTTCTTAGTCCAGCTAAGGTTTGTCAGTTTCATGGAAGCAACAAATTCCTAGTTTTATTTTTTTTCTATCGATAGTAATTATTCATGGAGAGTTCATACTCCTGACATTTTGTTTCTTGTTTCCTTTTTGTCTTTGGTTTTACTACACAATTTGAGTATTCCTATGTTTCACTGATTTTTTTTTTTCCTTTTGTAATGTTGCTTTTTGAGTCTTCTCATTTTCTTTTACCTTCCATAGATATTTCCTTTGTGGTTACTATGGGCTTACATAAAATAGATAATAGTTTTCATGTATTTTAAGAGAATACCAGGGTAATTTCAGTTGTGTACTAAAACTACACTTTTATTCCACTACACACACATACATACTTTTGTTACTCAGTTGTCACAGATGACATCATTTTATATTGAGTTCCATTCATGTATTTTTATAAGTATTTTATGTTTTCATTTTTCTGATTTCTATACCAAAATTAAGAGTGATTTGTATAACACTAGCATGGTATTATAGTGTTATGTGCTTTTCTGTGTGTGTACCTTTACTGGTGAGCTTGATACTTTTGTGTTTCTGTTTAACATCCTTTTGTTTCAACTAGAAAAAAACTCACTTGTTGCAAGGCAGTTCTCCTGATAATGTATTCCTTCAAGTTTTGTTTATCTGGGAAAATCTGATTTCATTTTTTAAGGATGCCTTTTGCCAAATACAATATTCTTGTGGCAGTTTTTTTTCTTTGAGCAGTCAAAATATATCACTAGGATTCCTTCTGGCCTTGCACTGGTTTTGCTAAGATCCACTGACAGTCTCATGGGTTTGTAAGAAATCACTTTTGTTTTCTGCTTTCTTTGACTTTTCATAATTTGATCATAACGTTCTTCCTTCCTTTCTCCCCCCCGCCCATATCCCGTTTCTTTGACTTTTCATTAAAAAAAAAAAACTTTTCAAAAAAGTTTCTTTGACTTTTCATAATTTGATCATAACGAGTCTTGTTGTGATTTTTACATTCATACTATTTAGATTTAATTGGGCTTATTGAATCTGGGTGTCTGTTTCCTTTCCAAAATGTGAGACAATTTCTGTTCTTATTTCTTTTTAAAAAATTAATTAATACTGGGAACACCTCCAGCCCTTTTTATTTTTTATTTTGGGAGAGGGTCTTGCCGAATTACTTAGATCCTAAGTTGTCGAGGCTGGCCTCAAACTTGGGATCCTCAGCCTCATAAGTCATTGGGACTACAGGCATGTACTACATACCTGGCTGTTTGTATTTCTTTAAAGGGCCTTTTTCCTTTTTTCTTTTTTAAAAGTCCATAGTGCACACATTGTTCCACTTGGTAGTGTGTGTCCTGTTAGTTTCCTAAGCTTTCTTATTTCTTCTTCAATATTTTTTTCTCTGTGTTTCTCTGACTAGAAAACTTCAAATGATCTCTTTTCAAAGTTCACTAATTTTTCCTACTTAACCAAGTCCACTGTTGAACCCCTCACCTAAATATTTCAATTTCACACATAAGCTTAGGCTTAAAATTTTGTTTGGTCCATTTTAATATTTGGTTCTTTGTAATATTTGTTTGGTTCTTTTGAATATGTAATATTCAGACTCCCATTTTGTTCATTATATCTTTATGGTGGTTATTTTGTATTTCAGTTAATTCATACACCTTAATTTCTTTAGGGTTGATTTCTGGAGATTTATTTTGTTTTGTTTTGTTTTGTTTTTATGATATTTTACTGGAGATTTATTTTGTTCCCTTGGACCATGTTTCCCTGTTTCTTTGTGTCTCTGGTAACTTTTTTTTTTTTTTTTTTTTTTGTATCTGCACATTTGAAGAAGCAACCAGCTCTCTCAGGTTAGGAGATTATTTGGTACATAGGAAGACTTTCATTACTCAGCCTGGCTAGAAATTCCATGAATCTTTCTTGGGAGATAGGCCTTCCTTCTCTGGACCTGTGCATTAATTTTCTCAAGTATAGAGGTTTGCCAGGTTCTTTTGTAGGAACTCATAATTTTTGCATCCTCTGTCTGCACAGCTGCAAGTTATCAAGTTCACCCTTGTTCTAAACAGCCATCAGGCATTCGATTTCATATCAGCTCAGCGTCAGTACGCTGAATCGGGCAAATCAGATGTCAGTCCTTCAGTCAGTCCTCTTAAAAAAACAGAATGCTAGGTACATGCTTCACTTTTCTCTGCCCCCACCCCCCAAGTAAGAAATCTGAAGTTGCGTATCTCCTCCCTATTGTGCCACAGCTGAACCATCTAGAGCAAGCTATATATCATTTTTATTTTATTCTCAGATCTGCCCCCAGGCATCCAGAATATGCTGATTTTTGTTAGTGATCTGAATGAGGTGAGACAGAAATGAGTTCCTCCATAGCCCTCTGAAAAACTCAGATACTGGCTTCACAGGCCTCTCCTCAAGTTGAGTGCCTTTCTCCCATTGCACCAAGCTGTGCTGGCTACAGCAAGCCGCCCACCACTTCCCTTTGTTCTTTTCAGTCCCTAGGCATCCACAGAATGCCAGTTCTGTCAGTGCTTGTTGTGAGCCAAGATCAACTCATTACTTGGGTAGCCCTCTGAAAAACCAGAACACTAAAGACATGCTCCACTTTTCCCTTTCTCCTGAGGGAGAAGGTGTGGACCAGGCCATTCTCTTCTGGTGCCGAGCTGTGCCAGCTGATGTGAGTAAAGTGAGATCGTTATTCTTACCTGTTTCAGTGTGTATTTCTCATTTTTGTGCTCTCCTGAACTACTGCAACCTCTTAGCTGGATTCTGGCATATTCTTAATAGGTATTTTGGTCATATATCATTGTTAAATCAGTATTTCTGTGGGAGTATGACAGCTGGGACTTCCTATTCTGCTCTCTTGATAACATCATTCCCAGGAAAAGATTTTCAAATCTATTTGGCCTCATACCATAACATAGTTTTGGCATCTTGTTTTTTTCACTCTACACACTATAATAAATACTTTCTCATTAAATTTTTTCTAAAGCATTTTTTTTGTGTGTCAGTCTGGTATCTGGTGACTGTGAAATAATATATCAACACACTTTTATTTTCCCTTTCTAAGATTTACAAAATAATTCATTTTTAAGTTCTTTATATATTCTAGATATTAATCCTCTGTCAGGAGAGTAGCTAGCAGAGATTTTTCTCCCATTTTGTAGATTCTCTCTTCACATTCCTAATTGTTTCCTTTGGTGGGCAGAAGCTTTTTCCTTTGATGCCATCTTATGTATCAACTCTTAGCATTATTTCCTGAGCTTTCAGGGTCTGATTGAGAAAGTCATTGCCTGTGCCTATATCCTAGAGTGTGGACCTATGTTTTCTTCTAAAAGTTGCATAGTTTCTGATCTAATTCCTAGGTCTTTGATTCATTTTGAATTGATTTTTGTCAAGGGTGAGAGAGAATTGTTTTCCACTAAATAGATTTGCCAAATTTAACCTTTTTTTTTCCATTTTCAGACATACCTTTTTCAATTTTTCAGTTTAAATTTTGGCACATATGTATTTCTGCACATTATTTGTTTACTTCCTTAAGATAGTCTCCTGAGAGTCTCGTGACTCTCATGAGCAGGGTAGGAACTGTTCACAGTGTTCCAGACATATTTCTAAATTACTTCTAGAAAGATTGTTCCAGCTTTCATTCCCTACAGCAGTTTGTGACAAGCTGTGTCTCATCACCATCTCTCTTCAACACTTTATCAGTATATGGACTTTTAGAGAAAAGGATCGTATTCATTTTGAGATTTTGTTTTTTGGTACACAAACACATGTTTTTATATAGTTTGCACACTGCTGTGGCTGTCTTTCACCTGGGAAAAGGATTCCCCTTTGATATAGCATCTACGGGATCGGATCAGATGAAAGCCCCATATGTCGGCACCCACACTTGTGCCACTGAGACAGTGAACTGCTATGGAAAGGAGACACAATTGTTGGAAAGAAATGTATTTGATGTGCTTTTATTTCAAACATTTTGAAAAGTTATAATAATGCCGTGTATAATAAGACTGAATTACTCTTTTGTAAAACCAGCCTTCCTTAGGAGTTCACTTAGATCCATCTGAACACTTGTTGACATTCAGAGATCATCCATGCTCTTTGGTGGCCACACATCTTGTATTGTCTTTATTTTTTTTTATGGAGTGAGCACAGCTTCTAATTTATAAGTCCACTTCTGTGACCTCCACCAAACCAGCATGTGTATGAACACTGGGCACACTGGTCCTTTCAGTTAACTTTATCTCTGCAGGGACAACCCTTTTTGAAATTAAATTTCACATATCGCAGCTGTTCTCTGCATAAATCCTGTTCTCTTGGCTCACTTTTCCACTTTCTCTAGAATTTCTGTAAGGGGCACACCTGTCTTTGGCAAAACCACTCCTTTGAATACCTAGCCACAGTATTTCCACCCACTCTATCTCATGGTGGACCTGGGAAGAGGAAAATACTCTTGCACTCAACATTTAACAGAAATGATGCAAAGAGAGAGAGGCAGTTTCCAAGTCATCAGCTTTTCCCTAGGTTATCGTCCTCTCAAAAGTACGCTGGTATGAGTTTGAGTCATCCAGATGTGTGAAGAGAAGGGGGCTGTAAATATTGGCATGGGGAAAACTTTGTAAACATTGAGGCTGTTTGGATTAGAACCCCCCAAAGATTTCTTCTGCAGATTTATGGTACCTTGGGAGTGTGGCAAGTGTACATTTGGGTTAACGGGGTGAAACTCCTTTTATAAAGAGAAGAGACTGGCACTAAGAACATTTTTGTGGGAGAATAGAAAGCTGGGCTATGAGTTATCCAGTGGCCATTTCATGTGAATCAATAAGGACACATGGCTGTCAAGTATCTTCTTAAGGCATACTTAAGATGTAAGTAAGCCTGCAAAATGGCAGCCACATTTTATAACAAATCTCTAATCTCTTTGTTGTTAATGCTTCTAAAAAGAGAGACAAGCGGAAAAGAGTCTGGAAAAAAAATACAACAAATGCTTAAAATCTCAACTACCAGTGAACAAATATCTGTTCACAGAAGCCTTGTACAAAAGCTAGGAACTAGAGATTCCATCATTGGAAGCTTAATTTTGGCAGATCTGGGTCTTAGTGTGTGTTTACTTACCTGATTTTTAAATTTTTTGTCTTCCTGATTTGAAAAGTTAAAAACCAGAAAGGCAGGTGACTATTGATTATGAATATCTATGGGCACTTTTATCTGAAAAGGCCTAGCACCATACAGCTAACAGGCTGCTATCCACTGCCGAGCAGACCTTTGCTTCAGAGTTACCTTTGGGATAGTGAGCTGCCCACAGAAACAACAGTAGCAGGTACCTAGACCTCTTCCTCTTGGAATTACCCCCGGGTTTTGGAGTATATTAGAGGTTCAGTACTGGTGATGGATGTGTCCTATGGAAGGCTACCAATGTCCCATTGTCGGTTGCTCCTTAACCCTGCTGGAAGCCTAATCTGCTGGAACATGATGGCAGATGCTACGTAAAAAGTAAATGGCATGCCTACAAGATGATTTGGGGTTTATACAGTATCTCTTCATAGCTATTTAGAGTTTATCACATTTCAAATCGTGTCTAAAATTCTGGACTTCCAAAAATGACTAAGACATTGTTCCTACCTACAAAGAGCTCAGCAAATAAGGAGAAAAACAGGTAAATTGAGCATTCACTGAAACAATGGAACAAAATAATACAGCTGTAGAAAAATCTTAAGAGGGCCATCCAATTGTGCTTGCAAAGATCAGAGAATGCATCTCTGAGATGTGAACACATCTTGAACTGATGTTTAAGGATGAACAGGAGTTCCTAGTCAGACAAGGCAAGAGAGAGCATTTTTGCCAGAGATGAGGGAAATGCAGTTTTGGGAGATGTGACATGTCCATAGAATGGCAAACAGCTTTTGACGTTGATGTTATAGGATGGATGGAGGTTAGCAAATACTGGAAAGATGATGAAAAGTTATGCTTCAAGTAAAAAATGTATCATAAAGATTAAAGAGATTGTGTCACAATGTCATAAACTGTTCATTTTAAATAAGAAGCTGATTTTTCCCTGAAGGAATTTGAAGCCCAGTCTGAGGTCACTACTGCTCCCACTGACACCCGTGTACTCAAAGGGTTTAGATGGTGTTATCTTCCATGGTGGGCACCCTTCTCAGAGGACCTGCAGGGAAAAGCATGTGCCCAATGAGTGGTACATTGCTGTCCCCTCTGGACTCATAGAATGTCAGTATTAACACTCTTGGGGTTTAGGTCTAGTTGAGAGAAAAATAGACATACCTGTTTTCTGCTTCATTTCTTCAGCCAATTCTCTTCTATACGTGGACCCAACTTTTAGTGTTCAGCTCACCTCTTCTTTTTTTTACTTTAAAGTATTACAAAAGCAGTACATGTTTAATACAAACCATACTTTGAATTTTGGTGGTTTCCAGGGCCAATGACAGGCAGTATAATCCTCCTTCATAGTGCCAGGCAGCAGCAGTGACTTGCACCTTCCATTTTGCCACTCAGTAAGATACCCTTCTGTGCACTGTGCTGCCGAGCTGTGGTGTTCAGTTAACAGGTGGATTCAGTGTATTTTTGACTCAGGACATTTTCAAATGTGTTTACTGGGACATAGCCCTGTCATAAATTAAGGAGCACATCTGTATTTTGAGCGAGGGGTAATGACAAAAGCTCCACCTTTTCCCCAGCCTAAGACTATTTTAATTCAGTTTGGTACTAAGTCAGTCTACTATATGATGGGGGCTGAGGCAGGAGTAGGGATACAGAGATCATAGGACCTACTATCTGACCTTAAGGCTATCAATAGCTCACTTAGATTTTGCATCTATTCTCTCTTTTGCACACTGATATTACCCAAGTTCTTCAGCATCAAAGATTTCTGTCTGAAGCCTTCCAGTAGCTCTTCCCTCCTGAGTGTCTTCCCTTTTCTCCAGATGAGCAGGTACTCCATCACTGTACCCCCTTACTGTGTCTGCCAGTGCACTGGATACTGTTGCCAGAGACAAAAGGAAGCAAGGCCTCTGCTTCCTTGATGAAGTGAATCAAGTAGTTCTCCTAAAGAGATCAAAAGGTAACTCCTCCTTTAAAGACCACATGACTGCAAGCCTAGACACCATGCGTGAGAACCCTCCCTCAGTGTGTCTAGCATCTGTTATCAATCGATCATCGATTATTTAAGCCTTTCATCAAGACTTTTCAGCTGCAAAACAGCGAATCATGATTTTTACCCATACAAACACAATTAGTATTTTCTCATTAAAAATAGAATCATAGTAAAAAGTTTCACTTCTTCAGAATACAAACAAACCAAAAATAATAGTTGTCAGAAGAAAGACCAAGTACGACTGAAATCATACCGGGGAAGAGCTCCAAATTCTCAGTCTCCATTCCCTCAAACTCCTTCCCTGCTCCTTCTCAACCAAAGAGGCTTTCCACAAAGGTTTACAGCAGCCCATAGGAAATCAAAGATGGAAAGATGATGAAAAGTTATGCTTCAAGTAACAAATGTATCATAAAGATTAAAGAGATTATGTCTCAATGTCATAAACTGTTCATTTTACATAAGAAGCTGTTTTTTCCCTAAAGGAATTTGAAGCCCAAATTCCGAAGAGTTACTATCTCAAGGCTCTCATGCCTATAAACCCCTCAGGCATTGTGCCAGTCTGTGTTGCTGCCTCCTGAAGGTATCCACACAGTACAGCAGCCTCCCACTCCTAACATGAGAACTTTGTTAGACTGGGGGTCTCTCCTCAGCTTCCTCAAATCCACCTAGGAAAAGGTCTCTTGGACTATGTACAGAAAGGGTAGGACTTTGGAAGTAGACATATCTTCTTGTCAGACTCTGTGATTGCCATTTAACCAATTTCTGATTTGGAACCTCAACTCATTTATCTGTAAAATCAGGGAAAATTATGTTGTGATTGATAATAATGAACATTTAAATATATGAAAATGCGTAAGGAGGTTAATAGTAAATATTGCGCGTACTGGAGATGTGGAGGAGGCTTGCTTGGCATGCACAAAGCCCCGGGTGCAATCCCCAGCACCACAAAGAATAATCAATGATGACATAGTAAACACTTGTTCCCTTCCTGAGGACTCTTATGAGAAGTGGGAGTGATTGCCCTTTTCTTCCCTTCCTAATTCTTGCCAATCTCATTTTTTCCCACTAGACTTTTTTCCTCATGTTCACAATGCTTCAGCAGTCCGAGTATGAAATGATTAGGAGTTGGTCAGGCCAACCGTGTCAGCCCTCTGGATGCATAACCCTTTCTTCCCTGCTAGCTTTACTGAAGGATAAATAATTCCTTCCACCTCTTCTTTCCACTTAGATCAGAAACATGCCTGCATAAACACCCTCTTGGGACTAGCACAGGGTCTAATAGGCCAAACCAGGGCTTCATGTCCTGGAGTTGGTGACGCAGCAGAAAGAGTAGTCAGAGACTGTTGGGACCTTTGTTCCTCATTCCCACCAACATCAGTCATACATATAACAATCGTTCTGCAAACTGACCTCCAGGTAGAAGAATTTCACCAGATATCCAACATAGTTCCTTTCCTTGTCCCTCCCACTACACCTAACCCTGGAGATTTAGATACTCCCTGCCTTGAGTCCTCTCTTAGAAGAGAACAGGCTGCACAACTATACACCCATTCCACATGGCAGGAAACATGAAACACAAGCTCCTCATGTATCCTTGCAGAATGTTGCTTTATATCTTATATCTAAAAATAAATAAATAAATCATGCCCATATCAGCATCACACATGACAAATATAGGAAATGCTTTGGCAGATTTCCCTAGCCAGCTTGCTTCAGTGGTCATCCAGCCAGAAATAAGACTGGCTTGTTAGGTCATACACAGATTTGGGGTACTTTATGCATTTGAACTTCACAACTTCATAGGTGGACACTAGTCCCACTTTTTAGACTGAGAAGTTAAGACTCAACCTACTCCCATTCTAAAGGTGTTAGTAACCAAGCCTAGTGCTTTTTCCATCAGACTGTTCTTGATTAAACACTAAAGCTATAGTGTGTAACCCTTCTAATTACTACAAGTGCCGGGAGAGATCCCTAACTTGTCTTCAACCAGATTCAGCTAACTCTTGGCTCATACATGGCAAGCATTATCTTTGCTTTAGTAAGGTCTGATGGGCACCCTCCTCCTCTCATTGTGCTCCCCTGACCTCAGCCACTATTCATTTGATATGGGACTGTCTCTCATAATGTTCTTAACAGTAAGTATACTTTGAGGTTTTCTGGTATAGCCTTGCCAGGTATTCTTCCTGTCATTACCAGAAATCATGAAATACCATGGAAATATCAACACCTCAACCATTTCATATTGCTCAGATTAACAGCTATTAAGTGATTCAAGTATCCATTATCAGCTGAACTTTGGCCAACAAACTACTATTCTGATATAGAAGGTCATAATATAAGTTAGGAAGCAGATCAATAATGAATGCGTCTGTAAGATTAGGATTCTGCCAGTTTTCTTAGAATGTTATACACTAGAGATATGATTGTGAGCAAGATATAGTTCCCAAAGTGGAGTTGTTCCAACTAAGAAGATAAATGAAAAGACCAGGTGAATGCAATTTGATAAATGCCACTAAGAGGGTAATGTATTGTGGAAGTACACATAGAGGACACTGTACTGAGAAATAAGGAAAGAAGGAAGATTGTGGAAGAATTCGCAAAGTAAGGGATCTGTATCTAAGCCCCCACTTTTAAATACAAGTAGAAGTTAGTCTTATAAGGGGATTCAGACAGGTGGGAAGCCACAGCTTATTTGGGAACAAGTAGTCTCAGTGATATATAAAGGTCCTAAAGGCAGATTCTGAAAAGCCTAGAGAACCATATTAATCAAATAGCTCAGAGAGGTCAAAGCTACAAGAGTGTTTCATTGGGGTGTGACATGATCATATCAATAGTTTAGAAAGATCATTCTGACTGGAGAATAGGAAACAAATTAGAAGCAGATTGGACCAGAGACACACGGACCAGATTGGCTTGAACTGGGACAGGATAACTGGGAGGGAGAAGCAGAGACTTACTGGAAAGTTCTAGCTGCTGTGTTGAATTCAGCATTGAGGAGTGAAAAAGGGATATGTCCAATAACAAATTAGGCATATTTAGATTTAGACTCAAGGAGAGAGCCTAGAAATGCCCATCCAGAGAATTGTCCACAAATAGTTGATAATTTGAGCCATGGGAGGAAATGATATTGTTCAGAGATTTTTGTAGAGTGTGGAGAACATGGAGGAGAGAACCAGCAGCACAGAGACTTTATATGTGAGACTCTGAAGGAGCCTGAGCAAAGCTAAGAAAACTTTATTATAAAGCAAGTGGTGCCACAAACAGCAAGAGATGTTGGAAATGTTCCATTTTGTAGAAAGATAAGGTCAGAATTGTAAAGTGCTGCATGAATTCAGCAACCAGAAAATTATTAAGGCCATTTCAGTGGGGTGGTGGGTGTGGAAGCCAGATGGGAGAGAAAGTTGAGGACACTGAGGCAGGGAGTGTGTAGACACTAGAAACACCATTTATGGTTTCCTCTTAGCTCTTCCTGCCACCCCCCGCCCCTCTTCTGATGCCTCTCCTTCCTGAGACTTTTGCAAATAGCAGATCCCCAGTGCCTGTCTTGTTTCTACTGAATCTCTTTTCCTTCCTATGATTGATTTTTTCTCTCAAGTAAAATAAGTCCTTGTCTTTTTCCTTTCCCCTAGAGGGTTCCTGACATTACCCCAAGCCCTTGTTTTGCTTCTGCAGGTTACACACAATCTTCCTCATCACCATTCACCTCATTTCCTTTCAGGCCCCCTGACTTAATGTTGCAGAATCACATTTGCCTCTTTAACTTTCAAGCAAAAAGTAAATCCACAGATTATCAGGATAGTAATGTCAGAACCACTTAAGAATGCCATATTGGGAGCAGTGCAAGAAATAAGCATAGTGTTTACTCCCTGCAGAGCTGGGGTGACAGGGTAGCTGAGAAGACTGTTCATGCAGTGAGAAGCTAATGAGCTCTTAAAAATCCCCTCATGAAAAAGCATGTGGTAACATGATGGGTGAACCAAGAGTGCAGGTGAGCATTGGAAAAAACACAGAGTAAATGGAATTTCCAATTTCTGAAACTCTGTAAAGTAGAGCCCGTGAGATACAACACCAGTCTAGGCACAAGTTTAAATATGTGCCCACCCAGAACCATTCCAGAGTCCAGGTATCAGAAATGATCAGTCACCAAAGGTCATCTGTGATAGAATGATTTTGTCCAACTCACACAGTTAAGAACACACTCCTGTTCTTGTTTCTCCTAGTTCTTGCTATGCCCCTGAACCCAGGCAGCTAATGTCTAAGGAATGTATGCCTTTCTGCCAATTAAGTATTACTGTTGTAATATATTCATGGCAGAGGAATCTATTATTTTAACAGCACAGTGCATATATTCTTTAAAAATTAGGAATTGCTATGAATTAATGATAAAGATGATTCAATTCTTATGGATGCTAATGATCCATCATTGTTGACATTTAGATATTAGCTTCAGACCCATTCTGTTAACAGTGAGTCATCTGCTAGCCCAGTGCTTAGATAAGCCTTTGCTGTCACACAGCTCCAGGAGCTCTGCTTTGGTTTCTGTCAGGGGCTTTATGTCTGTCCTTGTCAGCCTTGGAAGTATCTTTGTGAGGTTTATGATGGTATTCTTGTCACAGGACTGGTTGTGACAAAACTTAACTACCCTAAACAGAAACTGTCAAGTGATTGATGAAGTGGTTAAGAGTGACTGGCGCAGGCGGCATACCAGCCGTGAAATGCTTTGAGTTGGTATATAAAATATGCTCACACCAATTCATGTCTTCATACATGTAAATCTGCTTTTTCCTTTTTTTTTTTTTGATAGAATGCTAGAATTAAATAAAAAATAAAAGCAATTAAAAAAAAAAAAGAAATGCTTTGAGTTGGGCTATTGATTATTGTATTCACCAGTCCAGGCTCTTGAGAAAGTTTAATGACTTTTATCTTTAGGCTCCAAAACACAATTGTTAAATTGCAAATGTATTTGCCTCTATCGTGTCTTTAAAAAATGAAATTAGTTCATTATCAAAAAAAAATGAAACTAGCTATCACACTATTATACCCAGGAGCTCTCTGTCCTTGATGCAAAATCTTCTCTTCATTCCTTGGATCACTGAAAGAGAGATTTGATCTAGCTGCCTATAAGATTTTTTTTAAAGTTCAATTGGAAAGGGAGGTTTTTGTTGTTGTTGTTTTGTTGTTTTTGCAATATTTGAAGTGTAGGGAGCCTGGGCCAAGCAGAAAGAAACCACAGAAGTTTCCAGACCTCCCAGACATGATGACAGCAGCCAGTTTGAGACTAGTATGCCACCTTCCATACTGCCTAAGGCAGGCCAGTCACGGGTGGGGTCCCCTCTAGCTCTTCTTGCTTTCCTGTGTGTTCGGGGCCTTTTCTTTGAAAGCGATATTTGGACTGTCATCATTCTGGTAAATGCTTGGAAGAACAAATTGTAAAGTAGGCATTGAAGCCTGGAAGAATGAGGATCACACCCAAGTTTCTTTTAGTTGTAATTTAGATGAATGGCCCAGACCTGCATGGAGGTTTGACCATTATGAAAGGGTATTTAGGGTGTATTTATAATGTTTTTAAAACTTTAAGTTCATAGAAACACACTGCAAGTGGAGAGATGCAGGCAGTGCTCTGGTGGACTGTTTAAAAAACATGATTCTAGGGCTGGGGATGTGGCTCAAGTGGTAGCGCGCTCGCCTCGCATGCGTGCGGCCCGGGTTCGATCCTCAGCACCACATACCAACAAAGATGTTGTGTCTGCCGAGAACTAAAAAATAAATATTAAAAATTCTCTCTCTCTCTCTCTCTCTCTCTCCCCCCTCTGTCGCTCTCTCTTTAAAAAAAAAATAAAAAATAAATAAAAAACATGATTCTAGTTTGGATGCCCAACAAACAGAAACCAGTTTGTTTCTAAGAAATTTTTTAGCCCTCCAGAGAAGCTGATGCAGAGGTTGTAGCCTCTTCAGGGCCAGCCAGGCGTGGCCGTGTGTGCCATGCGGGTCTGCCCCTGCTTCCCTCTTCTCCTTGTCCCACCAGCCCTCCTTCCCCTCCCTTCTTTCCTTTCAATGAATACAGTCCCCACATGGATCATGTGAATGTGTCAAGGGCCAACTAGGAATAAAGCCCGAGCTTGGCCCTCCCCAGGTTCCGCCTCAGGGAAGGGAGTGAGAGGTGAACAGACACCACAGCCTGGTCAGGGTAGTGCAAGGGCAGCCTTGAACAGGTTGCCAGCGAGGCCTGCCCTGAGTGGAAAGCAGGAGGAGCCTCCCACCAATCACAATTCTGCTCGTTGTATTAATTAGACCAGTGGAAGAAACATGGATGAGTAAGTGCTCAGACCTTTTGGGGGCTTAAAAATGTTTAAGACAACTTCATCTTTAGATATTGCGTTGAAGCATGTTGTAATCATTTTTAGCAAGGGCTGTGGATGGTTATCTGCCCTAAGTGCCTTTCCCTGCCTCTGCATTGTCATTAAACAGATACTTCCCAACTTCCTGGTCCATGTGTCAGGTTTGCCCTAGAGAGTTTGCTGTGCCTCACAGAAGCTTGAGACCTAATGAGTGATCACTTCAAGGCCCACCAGGACTGTTAGTGTCCCTGTCAGTGGACTAAGGAGGCCTTCAGTGCTGACAGATATGGAAGTCCTGCTGCAACCAGGTCGCCACCTCCTTGGAGTGCATAAAGAGGGCGTCCCTGCTGAGCCAGTAGATCAGTGTGAAACTTGTGACTCCACTGACTCTGCTCATTCTCTCTCATTCCTTTCTACATCAATGCAGGGCATGTTTTTCTGATTATAGTATTGTTTATGAGAAAATTGGATTAAAGGGATCTCCAAGCCCCTTTCAGCTTTAAAATCTGTGATTTAGTGATTTTCAAGTGTGTTGTTGAGTGATGGACCAAAACATGCTTCCACTGGACTTGCTGTTGGTCTTGGCTTCCAAATTTGTAAGAACAGCACTTTTCTCTTTTCTGTAGTAAAAAATAGGATATTGCTGAGTTATTTTTAGGAAGGTAACCAGTAATGCTAGAGTTTTTTAAAAAATATAGTCATCAAATTATGAAAAACACTATTAATGCCACTTTTTTTTGTTTTTAAAATTTTTTTATTTGTTGTTTTTATCCATGACAGTGGACTGTGTTTTGACATATTATGCATACATGGAATAAAACTTCCCATTCTTGTGGTTGTGCGTGATGTGGAGTTATACTAGTCATGTATTCATAGATGTTAATGCCACTTCTAAAATCAGGAAATGGTAGACAATTTAGGATGCATTTTTACTTCAGTTACTGGTATTTTTATTGGTATCTCATAGCTTCAAGCAAGAACATATTATCAATTTTTCTTTATCCTCTCAGTGGAAATCAAGACTATTTTGACTTTTTAAAAATTTGTTTTTAATTGCATATAGCATATTAACCTACACAATAAGGCATAAAGTAAATAAAACCAAAATCTCAGTATGTTTTTAACTGATAAATTTTGATTGAAATTTGGTCACTTTCCAAATCGGACTTTATATTTACCTGAGAGTACAGATTCGGACTTGATGCCAATTTGTGTATATGTAGATGATTTTTGTGTTAGAGTGTTATGAGTCAGCTTTACAAGAGACTTAATTAACAAACATCTTAGGGGGAAAAAAGCTTTTCATTTCATGCTTTAAATGAATTTAAAATAAATAGCATTGTGAAATCACATTCTTAGTGCCTGTTAGAACAGCGGCCTGCTCTGATGAATCATACTAGATAAAAAGATGCAGATTGCGGGGAACACAAGAGTAACATGTTTTAGTGTCATTTTCACCCTCTGTTTGTTTGAGAAAATGGATGGTAATTAGATATCACAGAGTATTTTGTTTTCTTTAGCAAATTTCTTGATTGGATTTATCTTGCTATTTCACATTTAGTTTGCACAGCAAATAGTCTTAGATTTGAAATGGTTTGATTACAATAATTTATTCTTATTTCTTCCTTCCCAAACTTATCATTCAAATCCACCCTCTAGTTTAAATAGTGAAAAATAAAGGTGTCAGAATAAACTTCAGGAATGAAGTTATTTCTTTTTATCCCAGTGTCAACCCTAATGTGTCTACTCTGCCCTGGGTTTTGCTCATTCTTTTGTGGTCTTGGAGATTCAGTTTCTAGGAGGAATTTAGAATGCTGAATATATTTTAAGGTTTATATTTTGCCTTATTAAAAACTATATAAATTGGTTTTACTATTAACTAAAAAAGTAGAAGCTTATTAGACTTAAAATTCCTTGACTTCAGTTTAGTTCTAATTAAATGGACCCTGTCTTCTATTCTGCCCCATGGAGTGTTTTCCTTCGTATATAAGGTATACTGCATCTTAGAGTTTAGGAAGCTGCCTTGGAATAGAATCTTCTTCAGAAACAGTGATACTAATCTCTAAAGGTTTATTAGTCAGCTTTTCATTATTATAACAAAAATACCTGAGACAAGCTACTTGAAAGGAGGTACAGGTTTACAGTTCTAGAGCTACAAGGTCCAAATAGCATGGCACAAGCTTTGGTAAAGACCCTCTTAGCTGTACCACATAATGGCCACAATACATATGCATCTCTATACCTATGTGATCTCTCTCCCTCTCCTTATAAGTCATGGGGTCTCCACCCTGTTGATCTACTCTAATCAGTTTCCAAAGGCCCCATATCTAAACCCTATAGTTAGATTATGTTTCCACCCTCTTAGTATCATTAACATAAAACTCTGGGTATTAAGCTCCTGCATAATTATGGGGAGCAAACCATATTCAAACCACAGCAAAAAAGGGACTATTATTACTTTCTTGTACTTAGGTCCATAATAAATATAGCATTTTATAAAATTTGCAGTTTTAGAGCAGTCTAAGAATGTCATCCTTTAAGCTTGATTTTAAATGAAAATAGCAAAGAGAATATGCTCCAAGAATATTCATAGTGAATGGTTCCAAAGTGCTAAGGAAGGTCCAAGTCACTCAGTATTAATAGGTACCAGTTGGTCTTGTGTTTCTTATTATCCACTGTGTTTTGATAAACATGTAAGAAGGAGATGAGACTGTAGAAGTAGTTGTGAACATCCCGAGGAGAACATGTGAATAGCAGACTGAAGAGGAAAGAGCAAAGTAATGAGAGGGAGGAGAGAAGCCAGGTGAATTTTATAATGATAAGCCAAGGAAGAATTGACTTCTTAGGGTGCCACCAGATGAAACCAGAAAGGAGTCAATTGAATTTTACAATAGAGGTTATTGCTGACCTTTGTCAGAGCAGTTTTACTAAAGCATAGAGGTGGACTCCAGAATAAACTGGAAACCAGTGTATAAAAACAGTATGAACTGTGACGCCAGGTGAAAAGGATGAGAGAGGAGTGGCAACCAGAAAAGAAAGCAGTAGTGGGGGGGCTCTCCTCAAGATAATAAAGAAATTATGTGTATTTATAGACTGCAGGAAGAAACCAGTAGATAAAGAATGGTTAAAAGTATAGAAGAACAATAATAGGCAATGAAACAGGATCCTAGGAAAGCTTACTGGAGATTGAACTGAGAGCAAAAGGTTCTTCTGTTATTGGAGAAGAGAAGATAAATAAGGTCAAATATAGGTATCTTTACAGTATACAGGCACAGCACAAAGTTTGATATTTACAGATTTTTTTCAGGCATGGTAGCACATGCCTGTAATCCCAGCTATTGGGAGACTGAGACTGTAGAATCACAAGTTCAAGACTAGCTGCAGCAACTTAGCTTGCTGTCTCAATTGTATTAGTTCAGTGATAGAGCTAGATCCAGTGCTTGTGCAGCTTAGTGGCAGAGCACCTTTCTAGCATGTGAGAGACTCTGGGCTCAATCCCCAGCACCACACACAACAAAAGAAAATACAAGGTGAAATGATATGCTACTAAAAAACATTATTCTTAATAATTACATTAGCATTTTTTGAGAACATATTTATGCTCTGAACATAATTAATTCAGAAAACAGTATCGTTTAATACAACTCTGTTTCTAAAGGTATTATCACTACTTCTTAATAAAAGGACACTGGAGCTTAACGAGTTAAACCTGGCACAGAGAAATTTAGAATGAGATCTTTGAACATAGAGGTTTTAACTCCAGATACTCGAGCTTTTAACCACACTTGTGGTGATTTAAGGTGTTGTGGAAATCAGAGAGATGATCATGGATGTGTAGAAGAATTACCAGTTGACACTGAGTGCAGCGCAAGCTGGAACCCCACGTGTTGCTAGAAAGTCTGCACAGTTGTTCATTATCTCTCCCAGCAGTTCACATAGGAGCGGTCACATAGGGGAGAATCAGGGTGGAGTTTTCCAGGTTTAGACTGGACAGATGAGAAAATTAAGGCCTGTCCTAGCCGAAATTCCTGAATTCTAAGTATAAATGGAAGACTCTGAGATTCCAAACAGAAAAGGAAGGGATAAGAAAGGGAAAATAAGAATCAGAGCAGCATTGGCCTTCTGTAAAATTGGAAGCTAGATGAAATAGAATAGCATCTCCAGACTATATGTGACATGAGTAGCAAGGATTGCAAGCACAAGTTCCATATGCAATTCTGTACCTGTCAGAGAAAATGAAAGATTTGAGAAGATTGAAGAGCACATTACCCACCTGAAGCAAATACTTGAGAAAGAGAAAATAATAAGGGATTAGAGTGGAGATGTCAGAATGGAAAAAAGAAAGCAAACAGATGAGCAGGAAACATGGACACAATTAAATCTAGAAGAATAAAGGAATAGGAGAGACAGGGAATGTGTAATGTAAGTACAAAATAAGTCTTTTGAAACAAAGTGCATAATAGAAGATAATTTTAGTAAGACTGCAGAACAAATGTACTAAACAGCTTTGGCAAACTTTAGGATTAATGAGGAAGAGGGAGATGGGTCGAAAATGTCTTTCAAAATCTATTTAGAAATGTGCAAGGAATAAAGAAATAGAGCATTTTTATGGGAGAGATTCTTATAAGTTTTCATCATATAAGATTAAGCACTGAACAGGATGAAGAATATTTTAAAATGATAACACATAGTTCTGAGGAAAGTAATAATTATAAACCCAAATGCACCAAACAACATAGTAACTAAAGTGTAAAACAAGTGCTGTTCAAAACACAAGGAGAACTTGATGGGGGCAGAAAAGACGGTGGAATGAGATGGACATCATTACCCTAAGTACACGAATGTAAACACAAATGGTGTGACTCTGTGTATAACCAGAGACATGAAAAATTATGCTGTAATTGTGTAATGTGAATTGAATTGCTTTCTGCTGTCATATAACAAATTAGAATGCATAAAATTTTTAGAAAAGACACAAGGAGAACTTGAAATCCACAGTAGACATGATCAGTATACTTGTATCAAGGGGTGAACTGGCAAAAAAAGAAATGCAAGGACATAGTAGAATTGAGTCAGTAAAGTTGAATATAAACATTCATCCCTCAAATAATAAGCTTTTAGCATACCCATGGAACGTTAAGAAAAAGTTAACATGTAGATACCTGTAATAAATTTGGGGGAAATACCTTTTATAGATCACATTCTCTGGTCACAAGCCCATAAACTTAGAACTCTATAATGGTAAATAACTAAAATTTTAAGTGCCTTAAATGTGAGAACCACATTTCTTGATACTATTAAGATTAAAGGAGAGATTTAAAAAGTTAAAACTACAGACTATCTAGAAAGCAATAAAAAACTGCTTTTTATTTCCAAACCATTACACACTATGACTCATACTCAAAGAAAAAACATAACCTTAAATTCTTTCTTAAAGAAATATGAAGAACAAAGGAGCTAAATAGTCATCTTAAGAAAGTCAGACAACAACAACTAAAAAGTAGAGAAGAGGAATTAAGATAAAAGCCCAGTTCATTGACCTAGAATAGCACAAAGGGCACACATACATTTTTAGGTTACTTGCTCTGCAAACTGAAATATCAGCTGTTAGCAGATGAGCACGTGTGGAAATGGAGGCAGCATACTAATTCTCTAAAGGTCACTTTGACCCTGGTCCGTTTCTTCCCTTCCCATTATTTATCTGCCTCAGATTCCTGTCTAGAAACTAAGTGGTCACATTGGGCAGTGGACCAGACAGGCAGGGGCAGGGTTTTTTTTCATGGCGTCATCCTGAGACTGGAGCAGATTTTGTAATCATGCACCTTGTCTTCAAACTCCAGCTCTAATAAAAATTCCCCTGGAAGAAGAGTCATGGGTCTTGGGAATGCTAAATCACTAGGGCAGGGGGGTAAGGGGCAGGGACCCCTTTTTAAAAGAACAAGAAAGACTTGAAATCATAACTAGATCGTAATTGTGTGAATTAGCAGCAATTATGTAAGAACAGAGAACATGTAAACCTCCTGTACTTATTATTGTATTTTCCTTTTCTCGTTTATCTTATCTTTCTAGAAGACTGGCAGTGTCAACAGCAGTTTGCGACTTCTGAGGCATAACAAAATAAGACTTGTGGGAATCCCAATGTGGAAACATTGTCATGTAGTGTTATAAGTTTGGGTAATCTTTATTTTGCTACTGGTATTTGCTTTGTATTTTAAACGGAAAACCTTTGCCTTCCAGGACTGCCTCTGACACTGATCATTAATGTAATAAAAATAAAACTTCAGTTTGAATTAGCAACCTTAGTACATTTGAATTGCTTGATTTGTGTATGATATAGAGATCATGACATATAGAGAGATTTTAATTGTTTTTCTGAAATTTTGTGAAACCAGTAAGAGAATAATCTTCCCTTAGGCTTTTCCTATGAATTAAAGGGGGGTCATGGGTGTGTGAGTGTGTTTTCTTTATAGGAGAAATGCAAGTTTATTCAACATTTTTTATAAGATATGGGAGGAGGGGCCTTGAACTCTGGATGTCAGTCTCCTGTAACAATTCATAGCATATGCAATATATAGGTAGTAACAAACTTGTTTTAAATTCTAATTCTACTAATTGGAGTTTTCTGGGTTTTTTATTGATTTTTATTATTTTTTGTAAATACACAACAGTGGAATGCATTACAATTCTTATTACACATATAGAGCACAATTTTTGGAGTTTTCTGTTGTTGATATTTTAAGGGATTCCACACTGACCCTTTTTAAATTCTATGAATTATGCATTTGATGTCCAGAAATAAAATTGCATTTGTGTATGTCACCTGCCTTCTTAGGTAATGTTGACTTTTCAGAAAAAAAAAAAAAGTATGGCAATTGAGCTAAGCTTTCTCTTGTTTATTAAATTGATTTTTTACTTTCAACAGAAGAGCTGGATCATGTCATTTTTATTTTACTTACTTTTCATTTTTCTTCTGGTAATATTAAGCTCCAGAAAAGAAAGCAGCAGGAAAATGTAGTGTCTTTTAGAGCAAAGAACACAGTGGCTATGTTTCCACTTTCCTTTATAATTGTGTTGATGGATTTCTTCCCACTTTTGCATTTATCCATCTAAACTCAAAGCCAGTTCACAGTAACTATCAAATCTAGCCTCATTTCACATGACTTTAAAATGCAGGTGATAGATAGCCCTTCCTTACCTCTCTGCCTCAATTATCATATTTCAGAATTTTTTTTAATGCCTCTTAGGTACTCATTGGTAGCAAATGTTTGGAACATTGTGATACCCTTTGACTTTTATGAAGTTGCAAATTCTTACTCATCGTTCATTTCACTTTTTTTCATGCACTTTTATGGACTTTAAAATTTTTTACCATTAGGTTTTAAAAAGAGAATCTCATCTCACACTCTTGTCTTTGCTTTCTCTGTGCCTATCTGTAGGATGAATATAAGCCAGAAAAGGCCTTGTCCGAGGAGGACTTGAAAAATGCCGTGAGTGTGCACCACGCCCTGGCATCCAAGGCCATCGACTACGAGAAGAAGCCCAACGTCTTTAAGCTAAAAACTGCCGACTGGAGGGTCTTGCTGTTTCAAACTCAGTATGTGTTGTTGGTTTGGTTCTTACTTGGTTTGGGGTTTGGTTTGGTTTGGTTTGGTTTGGTTTGGTTTGGTTTGGGTTTGGATTTTTTTAGGGTACCAGGGATTGAACTCAGGGGCACTCAACCACTGAGCCACATCCCTAGCCCTGTTTTGTATTTTATTTAGAGACAGGTTCTCACTGAGTTGCTTAGCAGCTCGCCATTGCTAAGGCTGCTTTGCACTTGAGATCCTCGTACCTCATCCTCCCAAGCCACTGGGATTACAGGCATGAGCCACCACACCTGACTTCGTTTTGGTTTTCAGTTTGCTTACCACTGCTTTATGCTAAGGAATAGAATCAGGTTCTGTAGGAGAAATTTGTTGAGTTGTAGTCAAATGTCATGAACTGGTTTCGTTAGGGAAGACAGCTGCCTAAGAAAATTAACACAAAAACATAGAACCCTGAGTTCTAGTTTTTTGTGCACTATAAAGTAGCCCTGTGTCTTTTAGTAAGCTCTTTGCCCTCTCTAGAGCTCAGTGTCCTCATTAATAAGATGTGAGAGTTTTAGTAGACAAGTTCTCTCATAACATGAGTAAAGTAGTCCAAGATTCAAATCACCATTTCCTAGCTTGAGGCACATAATTTTTTAACCTCTGTGAACCTTGGTGTGTAGCTGCTGTGGGTAATCATGTTTGTCTCAGTGGGTCCTGGTGGGGATTCGATAAGTGTATTAAGTGAATCCCGGGTTGCCTGGTGTGGAGAAACTGCTCTATAAGCGAACATCTTCATCCTGTTCCCTTGTTTCGTTTTCCTTCGGAATGCAAATCATATTTGTGCATAAGGAAATGAGAGGGCCAGTGACAGACTTGAGATTAGTAGCAGAGCATTCCACTTGAAGAATCCTGGACTTGTGAAGTGAGGAACTTTGGGTTTTCAGAATGGAGCTTCTAGAGCAGGACAGGGTTAATGATTCGTGGATTGAGCCTAACTCTAGAATCACCTTCAACATCATATTATCAGCTGACCCAAACTAAATTCAAGTTTGACATCAAGATAGTACAAGTATCTATCTCTATGCCTGATCAAGGCAAGGTAAGATCAGAAAAAAAGAGAAATGAGAGCAAGAGCTAGACCTCTGGAGGCTTATGGTCATTGAACTTGTGAAGGAGTAAAATTGCTGACATGAGGTTCTGTGTGAAAACAAGTGACACAGGGTTTTTGAATTTGGGACTAGGATATTCTACAAAGGGACTCATAACCAAATGTGTAATAACAGCTATTAGGTGGAAAGGATATTTTAAATTCTTCTGTTCTCTAGTATTTTTTATATCTGATATAATACTTAAGGAGATCTAGTTACTCAGGTAGAACCCATGCAAAAATTCGTCAGTTGGAGAGATTCAACTACAAACACACATTGGCTGTACTGAGGAATTAATATGTAGCACAGTCTCAGGTTAGTGGGGTTCTTTTGGAGTAGTCAGTAAAGGAAATGATTAAATGATTATTTCACCTTTTTGTTGGACATATGCATGGCAGATAATCTTTTCTGTTTCGTGACCATTTCTTTCCCTCATTTATGAAGTCACAGATATTAATTGTTGTCAGTGAGGGGCTTTCTGGATATAATGGCATGTGAATTAAAAATATGATATCATGATTTCCACCTCCTCTCAGATGGACATTTTTTAGCATTTTTAAGCTCCACTTTATCTACCATAATTTTACTAAATGTACAGAATGGTGCAGCTGGCCCCACGGTCCAGTTTTACAACATTCCTTCGTTCCAGAGCAGTGCCCTATTTTGTAGTCACCCTGCATTCACATCTCCAGCCCCAGACATCCGATAATTCTACTTTTTGTCTCTGTACTATTGTTTCCTGGACTACTCATGTAAATGGAATCATACAACTTGTGATCTTTTATTTCTGCCTTCTTTCACTTCATGTTTTGGGGGTTCATCCATGCTGTGTATAACATGAATCAGTATTTCACCCTTTTGGTGAATACTGTTTATATAGATTTATCTCTCTTTGTTTTATCCACTCACTAGTTGATGGACACTTGGATTTGTTTCCCTTTTTGATTCTTGGGAATAAGGAAGTCATGAAAATTGATATTCTAATCTTTGTGTAGCTTTATGTTTTATTTATCTTGGGTACCAACAAAGTAGTGGAATTGCTGTGGTGTATGATAAATTTATAGTTAACTTTTGAAGAAACTACCAAACTTTTCCAAAGTGGGTATGCCCTTTTACATTCCCTTCATCGATGTATGCTTCAGTCAGATTTTAAAATAAAATTATGTGAGTAAAAGAGATGAATTAGATTTTTAATTAACTTTTGGCCTAGGCTAGTTTCCAGCAGAAAGTAGTTTAATGAATACATTTCTCTTTTTTTCCTTCTGTATCCTCAGGGCATAGTCATTGGCTTATCCTTTGATGACCATAGATAGGCTTCAGGGTTCCAGTGCCTTCCACTGCCTGGTGATTGCTGTTGAGACTGTTAACCTCCAATGGGGTTGTGTCAGTGATTAATTGTACCAAGAATAAATGATTTCATGTGCCATTTTATATCGGCAATAAGCAATGGGCAAGGTGTGATGCACTTAGACACAGGAATAGCCTGACATATTCATGGTTGTTTCTCATAGGAGTCCAGAGGAGATGCAGGGGTGGATAAGCAAAATCAACTGTGTTGCAGCTGTCTTTTCTGCACCACCGTTTCCAGCAGCCATTGGTTCTCAGAAGAAGTTTAGCCGCCCGCTTCTGCCTGCCACTACGACAAAATTATCTCAGGTAACTCATTTGATGTTGCTGTGCATGGAAAGAAGTCCTTTGTAATTTTGCTAATATTTGTATATGAATAATGCTGTCCATTATTGGAAAGCAGATGGAAGACCTTGCCCCATGTTGTATAAATGGGGCAAAATGTAATATACCAGTATATTTTACATTTCAGTTATACTTTCCTGGTTTGTTTTTTTGTTTTTGTTTTTAACTGGCTAAAACTGAGGTGATGTTGTGGCTTGTTAGCAAGCTTTTCATCCATTGATTATTAGTTCATTTAATTGAGCATTTACCATATTTGGTGCTAGAGATATAAAAACATTTTCAGGGATTCCCCTGTTCACAGTAGAGCAGAAAAGGTCTTCCTTACCCCTTAGAAGAGGTGAGTGGAATATTTGCATTTTCTAAGCTAATCAAGACAAAGTGCATCAGAGCTCTGTTCCACATGTATTTACATAAAATTCTCTTAATCTTTCTAAAAAAAAAAAAAAGAAAACATTTGTCAAATTTTGTCATCTTTTCATTAAAAACTCTGTTCTGAGGCTCTGCCAATTTTAACCCTCTCTGCAGTACCCCTGATGACATTGACCAGTCAAAGATTTTGGAGCTACTTTGATGTCTCTGTGGAGCTCTTATTGCTGTAACAATAGAAATCACTTAATCTGATTATGATCAATGAATGCTTTGGTATTAACTAGCTGTTGTTCCCCTCCTTCATAGCACAATTATCAATGACATTTATTTAGTAAATATTATGTCCCTACTGTATAGCAAAGATGGTTTTAGGCTGTGGATCTAGAAAGACAGATGAAACCCAGATCCTCTCCTGAAGGGTGGCAAATACAAATGAAGCACTTGATAGCTGCACAGGAAGGGTTAAGGCCATGTGGGCACAAGGCAGGACAGCTAGGGTGGCCTTGGAGGTGAAGAAGAGGTGTGATATATTCCATGAAGCTTAAAGGATGAGAAATAGGTGAGGTGTGGGATGAGATAACAGGGTGATCCGGCAGAGGAACAGAGGCCCAGAGGAGAGAGACTGGGGTGCAGGAGCCACACCAAGTTACCTAACATGACCTGAGCGGTCTTGAGAAAAAGTCAGAAGTGGACCCTGTGGAGGTAGGCAAAATCATGAAAGGCTTGTCTTAGGCCATTCTGCCATAACAGAGTACCCCTGACTGGGGAATCTATAAAGAAAATTGATTTACCTCCTTACAGTTCTAGTGGCTGGGAAGTCGGATATCAAGCCTTCTTGCAGAGTCTTAACGTCACCGAGGGCATGACTTGGTGAGGGGCATGAGCAGGAGAAAGTCGAGCACCTCCGCCTCAGGTTTAGAGCAGACTGCTCCCATGATAACTAACCCACTCTCCACAGGGGGTGGCCCCTCATGGCCTAATCACCTCTGAAAGGTCCCACCTCCAATACTGTCTGGAAGGTAAACTTCAATATGAGTTTTAGGGGGGACTTTCAAACCATTCCAGGCCTATTTGTCATGTGCATGATTTTGGAAGCTTCAGTGGTTCCTGGGTGTCTTTAGGACAGTAGTTTTTAAGCAGAAAAGTGATATAATCATATTTGCACTTTAAAAATTATTCCATTGCCATATGATAAAAGCATTAGAAGAAGATACTATGAGAAGCAGAAAGGCCCCTCAAGGACCATCTAGTAACCTAGAAGAGAAATAGCTAAGTTAGTTATCAAAGAAATGGGTAGAGTGGAAGTTCATGAGAGTACAGAACAGATGTCTCACGGCTAAAGTGGAGGAAGAAGGGCGTCGCCCAGGACTGAAGTATCTGACCTGGCTCGAGGAACCTCGCCTCACCAGCTCCTGCTTTCCTCCCTGTTGTTTCTTTCAGAGTCTTTTCCGAATCCTTTTCTTCTTTCTTTCTGTAAGTGATGTAGCCCTTAGGCTCAGAAGCAGACTGAGATACCTGAGAAACAACTTCTAAGAAAAGTTATTTAAGTTAAAATAACCAAACATGGAGGATGTTATGCTAAGAAGGAGAAGATTAGGTAAAATAAAGACAAAACCTAGCTGATAGTAGATTGCAGTGAGGTCCTTGGGTAAACTTGGCAAGAGCGGTTTTGGTGGACTGATGGAAACAGACCATACTGGCCGTCTTTGAGGGAGGGACGGAAGACAGTGAGTAGGTGAAGGAAGGGAACATGCGCTAGTCTTGCCATAAATTACAAAAATCAGAAAGACTAGTAGTAAAAAGAGAGACACATGGCTTCTGGAAAAAGACTCTGTGTTTTCCACCCTCATTCATAATTAGCATTAACATGTACTGGTTGGTTATTACATAAGCATTATTATGACTGTATAGTTCCCATGTGACCCAAAACACAGTTTTGAGAGTAGAAAGGACCAAGCCAGCTCAACTCACAGGACAGAAAGGCATTTAGTTTTCAAAGATAATAGTTACAGCATTCTAAGAGAAAGGAGGCAGCTTTTACTGGTAACCAGAAAGAATGCTGGCCAATTTCTCCATCTGTCCAACTGAAGTACAAACCCAAAAGGCAAATCCTTTCCCAGCTTTAAATCTGGGTACTCAGCAACATATCACATAAACAGTCACAAGCAGAGCACATGAATAGCAAACAATATTCTATGAAGTTAGGAGGAGAAAATGTGAAGCAAAAAAAATGTCTTCAGATGTTGAGTTTTGTTCATTCACTTCACTGTGAGACTTTGCAATAGTGATCATTTTTAATAGATCATTTTTAATAAATCTCACAATTTATTCTATGAAAACAGCAGGAGAGGAAGTGACTGAGGTTAAGAGGGGCTTTAGTAAGTGTGTCACTCACATTGTGGAGCTCTGAGCAACATCAGAGTTCTTCCTTGTTCTTCTCTCACTATAGAATGTACTGTTTTATTTTCTTCCTATTTTTCAAAAGGCCCGCTGTCCTATTTGTATATGAGCTGTCTCCCAGTAAGACACATGCATGTGGAAATGTGTTCATCTCTATGTGTGCTTCTGCCAGGAAAAGAGGCAGCAAGCACCTTTTTTAGAGCAGACTCTTTTTTTTTAAACCAGTGTTTTACAAAAAATAGAATGCATAATCTTAAAAATATTTTTCTTCATTTTGGATGTGCATCCACAGAGATACAAAGGTAGGGGGAGCACATGTTTAGTGATCAATGATTGAATTTTAGGTAGGAAAGCAATAGCAAAGAGAAGCATTCACCATTGTTACCTCAGACAAGACAGCTGTGCTGTTTAGGGACTTAACTTCTAGAGAAAGGGATGTGATGAGTATCTCCCTTCCACCACCAGTTAAATCACCAAGCTTCCATCTGGAAAAGAGGAGGTTCTAGAATATGTTTAAGATTTAAGGTTTCCATATCATTTCTTCACCCAGGTCATCATTTCATGTACTAACAATTTTTTTTTAAAGATGTTTCACCTCTGAGAGTAACAGGACAGTATGGGAAGCACAGTGTAAAACCACGCATGTGGTGATTAGCAGTGCTAAAGAGAGGTGAGTTGGCACGCAGCTGGTGCAGGGGAGTGGTGTGCCCTCCACATCAGTGGACACTCTTGCAGATGTCTGTGCAGAGTCCCAGAACACCTCCAGCGCATCCTGAAGCAAGCGTCCCTCCTCTCTCCATCGCTTCACAAACTGTTCTCTTCTTCAGCCTGGTCACCCTCACTCTCCGCACTGTTGATGTTTTGGCCCAGATAATTCTTTATTGTGTGAGGCTGTCGTATGAACTGCAGGGTGTTTAGTAGTGTCCCCAGCCTCTACCCAGTAGATGGCAACTGCATCTCCACTAATTTTAATTACCAGAAACGTCTCCAGGCCTTGCCAAATGTCCTCTGAGATCAAAGCTACCCACTCCCACCGAAAACCACTGCATTGACCCAGTGGTCCTGCATCTGTGAGACTGGCCACCTTTCCTTTCTCCATGCCCCCACAGGCTGGCCATGATTCCCCCAAATGCCAGGGCCTCTTGGGTAGTTTCCATTTATAAAATATATGTTACAGCACTGTGAGTACCCTGCTGGGTGGGTGGCTGGGTGGGGGACAGTGTTCAGGAAAAAAATCCAACTTTCAATTAAAAGATTGTTTGGTTCTTTGAAGACATGTTGTTCATCACCCTGTCATTTATGAGCTTCTCTTTAATTTATTCTTGTCTGCTATCCAAAACATATTAGCCTCAGTTATTAAAATTTATTATTGTCAGTGCAGTGTGGTTCTTCCTGAACAATTCCGCTGTGTAGGAGTCACCTTCTCTGGTTGTTTTTCATAGCAGTGTTGCCAAAGCACATTTTTTTTCTTCTTCTGTTGAGGGTGGAGAAACTAATCTGAAAACTTAGGATTTTTTTTTTCTACTTCTGGAAACACAGAATTATGATTGGCCCCCTCTGGGATGTATTCAGGGCCACTTTTATACCCACCAAAACAGTCATTTTCAAGCTGGAGCAATCACAAGAATTATCTAGGGTCAGTATAATATCCTGCCAGGTGGTTCAGATGCAGCCTGATGCCTGGAAATTTGATGTTTCTCTCTCATATGCTCCAGATGACTGACCAGCAGACGGTGCAGATCACACTGAGGCACACGACACAGTCAGTTTCTGCCTCCCTTAGGTCTGTGCTGCTCCTCTGGACACTGGTACCTCATGAAGTCACCTTCCTGATGGATACAGAGTTCCAATTTCTTTGAACTCCAGCTGTTCTCTTGCAAAAGTTTGAACCAATGAATAAGCACTCAGTATTAACTCTTTGGGTGCAGCTCAAAAGAGAACACTGTTCAGAAACAAAGTGGGTCCTGTGCTCGCCCCTCACAGGGAAGTAACCCCACCCCTCCTCCTGTCCTGTGCTGGACCTCAGGTAGTGCTAAGGACAAGAGCAGGGTCAGGCTTTGGGAGCCTGTGCTCTTACAGTTGCCTTCCTCATTGGCCAGAACCATACCCCTGCACCCCAACCAGTGTCACACCTCATCATCAAGCCCTGTCCCTTTACCTCTTAAATATCTTTCGCATCCTCCCCAGCATTCCTTACCTCAAGCTTTTGTCATCTTAGACCTATGTCACTGGGTTTCTTTTAATCAATCATTTTATTAATACTAAGTATTTGAGCGATATGTATTTTTAAATAAAATATACCACATGTCCCAGATAGTAGCATTTCACAGTGCTTAGATTTTAAAAAATAATTAAAAAACTGTTCCCAGTGCCTAAGAACTCCATTTAAAAACTTACAGAACTTGTAAGCAAATTCAACACAGTTATGGGATACAATAGTTTTTATAAAAATTTAAAATTGTATCTCAATACTGATTTTTAAAACTCTCTCCATTGGGTCATTTTGGCAAGCTGCACACGCCCCACTTCATAAAACTCTGGCCAGGACTATTTGTCTAGCCACCTGAGGTCCGTCTCCCTCCACTCAGTTTCTGCCTCCCTTAGACTGCGCTGCTCCTCTGGATACTTGTACCTCATGAAGTCACCTTCCTGAGGTGCTCTCCTCCAGCCCACCCTTCCCAGTGTTGACTAAAACAGGTCCAACTATGGCACTTTCCTTAATGTACTCGCTAGTGCCAGTAAGATACAGTCCAGGCTCCTTGGCATGACCTTACATGGTGACCACACTATTCCCGAGTAGCTAGATTTCTTATTCATTTCTTAGAGTCTGTGTTTAATATACATTAAACATTCAGTAAAACAGTTAGTTGAATCATGTGGACGTGTGTTTAAGGACACCGTATTTAAGGTCTTTAAAGTGCATTAAACCTGAAATGATTAAAGAAAATCCTTAGTGATGGTGTTTTCAGCAATCTCTCTCTCAAATGGACTCATTGGCAAATGTTCTTTATTCTAAAATCCTTACCTCTTGGGTTTAATAGAGCTCAAGCATTACAGATTTTACTTGTAATTTGCACTGCCTTCTAAATCATCTTTCTCCTTGAAAACATAGAAGAAATAATATGAGCACCCTCTTTTTAATCCATGTATTCAGCTACTGTTTACTGAGGGCTAGGTCCAGTGAGCTTTGTAGAAATGGGTACGACAGTGGTCTCAGCTCCCAGTGTAGAAGCATAAGGTCTTTGTTAGTGCCATGTACTGTTGTCTCTGCTGAGTTCCTTACTAGACATTGGAAGATTAAAGGAAAAGGGAAAATGATCCTCCTTATTTTGCCTTCTTGGAGTTTGTACTCAGTCAAGGAGGTAAAATTCACACTTAGGTCAGAGTGAGTTGTGTGGCAAATAGGTGGCATACACATTCAATGCTGTAGTAACTGGAAAGAGATTGCAAGATCTGGAGCATGCAGGGTGCATAAGACCTGCGTGCAACCCACGAGCTGGAGAGCTGTGGCAGGAGGCATGGGGGATGAGGGATCTGAGGAGCTCTGAGGGTGCTGAGCTCAGCACCAGCACACTGAGAAGCAGAAGGGTTTGAAGCTTGGGTGTGTGTTTAAGAAAGGGTCCCCAAGTGAATTTAAGATTAGAAGTTGGGAGGATGAACTCCTGCTGTGTCGGTGGCCTGGAGCAGGTGCTTGAGTTCTCTGGATCTCTGTTTCATTCTAAAGGGCAGTGGCCAGGGTCTCCTTAGGAGGCTTCCAATTCCTCGGACTCTGTGTAAAAGAAGGTTCAAAGGTAGGTGTTTGTGGGATACAGTGTGACATGTGTCCATGGTGGGGCAGTTATGGTGGAGCAGTTAAGTCAAACTAATTAACATGTCTGTCAAGTCATGTACTGATTTTTTCTGATGAGAACATTTGAAACCTTTTAACAATTTTATATTTATTTATTTATTGGTATTGGGGATTGAACCCAGGGGTGCTTAACCACTAAGCTATATCCCCAACTCTCTTTATTTTTGTATTTTGACACAGGGTCTCACTATGTGGCTTAGGGCCTCACTAAGTTGCTGAGGCTGGCCTTCAACTTGTGATCCTCCTGCCTCAGTCTCCTGAGTCACTGGGATCATAGCCTGTGCCATCACACCCATCTCAGCAATTTTGAAATATATAACACGTTATTATTATTAACTGTAGTCACCATGATATACAAAAGAATTCTGGAACTCATTCTAATTGAAATTCTGTATTCTTTGACCAGTATCTCCCCAATCTCCTTGTCCCTCCATCTTTTGTCACCACCATTCTGCTTTCTACAGCTAAAAGCTTGATTTTTTCTTATGTATTTCATATGAGTGAGATGGTATGGCATTTGTCTTTCCGTACCTAGCTTCCTTCACCTTACATAATTTCCTCCAGGTTCATCCATGATGTAGGCCAGAATTTCCTTCTTTTTAAAGGCTAAGTAGTACTCCATTTGGTATACATATCATATTTTCATTATCCACACATCTGTTGTGGGTCACTTAGGTTGTGTCCATATCTTAGCTATTGTGAATAATGTTTTAGTGACCACGGTGCACACATATCTCGTCTTCTTGGAATGTTTGTTCCCATTTAAAAATGAATCTTGTCATCTTTCTTTCACTCCATGTGTTCTTGCTACCTCTTCTGTTCATCTTTGCGCTAATGTTCTCTGCTTTTTAAAACTTTACTTTTTTTAATATTTATTTTTTGGTTGGACACAATATATTTATTTATTTATTTTTATGGGGTGCTGAGGATCAAACCCAGGGCCTCAACCCCAGCCCAAAACTTTACTTTTTTTAATATATATATATATATATATATATATATATATATATATATATAAAATCAATATTTTTTATGGCTTTAGACTTGAATTCTTTTTCTTATTTGGCTTTTAAGATGTGCACTATTACAGAAATCCCCAAGATATTATATGTGACTTTATAGTTTCTGGATATCTTCCAAAAAATTTACAAGGATGTTATATAATCTTAATTTGGCATTCATAATTATTAATTATCTGGTAGTTTTTTAAGTTATTCCCCTCATTTTGTAATAAAACTTTTATATTCTAAAATTATGTTGGTGTTATGTAAAACATGCTTATTGCCTCGTTTAATCGGTTCTTCATTTGCATTTATCTTTTTGTTTCTTATACATATAAAATTTATAATCAAGAATTTGGATAATTTACATGTGGAAGTGGGATAGTAAGCTGCCACCCAACTTTAGGAATGCAAGAGAATTCCAATATCTTTGTCTCAAGACTATTTTTAAAATTCTGCAAGAGGATTCAGTATCATATCTTTTTATGTCACTATTGCCAAGGATGTATAAATGGCACCCCTAGAATGGAAGTTCTTTGACATAGGACCAACCATATTACCTTGGCAGATGGAACCTATAATTATGCTGTTTAGGCAGCAGTCAGTCAATGAGTGCATTTTAATTGAATGATTAGTTCAGGTCAATGAAGTTGAAGGAAGTGAGAGACCCTCTGCTACTTTGGAGGGAGAAAGCATAGCACATTTTTTAGAATAGCATATGATAAATTTTAGAGAAGAAGTATTTCTTTGCAGTACTGCTTATCTCAAAAAAAGAAAGAAATTTGCAGACATACACCCGAGAGATGGGCACACAGGCAGTTATTGCTGAGTGGGCATACTTGAGAAGCCAAGTTATGTGGTGCCCAGGCTAGGCACTTAGCTGTTCATATAGTGACTTGCCTGTTCTGGTTTCTCTTTAAAGGTCTTGTCCCAGCTTGGTGACATTGCATTTCTTAGCAAGCTCTGAAGCCATTTGGTTTTGTAATCAGAGGCATGGTTGGGGAGGCCCAGTTAGGATGGCCTGGGTTGCCATCCTGGGAAGAATTACACCAACACTGGAATTGGAGTTGGGAGGATGTGCCTCCTGCTGAGGCACCTTAGTCTGTTCTGATAAATGAAAGTTAGTCACCATAAGGGATTTTTAAAGGCACTCTACACATTTTTTTAATTGATTTCTTCTCTGTGCACTAAATGGCTCAATAATTTCCTGCCAGGAGGAACAACTGAAATCTCATGAAGGCAAGCTGAAGCAGATCTCCACTGAGCTGGCTGAGCACCGCTCCTATCCCCCTGACAAGAAAGTCAAAGCCAAGGAGGTCGACGAGTACAAGCTGAAAGATCACTATCTGGAGTTTGAGGTATGCTGCACCGGATGCTAACAAATGATTCTGTTACACAGATTGGTCTGTGGCAGGAAAGGTTTTTAAGTTACCATGACTGTGAGGCGCTCGCCCCAAGCCTGGCTCTAACCTGGGAGCTCGGTACTAACACCAGTACCTAAGGCGGTCCTGGTCCTGATGGCTATTTGTGTTTGGGATTCCACTTACGTGCCAAACTAACATCAGAGAGTGGCTGCCATTTTATAGGTTTAACAGCAAACAGCATGCCCACTTGGAATTGTGTAAATGCTGTGATGTCAAAAAAAAACTGCAGAGGACTTGTAAGGGTGCACAGCTGCTCTCTGTGTCCGTGGGTCTCTTGCTGCATAGTTTTGAGTCCAAGAAAAGTATAGCAGAGGAAATGAGTGACAGGGTGATGGGAAGCACCAGCTTTTCCCCGCATATTCTTGTCATCAGGCGACACCAGGGTATTGTTCCTGTACTACTCACCACCCTTCAGAAGAGGATTCTGGCTTGCCGCACACTGGTGTACGACAGCAAGTGTGGTTATTAGGAAGAATGGTGAGGATCCACGTGATGTGACGCAGAAAGGCAGAAAAATTAAAAGCAAGCTGAAAGCAATATAGTTCCAAATGGTTCCTTTGGCCAAGTTTTCTCCCAAATTAGTGTTAGAATCCTCCATTTCATCACCTCAGCCACCATCGTTAGATACTTAAGGTATCTTTGTACCCCCTCCCTGGCCAAAAAAAAAATGTTACAAATATTTTTTTCATTGGATGTGCTGAATCCATTTGTGGCTCTTCATGTTTATTGCAAGTCTAGACCCTTTATTTCCTTCTTCCTTCTCCTTCAGTCCCATCTGACCATCCTCTTTTCTTCTCCCTAAATACACCTGTATACCTCCACTCATCTACTCCTTCTACCTCGAATGCTCTTTCTATCATCTTCTGCAAGTCCTGCTCCTCTTTCAAGGAGCAGCCCAGATCCTCCTAGCAAACCTGCTCTGGACCTCCAGCTGGGTTAATCTGCATAGCACTTGCCCCAATTTGCTTTGTGATAAAGTTATGTTGGCCTGTCTCTGTAGTGGATCCCACATCCCCCTAAATAAGACTTTGAGCTCTTAAAGGGCAGGGACCTCAGGTTCATTTTCAGCCTATGCCTTGTCCTTGCTTGTTTAATCAGACAGGATTTCATAGAAACCTTCCTGAGTTAAAAAAATATATATATTCTGTCATCAAGTGTGGCATTAGATCTAACAGATGGCACTTCCATCACAGATCCAAATGATAGTTTTCTCCGTGGTCAAGGAAGTCATCATTCTGTCAGATGACTATCCCAAGAGGAAAGAGGTAAAGGTATAAGTTTGCTGGCAAAAACTTTGGAAGCCTTGCAGCAAAAAAGACTTGACAAAAATATTAAAAAGAAAGAAAAAACAAAAAAACAAAGTAGTTCATCATTCCCCAGACTTGTTCATTCTTGGGAAATGAGAGTTCTCAAAAAGCAATCATTATTCTTCACACTTCTGGAGTATCTTTAAGCCATAGACCGTTTGGCTTCACACATTGTAATTAAATTTCCCAACACCTCCATCCCCTGCTTCCAGTACTCAGCACCTTGCTTTGAGCCCTTGACTCTGAAGGGAAGAGCCTGTCCTCAGAAGGCGGGGCAGCCATGAGATGATGGAGACATTGCTGCTGCTTGGTGCACACCACCCGCTTTTGGATCTTCTGTGGTGCCCTTTTTCTGGAAATGCAGCCCAGCAAGCTCCAACAGTTTTGTCTCCTGACCTGAAGTGAGACCCTGCTTTGTGGGATGACGTCCTGCTTTCATCAGATTGTGTCTCCAGGAGCATGAAGACTGCATTCCAGGCAGAGTCAGGCTCACACTCCTAGGCACAGCATGTCAGGCTGGTGTCCAGCTTCATTAACCTGTGTCGACCAGGAAGGTAGAAAGTGCTTCACTTTGTACAGATGTCATCTACAAAGGTTTTCATATCAGCGCTGCTCTTTAGAAAGCGAGTCATTGTTTTTCACTAAATGAAAACTGGAGTAATGTATCATGAAGAGACTACTTTTTATTTCAGCCACCAGAATTGTTCTCCTATGAGTGCTTGTGGCAGTCCTTATGTAGCATCCTTTGCTTTATAAGTGTCATACCAAGTGGTTGCTTCATTCCCCAAGTACAGGGAGACAGCTATTGGCCAGTGTGTGTGTGTGTTTTATGCAGAGCTGTATCCTCAGATCCTAGAGTATTGACTGAGCGCTTGATACAGACTGAGAGACTTAATGAAATTTTATCGTTATGTATAAAAGAAAATCACAAGAAATAATTCTCTGGGAATTACTTAGTATTAGTTATTTTTACAGGGCCAGAAGCTGCCATGAAAACAAGTCTGATAAGCAGGTGAGAACAGAGGGCAGTGTCTGAAGTTCAGGGGCCTCAGTGTGCAGTGACAGAGAAGACTAGGCCTGTCTGCATGTTCAGCAGTGAGGAATTGAAGCCTGGTTTAGCTCTCTAGCCTGTTGCTTAGTAGGTCATCATCAAGAGACTCCCCTGGTTTCAGGACAATTGTTTGTTGAGTCTTGATAATGAAAAACATTTTTATTTTGGTGCAATAGTAAGCTGTTAGTGATAACACCAGGGCTGTTCCTAAGTTATGCATTTCAGTGGTTTCTGTCCCAGGTTGCTTTGAGTACAGACAGTTCTTCATGCCGAGCCACATTCTCCAAACCCCCATTCACACTCAATCATTAGAAATTCCAGTAAATTCACAGGGTTAGGGCTATAAGAAGATGACATAGACTATAAGAGGACTACCGTGTTAACCTCATTTTTAGGTCTCATTTTTACCTAAAGCAGCAAATTTCACTCAGAATGGGCTGTGACTGACCAGATTGGCACTTTTCTCTTCTTTGACTATTAATTAGTGGAGGAGGGGTAGATGGTTGGTTTGTTTGTTTTAAATAAATTACCCGTAGTTGTGGCTGTTATTTTCTCAGATGAGTTCATTTGGAAGCTAATCTTACTTTGGAAAGACTTGTTAAGCATCACAGGTCTAAATTGAGAAACTCACTGTTAATCTCTCAAGTTTATGAAAATAAGTATAAGAACTGGCCTCATCTTTATAAAGTATTTCTACTTTATTTAGCTCCTATTTTACTTTTAAATGTTTTCATCATCATCATCATACTTCCGGTATATTAGGGAATGTGTGGTTTGTATCACAGGGGTTGTTTGTACCAGATTTAAAACTTACAAGACTCCAGGCAACCGAAACACAGTAGGTTGAACTGTGCTGAGAAGATCCTCAATGCCAACTGCACCATTAAAAGAAAATCCCCTTGATAGCACTATCCTTGGCCCCGATATTTGGGCTTTGTTTCTTCAGCTTTAAAAGCAATCATGATTAGAAAGGGAAAATGATGTTTATTCCAAGATATTTTTCACATGTTTGTAATAGAGTTGAGTAATCCTTCTGTTGAGCTAGACAGAGTAGAGGCCGGGAGAAGGGGTAGCAGGCCAAACCTATTAACATGACTGATCTACTAAAGAGGGACTCCTGAGGGTCAGGTTGACCCAGGGCTCCCAAGAGTCTTTGTAGAGCTCGCTAGAAAAGAGTGATCAACACAGTCCAGACGAGTCATAGGTGCCTAAGGTCCCTGTGTTTTCTGTGGCCAGCACAATGTTGTATCTGTTTTAATTCATTTAGAAAGATAAGCTGTCTTCTTCCCATTACTCCCTGTTACATCATATCCACAGCTTTCCACTTTGTGTTAATGGCCTGACCACTGAAGGCATTGAGTTTGTAAACCCTATTATGGAGGCTGCAGCCAGTTGTGTTAGTTGAATATTATTTGGATTTTTCCGCATAGGCTTTGGAGTTCGAATGGGTCTCATAAGTTCATGAATTGGAAACTTAACCCCTAATACAGCAGTGTTGGGAGGTGGTGCCTGATAAGTTGAACGTTCTCTTGCCCACTCTTGTTCTCTCATGCCCTCCATTATAGGATGATGCAGCATGAAGACCCTCCTCAGATGTCCAGACCATGTTCTTGGACATCCTAGCCTCTGGAACCACCAGCCAAACCATTCTTTGTTCTTTATACTCAGTCTCAGTTTTTCTGTTGTAACCACATAAAACGGACTTGAAAATTGTTACTGAAAAGTGCAACTATTTCTATAACATCTGAAAATGTGGAAGTGGATTTGGAACTGGGTACCAGGCAGAGGCTGGAACAGGTTTTTTTTTCCCTCCCCTCCCTTCCTCCTTCCCCCGATCCCCTTCCTCTAACCTATTGGTCTTCCTTCTATTAATTTCTTTTTAATGGTAGCATTATTAGTTAGACATAAAAGTTGAATTCATTGTGATATATTCATCCATGCACATAACATAGTTTCGTCGATTTCATTCTACAGTTCATCCCCTTTCCCATCCCTCCTTCCTCCCTTCAATCTCCTCCTTCTTTTCCACTGTTCTCCCTTCTGTTTTCATGACATTCCCCCCACCCCTGCTTTCTTTAATTCCCTTTTTCCCCCTAGCTTATGCAAATGAGAAGAAACATTTGACCCTTGACTTTCAGAGTCTGGCTTATTTCACTTAAACTGATGTTCTCATCCATTTACTTGCAAATGACATGATTTTATTCTTCTATTTTGGGCTGAGCAAAACACTGTTGCATACATATATATATATACCACATTTTCTTTATTCATTTGTCTAATGATGTACAATCTTGGTTAATTCCATGATTTGACTATGGTGAATTATGCTGTTATAAGCTCTGGTATGCATGTATTGCTATAATATGCTGATTTTAGTTCTTTTTGATAAATATTGAGGAGTAGCATTGGTGAGTTCATTCCTAGTCTTTTGATGAATCTCCATACTGCCTTCCAAAGTGGTAACTAATTTGCAGTCCAACAAAATGTATAAGTATACATTTTTTCCCCGTGTCCTCATCAGCATTTATTGTTATTTGTTTTTTTTTTTTTCTTTTCTTTTTTAAAAGTACCAGGAATTGAACCTAGGAACACTTAACCACTAACCCACATCCCCATCCCTTTTTACTCTGTGCTTTGAGACAGGGCCTCGCTAAGTTGCTTAGGGCCTAGCTAAGTTGCTGAGGCTGGCTTTGAACTTGTGATCCTCCTGCCACAGCCTCCCAAGTGTTATTTGTTGACTGGCATTCTAATTGGAGTGAAATGAAATCTCAGTTAGGATTTGATCTGTATTTCCCTGATTGCTAAGGATGTTAAACATTTTTTCATACATTTTTGGCCATTTACATTTCTTCTTTTGAGGATTGTCTGTTCGTTTGCCCATTTATTGATTGGGTTATTTGTTTGGTGCTGTTTATTGGGTTCTTTCTATATTCTGGATGTACCTGTTGGAAGAATAACTGGCAAATATTTTTTCCCACTCCGTAGGCTCTCTCTTTACATTTTTGTTTCTTTGCTGTGCAGGAGCTTTTCAATTTGAAACTATCTCCCTTATTGATTCTTGGTTTTATTTCTTAAGCTTTTGAAGTCGTATTTTAAGGAAGTTGGTGTTTATGCCAATATGTTGGAGTGTTGACCCTTTGTTTTCTTCTAGCAGTTGCAGTGTTTCTGGTCTAATTCCTAAATGTTTGATCCACTTTGAGTTGGTTTTTGTTCAGAGAGAGAGAGAGAGGACTCTAGCCTCATTCTTCTACATACGATATTCAGTTTTCTCAGCACCTTGTTGAAAAGGCTATCTTTTCTCGGTTGTATGTTTTTGCCACCTTTGTCAAGGATCAGATAACTGTATCTATGTGGATTTGTCTCTATCTTCTCATTAGTTAGTTCCACTGGTCTCCATGTCTGTTTTGATACTAAGACCATGCTGGTTTTGTTATTATAACTCTGTAGTATAATTGTAAGATCAGGTATTATGAGGCCACCAACATTGCCCTTCTTGCTCAATATTGCTTTGGCCACTCTGGGTCTTCATTCTTCCATATGAATTTTAGGACTGTTTTTCTATTTCTGTGAAGAATGTCTTTGATATTTTGATGGGGCTCACGTTGAATCTGTATCTTGTTTTGGGTAATATGGACATTTGACAATATTAAGGGGGGCTGAAACAGTTTTGAATACTGGGGAAAGCTTTAATTGCCATAAACAGCACATTATGGGTGCTTCTGGTGCAGGTTCAGCAGAAGGAATTCATTGACAGGGAAAATCTAAGTCTTCTTAGAAATTACTCAAGTGGTTGTGGTCAGAATATTGGCAGAAATATGGACAGTAAAGACCGTTCTGATGAGTTTTTGGAAATGAAAAGCATAGTATTGGAGCCTGAAGTAAAGGCTGCCTCCACACAGAAGCAGAGATCTCAGTGGAATTGTCTGTATCCTAGGGCTTTGTGGAAGGTCAAATTTTAAGTGTGATGCGTCTCAGAGATCTGGTAGAAGAAATTTCTAACCAAAATATTGAAGGAGTTGTGTGTCTGCTTTTAACCACATATACAGTCAGATGAAAGAGGAAAGAAATTATTTAAAAAGACAGAATTTATAATTTAGAGAGAAGCAGCAGGGCAGAAAGATTTGTAAAATTTGCAGCCTGTTCATGTAAAGAGTGAAAAAGCTTTTTAGGAGAAGAAACCAGGTATAGCCAACCAACTACTTGCTAGAGATTACCATGGATGGAGCAGATCATCACTAAGACACCTGGAGAGAGAGAGACCCAGGTCACTTCAGTGATCTTCAAGGCTACCTTTCCCAACAGCCCCAGGCAGGACCTTGAGGGCAGTTTCCAGAGAGGTACCCAAGGGATGTCAGCATTTGTTGTCCTGCCCAGCTTTGGAACTCTGCTCCCCAAATTCCCAGGCTGTGCAGGGCAATAGCTACCCTCAGCCATCTTGGTCATGGTTCTAGGAGGCCCAGGAGCAACTTGACCCTCCACTTGGAAGGCCCAAGCCATAAAACCTTGGTAGTATGCACATGGTACTGATCCTGCAGTTATACAAGATGCAGGCACTACAGGGACCTAGCTTCCTCACCTAGATTCAAAGGATGTGGCAGACAGGTGGAAGCTCAGGCAGAGACTTGTCTCAGGGCAGAAGCCCCTGAATGGTTCCCACTAAGGCAGTGCCTCATGGAACCTGAAAGTGAGGCCATCACAGTTCCCTCTAAGCAATATTGGAGCCCCAAGCACAAAGCTGCCCTCAAGATCCCAGAATGTAAAGCTGTTGGCCTGTAGTGCCAGCCTGGGAGAACCTCAAGGAACTAACTATAGGAGACTAAAATCCATGGAGCTGCTGCCTAGGATAGGCCCAGCAAAGCTTTCCCAGTGTGCCCAGCATACAGAACATGGAGTTAAAAAAAAAAAAAAAGCTTCTGCAGCTTGAAGATCTAATGATTTTCCTATTGGGTATCACATTTACTTGAGAGCAGTCAGCCCTTTTATCTCATATGTTTCTCCCTTTTGGAAAGGGAATGTCTGTTTTCAACTCACTGCTGAAATCCTGCATTTGCCTCAGGGTTAATTGTGTCTGGAGTCCGGCTTAGATGAGACTCTGGACTTGGGACTTGACAGTTGATCCTGACTTTGGGGGATTACAGAGAGTCCTGATTTATGCTAGTTCAGTTTAGGATTTTTCGACCTAAGGATTCAGGAGAAAATGTACTCTGAATTTTGATTTTTTTTTCCCTCCTGGGCTAGTTATGTACACTGGTGATACTGGGAAGCAGCAGTGATCTGTAACTCCCTGTTAATCACACAATCATGAAAGTAAACAATCAATACTTGACAGTGTCCTATGTTGCTGGGCTGTGGTGATTGGCAGATTAGATGTATTAATTGCATTTATTTATTTATTTATTTTTATTTTTTAATTTTTTTATTATTAGTTGTTCAAAACATTACAAAGCTCTTGACATATCATATTTCATACATTTGATTCAAGCGGATTATGAACTCCCATTTTTACCCATATACATATTGCAGATTCACATCGGTTCCACATCCACTTTTTACATACTGCCATACTAGTCTGTTGTATTCTGCTGCCCTTCCTATCCTCTACTATCCCCCCTCCCCTCCCTTCCCCTCCCCTCCCATCTTCTCTCTCTACCCCATCTACTGTAATTCATTTCTCTCTCTCGTTTTTTTTTTCCCCTTTCCCCTCACTTCCTCTTGTATGTAATTTTGTATAACAATGAGGGTCTCCTTCCTTTACCATGCAATTTCCCTTCTCTCTCTCTTTCCCTCCCCCCTCTCGACCCTGTTTAATGGTGATCATCTTCTCATGCTCTTCCTCCCTATTCTGTTCTTAGTTGCTCTCCTTATATCAAAGATGACATTTGGCATTTGTTTTTTAGGGATTGGCTAGCTTCACTTAGCATAATCTGCTCTAGTGCCATCCATTTCCCTGCAAATTCCATGATTTTGTCATTTTTTAGTGCAGAGTAATACTCCATTGTGTATAAATGCCACATTTTTTTATCCATTCATCTATTGAAGGGCATCTAGGTTGGTTCCACAGTCTAGCTATTGTGAATTGTGCTGTTATGAACATCGATGTAGCAGTATCCCTATAGTACGCTCTTTTAAGGTCTTCAGGGAATAGTCCAAGAAGGGCAATAGCTGGGTCAAATGGTGGTTCCATTCCCAGCTTTCCCAGGAATCTCCAAACTGCTTTCCGAATTGGCCGCACCAATTTGCAGTCCCACCAGCAATGTACAAGTGTACCCTTTTCCCCACATCCAGGTGGATTAATGTTGTCATTGCAGGAGTGGGTTGATTATCATGAGAAAAGATCTGCTGTGAAATTGAGCTTGGCCCTCTCTTGTTCACTTTTGCCCTCCCACCTTCAGCTTTAGGAAAACCAGCCTCACGTTTCTTGCAGATGCCAGGGCCCTGTGCTTTTAGACTTCCCAACCTCTAGAACCACAAGCCAAATGTACTCTATTCTTTAAAGGTTACCTAGTCTCAGGTATTACATCATAGCAGCACAAAACATGAAACTATTGCTCTTTCATGATGAGAAGGAGTATTCTTTCAGGAATGTATTCTTAGATTATAATTCAGCAGTAAAGAGAAACCCACTTCCCTGCAACCAAGACTTGGAGCAGTGCCCTTAACTTACTGGGCTGGAATTGAGCCAAGTGCCCACTTCTGAATTGAAACCAAGAGCAGCATACACTCATTTATTTTAGACAGCTAGGCCCATACTAGCCACATGGCTAAGAAAGTATTTTATTTCTTTTCTTTCCTTTCTTCTTTCTTTCATCCAGGGGTACTTTACCACCGAGCCACATCTCTAGTCCTTTTTACTTTTTAATTTTTGAGACAGGGTCTTGCTAAATTGCTGAGGGTCTCAATAAGATGCTGAGGCTGGCCCCAAACTTCAGATCCTCTGCCTCAATCTCCAGAATCACAGGGATTACAGACTTGCACCACCATACCCAGGAGAAATTCAACTTTAGAAACAACAAATGTCTACAGTAACAAGACTGTAAAATTTCCCAAGACAGAATATTTTAAACCGAAAAGTCTGGTACATTCTTAAAACAAGATGCATCTTTTTTCTGAATTTCTAATTTTTGTCAGCATTTAAAAATGACATGATTTCTTCCGACATTGGTATATTTGAGAAAAAGTATATATTACATACTATCATTGGGGAAACCTAAAGCAGTGTACATCTAAAGGCACACATGAGGTAAATTTCAAGTTGTAAACTTTCAGGTTTACTGTTGGGTTTTGGTTGCATAGTGGTTGAGTGGATGGTTGATTTGACGTATGCCCTTCTGAGTGAATCGTCTGATTGCTTCCTCAGACTGTTAAGCTTTTATTTGTCAACATTGAATTAATAATTTTCACATTAGGGTCTCATCTTGTGTATAGCCTCTCCTAGTGTAGTACTGTGCCCACTGTCAAAAGGCAAACCCACCTTTTGAAAGAAAATTATATAGCTATTTAGTGACAAGTGGCCTTGATCATAAAAGTACAAAGGTAGCAGTTATTCCTCTTTTTCTTCCTAGTGAAAGCAAAGGAGAAATTCCATTAACTTAAAGAAGATTAGTAGCCGTAGCCTTGGTCTTAATAACTGAGTCTCGCCTGGAATTGAATGCTGTCCCCTGAACAGACAGCATCACAAAAGTGGTTATGTTTTTGAATCTGAGGAACTGAAAATAGTGCAGGTTAATAGAATTCTTGGAGGAATTCAAAAGGGTTTTTATTTTTCCTTTTTAGATGGGATACCAAGTCTTTATGTGTCAAAAGCTAGTGATCTAAGATCAGCAGTTGTCTGGGTGCTCAGTCCAGTTAATAAGAGACATGATTCTTACAGTCATTTAAACTTCATTTTACATCATATGATGGCACAGTGATAAAAAGCTCTGAATTTTAATCTGTAAATGATGACAGATGCCTTTGAAGGAAAGAGAAGGCTAGCAACAGAATTTTTTGGAACCATAATTTAGGAGATGTTTGCAAAGAACTAGGGTCGTACCTGAGAAGCAGAGTGTGATAGTCAGGTTTTCATCACCATGACCAAAATACCTGAAAAGAATAACTTACAAGAGGAAAAGTTTATTTTAGGCTCATGGTTTCAGAGGTTTAAACCATGTTTGGCTGACTCTGTTGCTCTGGACCCAAGGTGAGGCAGAAGGGCTTGGAGAAGGAAAGCTGCTCAGCTCATGGAACTCAGATGCAGAGAGAGGGCAAGGAACCAGGAAAAAAGTGTAATGTCCCTAGCTGTCTGCTCCTCACCCCCTGCCTTGTCTGCCTATAGTTACTACCCAGTAATCCATTCAAATTGTTAGTCCATTTAATGGGTTAATCCACTAATTAGGTTATAGCTCTCATAATCTAATCATTTCACCTCTGAACATTCCTGCATTGTCTATACATGAGCTTTTTGGTGGACATCTCATATCCAAACCATAACACAGAATAAGCAGCCCATCATGATTCCCTGTCTCAAAATCCCTCCCATAATTATTACTAAATGCCTGAATGCCTGTTCTGATGAGGGTCATCTTTCCGTTGAGGTACAATCTGCAGGAAAAAGATAAATATGCTGAGAGATAAAATGGTACAATTTTAAAAAATCACTAGGCTGGGGCTTGAGAAGGCCATGTTAGTCTTAACATTGAGGTATTTTTGGGCTGGGGATGTGGCTCAAGCGGTAGCGTGCTCGCCTGGCATGCGTGCAGCCCGGGTTCGATCCTCAGCACCACATACCAACAAAGATGTTGTGTCCGCCGAGAACTAAGAAAAAATAAATAAATATTTAAAAATTCTCTCTCTCTCTCTCTCTCTCTCTCTCTCTCTCTCTCTCTGTCCCCCTCTCTCTCTCACTCTCTCTTTAAAAAAAAAAAAAAACATTGAGGTATTTGGCACAGAGTTATCCTTTGGGGGCCTTGTTTCCTTGTTATCAAAATGAGATGAGAACCACAAAAATGGGAAGTTATACTCCATGTTCATATGATATGTCAAAATACATTCTACTATAATGTATAACTAAAAAAGAACATAAAAAATTAAAATGAGGGTGGGATTAGATGAACTAGCTAATAAGTTTTCTTCCAAATTTATATTTTTGAAGACAATGACACATTAACATCAGGTTTTTATTAGAATAGCTCATTCTCACAAAAATCCCTAGGAGTGTTAGACGCATAACAAGATTATTTCTTATTTGAATGTCAGGGGACATAGACCAGCTCTGTGCAGTAGTATTATATTGCAAACCACACTTGTGTCGTTTTAAATTTTCTAATAGCTACATTTAAAAATGAAAATAGGTAGGGTGTCACACACCTGTAATCCCAGTAACATGGGAGGCTGAGACAAGAGGATCACTAGTTCAAGACCAACTCAGCAACTTCATGAGGCTCTAAGCAACTTAGTGAGATCCTGTCTCAAAATAAATAAAATATTAAAAGGACGGGGGATTTCACTCAGTGGTTAAGTGCCCTTGGGTTTAATCTCTAGTACCAAAAAAAAAGTGAATAAAATAAATTTTTTTCAAAGATAAACCAATAAGAAATTAGAATAATAAGTAAAAAGAGGAGGCTGACAGCACAGAAATGCAAAGGATCATGAGACTAATATGAATAATTATATACCAAGAAATTGGATAACCTGGAAGGAAAAGATGAATTCCTAGATACATACAATCTAGCAAGCTGAATTATAAAGAAACAGAAAATCTGAGCAGACTAACAGTGATAAAGGAGATTAAATCAGTAATGAACAGTTTTCCATCAATAAAAAAGCCCAGAATCTGATGACCTCATGTCAGAATTCATATCTCAAGCTCTGCCAAAAAGTTGAAAAGCGGGGACAATTTCTAAACTCATTTTATGAGGCTGTAATTATGCTGATACTAAAGCCAGACAAGGACAGTTTAAGAAAAGTGTTACAAGCCAATATCCTTGACAAACATTAATGCAGAAATGCTCAACACAATATGAGCTAACTGAGTTCAGCAGCACGTTAAAAGGCTTGCTCACCATGGTCAAGTGGTACTCATCCCTGTGGTGCAGGGGTGGTTCAACATGTGCAGATCCAAACAAGCAGTACAGCAGTTTTGCAGAATAAAGCAGAACAAAAGCATATGGTCAATGGATAGGAAGAGAAAACACATTTGACGGAATTCAACATTCATACATGATAGGAACTGTCCACACATTAGATAGACAAGGAAGGTACTTTGACTCAATAAAAGCCATGCATCACAAGCCCACGGCTACAATTATACTCAAAGGTGAAAAGCTAAAACTTACGTGCACTCTTGCTACTTCACTTCAATATGACACTGGAAGTTATGACCCAGAGCAGTTAGGGAAGAAAAATGCATCCAAAGCAGAAAGGAAAATGTTAAATTTTCTCTTTTGCAGATAGCTCTATCTTACGTATAGAAAGCCCCCCAAAACACTTAGAACTGTTAAATTAATTGAATAACATTGAAAGATACAAAATCAATTGTGTGAAAAAATTGGTTGTGTTTCTATAAAATAACTGAACTATCAAAAAAAGAGGAAATTAAGGAGACAGTTCCACTTACAATCGCATCAAAAGAAATAAAATAATTATTTGTAAATTTATTAACCAAGGAGGTGAGAGATCTAGACACAGAAAACTGTTATAAAACATTAACAAAAGAAATTCTAGAAAGCACAAATGATGGACAAATAAGTGCAAAGGTCATGGCTTGAAAAAAATTACTGTTGTTTAAATGTCTGTGTGATACAAAGTGATCTGCAGATTCATTGCCATCCCTATCAAATCCCAATGTCATTTTTCACAGAAATTGAAACAATAATGCTAAAATGTATGGAACAGAAGAGACTCCAGATAGTCAAATAATTCTTGAGTAACACACCTCATACTTCCTGATTTTAAAGTAAATTGTAAGCTGGGTGCATAGACCACACCACTAGTCTCCTCTGCTAAGGAGGCTGACGTGGGAGGATGACTTGAGCACAGGAGTTAAAGACAGCCTGGTAAGACCCTCTCAAAAAGGGAAGAAAAGGCCTGGGGTGGTAGCCCAACAGTAGAGTGCTCCTTCCTCGAGGCCCTGGGGTCATTTCCCAGAACTACAGACAAAGCCCAACACAACAAAAAGGGAAGAAGCATAGATAGGAAAGGCATTGTAGTCAAAGCAATGTGGTACTTGGCTGGGACTGGAACTCAGTGGTAGAGTGCTTGCCTAGCATGCAGGAGGCCTTGAGTTCAATCCTAACACTGCCAGAAGCACAAAACAAAACCCCAATATGGTACTGACATAGAAACCAATGAGATTAAAAAGAGAGGGGGGGGGGTGGAGAGAACGAGCATGCGCCCAGGAATAAACCCATGAATATGTGATCAACTGATCTTCAACAAATTGCCAAGAAAACACAATGGTGAAAGGATAGTGTCTTCAAAACATGGTGTGTGGGAAATTGAACATCCATATACCAAAAAAAAATAAGGAAAATGGGCTCTTATACTGTATGCAAAAATCAACTCAAATAGATTAAAAATGTTAAAGTTAGACCCAAAGGCTCAGTGGTAGAGTGCTTGCCTAGCAAGCTGGAGAGCCTAGGTCCAATCCCCAGTACTGCAAAAACAAAAAAGGGTAAGATCTGAACATGTAAAACTCACAGAAGAAAACAGGGGAAAGCTCCATGATTTTGGACTTGGCAATGGTTTTTTAATATGATACCAAAAGCATAGACAGCAAAAGCATAAGTGGAACTACTACATCAAGCTAAAAAGTTTCTGCACAACAAAGGAAACAATCTGCAAATAAAATATAACCCCCAGAGTGGGAAAAGTTATCTGTAAACCATATATTATATAAGGGGTTAATGTGTAAAATATAAAAGGACTTTATACAATTAATAAAAAGCAAAAAATATAAACAAATAGTTCTATTAAAAAATGAGCAAAGATTTTAAATCAACTTTTCCCCCCTAAGAAGGCATTTAAATGACCCATGACCCACAGGTATATATTGAAATGATTATTAACATCCCTGATCATCAAGGAAATGCAAATTAGAACTAGAATGAGCTATCACTTCATGTGTATTAGGAGGACAGTCATCAAAATGTCAGAAGATAACATGTTTTTGATGAGAATGTGGAAAAAAGGTAACCTCTATGTATTAACACTATGTTAGTTCATCAGAAAATTACACTTGCCATTTGATGTAGTTCTTCCACTTCTGAGCATATATCCAAAGGTGAGGGAGAGAGGATCACTGTCTCCAAGAGTTATCTGTACTTTCCTTAGCATTTCAGCTTTATATGGAATAGCCAAGAATTGCCATACATTGTACATACATGTGTGTGTATTTACATGTGTGAATATACAAAAATTAATTTTATTCAGCCTTAAAAATGAATGAGAACCTTCTTTTTGTAGGGAAATGTGTGGGTTTGCTCCTGTCTCACTAGGCACTGATATTAAAAAGCACATAACAGGCCTAGAGGTGACCTCATTTAACTGGTGGGCCTCTTCCTTACCATGTTACCACCCCAGAGAAAACATTGAACCACTGGTACCACATGGGGACTGCTAAGCAAGAATGGTCACTGTCCATAAACAATAATAAAGCCTAATACTCTGGTTTCTCTTCAGATCATATAAATCTTTCGCCTTTTTTAATAATAAAGCCTTACCAGCGCATAACAGGTGCCTAATGGCTCAGCTTCCACCTCTTACACATAGAACTTGTACCCAAGAGGGCTATCAGGCCTCCCTACCCCTAACTAGCTCTTAGCAGACTTCCTGATCTATACATATGCCGTCCAGCATGGTAGACAATAGCCACTTGTGGCTGTGGGACATGTGAAGTGGGTTAGTCTGAACTGAGATATGTGGTAGGTATAAACCACACACTAGATTCCAAAGTCCTAGTATGAAAAAAAAGCATTAAAAGTTTGTGCTCTTTTTTCCCACAGCGACAGCTGGTGACCACTCTCTGCCCAGTAGACTTTTTTATATTCTACATATAAGTGAGATCATGCAGTATTTGTATTTCTAGGACTAGCATATTTCACTTAAAAGAATATCTTCCAGGGCTTGGGCTGTAGCTCAGTGGTAGATCGCCTGCCTCCACACATGTGGGGCGGGGCACTGAGTTCAATCCTCAGCACCATATAAAAATAGATAGATATTATTACGTCCATCTACAACTAGAAAAAATATTTTAAAAATGTCTTCCAGGTTCTTACATGATTTTACAAATGGCAGTTATTATATATATGTCAGTTCTGGTCACGTAATGTACAGTATGGTGACTTGCTAAATAATCATTATGTAGTTAAAATTGTAGATCTCAAGTACTCCCAAATTGAGACAGATAAAATTAATTGTAATAAGTTAACAAAGTATATCCAACTATCACTTTTACATGTAATTAACATAAAATATCATGAAGATATTTTACATTCTTGTTTCATACTAGGACTTTAAAAATCTAGTATATGGTTCACACCTACAGCTTATCTCAATTCAGACTAACTACTTCACCTGTCCCAAAGCCACATGTAGCTAGTGTCTGCCATGTTGGACGGCATATGTATAGAATGAAGTCTACTTAAAAGCCAGTTAGGGAGCCTGATAGCCTACCTGGGTACAAGTCATGTGCTGTAAGAGAGAGAAGCTGAGCTGTTAGGCAGCTGTTATGTGCTGGTAAGACTTCACCATTGTTTATGGACAGTGTCCATTCTGGCTTAGCAGTTCCCATGTGATACCAGTGGTTTAATGTTTTCTCTGGGTGGTAACATGGGAAGGAGGAGGCTCGCCAGCTAAGTGAGGTCTCCTCTAGGCCTGTCGTGTGCTTTTTAATATCAGTACCCAGTGAGACAGGAGCAAACCACATACATTTCTCTACAAAAAGAAAATTCTCATTCAAAGATCGTAGGTGACCTCATCCCTGCGTCACAGTGAACTTCGATGAATGACCCATTCCCTGTAAGATTGCTAACTGTTGATGCTTAATCCTTACCTAGCTGAAAAGGACTGTGATTTGTTTTCAGTTTTGGTGGGGTTTTAGTTTGTGGTGTTGTTGCTTTTTAAATTTTCTTTTGTTGTTGTTGTTTGGTTGGTTGGGTTTTTGTTTTTTAAACCCAGAAAAGTTTGTCTTCTGCAGTAGGTTTCTTGCTGTTTTCTAGAGGAACATAAGTGCTTTTCACTTAAGGGTTTTTAAACTTGTTTAAGTACCTGACTTGAGATATTTTTTTTTTTGGAAGAGACTCTTGATGTTGTTTATAATTATACATGTCTAGTCCAAAATTGATGTATAGGCTATTTAAAATATTTTCAAAATTATTTGGAAATAGAGAAAATCATAAGCAAGCCAAGAGGCATTTGCTATTAGAATTCTTTGCAGCATTCATTGGAAGGCAGGAATCGGTCCTATTCATGTAATGGAATTTCCATAGAAACATTTAACTGCTTGTCTGTTATATGCCTCCTGAGGTAAGGCTTACATACTCTAAAGAACATAAAGAGTACTCTCGAAGTATGCTTCTTCTCTGAGCCTTAGGCAAAACTGTGAAATAAGAAATGTGCATCTTGGCTGGTTTTCCCTGTTCCCTGCCTTCTGCCCATCTTTCCCTCCCAGAGATAGGTATTGCATCCTCTTTCAGGTATCTTATTTTTCAGGTAGCCGGTACCTGTTTACAGAACTCGGAAGTGGCCCCATCCCATCATCCTGTGCATGTGTGGGGAGCCTTTGACCTGGAAGTAGCAAATGATGACTCAGCTCTGCTCTGTTTGCTAAGTGTGCTTTGCCAATATAGGTTCAAGGCTGAAGTAGTTGCTCATGGTACTTCCCACTTAAAGGGTCATTCAGCTGAGAATTCAGAAGCTCTAAAGCTGCTTTGTGTTAGCTTTCTCTGCTAATAATACAATACCACAGTCTGGGTAAGTTATAAAGAAAATAGGTTTATCCTGGCTTGTGACTCTGGTCTGAAGTCAAAGGGCTGCATCTGGAGCCTTCCTGAGGGCAGTTTCCAGAATTGGTGCAAGGCATTGTGTGGCCAGAGACAGGAGACCTGGCCATATCCACTCATGAGATAGCCTATTAACCCACATTAAGCTATTTATCCATTCATTAATCATGAGGACAGACCCCCAAATCACTACTTAACAGCCCCCGTCTTAAAACCTCATAACAGGGATTTAATTTCAACTTGAGTTTCAGATGGGACAACCCATATGCAACCCATGGCATGCTTTGGGTTCAAAAGGTTCACATCCTGGGGATGAAATGCTCAGAATCCAATGGGATAGAGAGTTCAAAGCAAGTTCCTTCTGAGCTCCATACCTTACAGGTCTCCTGGAAAGACTAGCCCTGTCCCTTTTGACGTCTTTTGGCCCTTTTGGGGCAGCAGGTGTGGTTGAAGCCAACTATAGTGAAGGTCTTGGGAGCATTCCTCTGCATGATACCTCATGTGGCTCCAGCTAACTCCAGTGCAGTCAGAGGCATAACAAAATATAAACCAAACCTGTAGAAAACTTCTGTCATCATAAGCTAAGTTTTTGTTTTAGGAGATAAAAATCACATGGGGAAAAGTTTAGCAAAAGATGGCTCTACTTACTTATCCAGGGCAAGTAGGTTAGTTTATATCCGCATGGTTCAGAGGGCAACCTTTTCTCCATTTTGCTGAAGAGCAAATTCTTTAATCCCATAGGTCCTCTCAGTGAATTTTTATTTTCATTAATTTTATACTCAGCTATAATCAGAACCTTCACAGGAGATCAAGCTGGGTGGGATCATTAGAAATGGACATAAACAGAACTTCTAGAGCCAGAGGTGCCCCCTTTGAGAGTTGGAACTAGATGATGTACTTCTCAAGTTTCCTCACTGCACAACAAAATGACATTTTCTAAGTGAGCTTCATGGATTTGAAGAATTTTGAGCAAGACACAGTGACACTAATCAGGAGGCTGAGGCAAGAGGATTGAAAGTTCAAGTTCAAGGTCAGCCTGGGCAATATAGCAAGACTCCATCTCAAAAAATGAAGATAAAAAAATAAAATTAAGAATTTTGAGTTTAATTTTTAAAAGGATTTTAAAGACTGAGTTTAATGAAAGAATTTTGAGAGCTTTAGAAAAAATTGGAAAGAATGTGAATGGTAGCAGTATTTTAAAAATTGGTTCTTGCTGAGAATTTAATACTGTCTTTAATGGCTCAAGATGACTCCTCCTCCTCCACAGAGATGACCATGTTCTCACACCAAGACAGCAGGTGCTACCCACTCCTGCTCCCAGCAGCAGCAGGGCTTGAGGGGAGCAGGAGAGGACTGGGAAGTTCATCCATAAGCATTCAGCTCTAGGGTGGGTATTCTTTAGGGATGGCGGGAGGCAGAGTCAGCAAACACTGTCAACCAAAGAAGTTTAAGATGCCAAAGAAGTGTATTTGGGCTGAACAGAGTTTCTTTCTCAAGAAAACACAGTTTCAAGCAGTGTTGGCTAAGTGCTCTGGGGCCTGAGTGATTTCAAACAAGTTTTAAAAGGCACATAACACAAGTGGAGAGGGGGAGGACATCAATTGTTTATCAAGTATTTAGACTGGTGTAAGCGGGGGTAGCAAGATGTCTTATTTATATGAGAAAGGGATGAAGTAACTAAAGGAAAATAGGTAAAGCCATTCTTCAAGGGGCAAGGACATAGAAATTCCTGGGAAAGAAAAGGAGCTGCAAGGTAGGTGGCCATCTGTAGGACTGGAAGGTTCGACTTCCATGAAGGCCACAGTATGTAAACTGCAGTGTATGCTAGGAAAGTGCTCTTCACCAGCAGAGAGTCACAAATGCTCTGAGGAACACCAGGTTGACACCTCATCTCTCATGTCCTCTCGCCTGAATTAAGGGGTGCTTCAGTCTATTTGGCCTTTGATATCAATGTCTGCCATAGAATGGAGACGGGTGAAGCTCTCAGAACACTTCCTGTCTGTATTGATGTCAGGCTTTTTTACCTCTTCTGCTTATATTATTGTTTAAAAGTAAGCTTTTCTTTAAAAAAAAAAAAAGAAATTAAAGTCACAGAATTTATTTAGGGGGAGAGAGAGCAGGAAGGGAGACTGAATCAAAAGAACAGAATTCACATTTCCTTAGGTTTTCCTCGAAGGCCATGGATACAAGTTATACACCCTGAAAATGTTTCATATTTGCCCTATTTAGGCTGTGGAACTGTACCCTGAAGCCTGATGTGGGGGTAGCATTGGGGGGGGGGGGAAGACTCAAATTCTTTTTGAAGCTTTTAAGCCCCAGCACAACTTTCATATAAAAACCCCTAGATGTTGCTGCTTTAAGTTAGCAGGTAGAGGTGGGCACACCAACTGATCACGGAGAAAGTGTCTGCAACTCAATTCTGCCATCAGCCCCCCGAGTGCAGAATGCAGATGAATAGTTTTTTCTTAAGCAGTCACTTCAGAAGCTCCTTGTATTGTTTGATTTGGGGTTTATTTCTTTGTTTTCCTGGGTAGAGATCCAACAGCAAAAAGTGCCTTGCTACATAAATGACCTTATTGGATTTTTTGTTCATTTTATCGTAAAATGGCCTTTTATCCAGTCTGCATGCAAAAAGGAAATGCCAGGAGGAAATGTATTCGTGATTTGATTGCTGGAGCTGTGAGATCTGAATGCAAACAGGTAGTAAGTTAAAATTGCAGTGCAGTTTTATTTTCATTCAGGTTGTTACTGTCGTGTTCCTGTATCAGAGGTCAAAAGGAGATACTGTTCTATTAAATGAATATAAAATCATATGAAGGGCTCAGGAGAAAGAAGTTGTTCAGTCAGATACATGTAAGCTTATATGTGGATGTGATTAAACATCTTTCAAAGAATATTAATGGCAGCGATTTTTTTCCCCAGCAAGCAATTATCATTCAACCCAAGTAGCAGCTTACATGGCCTTAGACATGGTAGGCATTCCTGCCAGTAAAACAGATTTTTTTCCCCTCCTACCTACTTGAGAAGAATTTTTACAGGTGACTAAAAATGACTTAATAGATCTAGCAGAAAAGAATGTAGTAAAGAGGTTATAAACTGAGGAAAGTATTTTAATAGAAAAAGAAACCATTAAGCATTTGAGTTGTCTTTGTCTGTGGGTGGTCACAGAAGGCGTCATGAAAATAGCTCATTTCAAGAAAGAAATCAACAGAGAGCTTGCTGACTGGGCCAGTCCAAGAGAACAGTACTTATATGCTTATCGGCAGAGAGTAGCCACTTCTCTTGGACGTGGTAAAAACCCCGCCCTGAGTTGTTTTTTGGATAGTGAAATTATGTCAGGCAGGCAGACTGCTGAAGTCCACTTACTCTGTTGGAATATACCTGAGGAAGGGAGCAGGGTGTGCAGCTCCAAAATTATTTAGAATTGATCTGAGAACGAATTTGCAGACCCAAGACAAAAAATCTCAATAACATGACCAAAGGTAGCCAACTGTCCCTGAGACACACCTCTTTCTCCAGCTCTTTGAGAAAGACACATACGCCCTAGAGGGCCTCATAATGAAGGCCGAGTTATGGGGAAGGAGAATGAGTTAAGGCTGTACTGATTAGCCAGGGGTAATCTCAACAATTTGCTGCCTCACCTTTCCACTGCCTCAGTGTTTGTCAGGGACTTATTTTCAAACATGCCGTCTCATTTTTAATGTGCCCTCTCAAGGACTATGTTAATTCTTGTATAGTGATAACTGTGTGGCATGAAATTTAATTCAAACATCCTGGAGTTTTTTTGTTTTTTTCTTTTCTGCATGCCCCTTTTCTCCCATCTAATTGTAAAAATTGTCAAAGGTTTGATACTTTAATATTGTTGCTATTTCTTTTCTTTTTTTTTGGGGGGGGGGGGGGCAGTGGTACCAGGGATTGAACTCAGGGACACTCGACCACTGAGCCACATCTCCAGCCCTATTTTGTATTTTATTTAGAGACAGGGTCTCACTGAGTTGCTTAGCACCTCGCTTTTGTGGAGGCTGGCTTTAAACTCCTGATCCTCCTGCCTCAGCCTCTTGATCCACTGGGATTACAGCCATGTGCCACCACACCCTGTTTGTTGTTATTTCTTTAGTGCCAATACTACATTTCCTCTGGCAATTAATATTGATGAGACTAATATTATCTAACTCGGACTTAATCGCAGGTTTATATCCAAGTATGTTTCTTATGGCAGATGTGATCCTAATATAGTATAGGTAAATTACATGCAACAATGATCAGTCAGGCAGAATCTAGATATAAATAACCCTTGATAAATCCTTATCATTTTAATGTATAATTTTGTTAGACAATATTTTTAAAGGCTTCTCTTAATAGCAGAATGAGATCTAGTAACTATCCAAATGAAGAACTGCCTGAGCCCCATGTATAGGGTCCAATTTCTTATTTTATTTTTAAGCTTGAAGTAGGTAATAAAATCTGTTCTTCACTTACTGCTCCATAGAGATGCTCAGAAAACAGGTCCAACTTATGACCCTCAGAAGTGTGGTAGACACAATGCTTCTATCTGGCAGCCTGGTGCACACTGTGCAGCTTTGGTCTTGCTTGGAGTCTTGACAACCAGAGTCAAATGGATAAGGGGAAGGGGGCAAGCTATCTCTGTGTGCTGGCCCTCGAGCCTCACAGCTGAAACGGTCAGGCCTTTGTGTCTTTGTGGAAAACGTGGAACTAGAGGAGCACTAAAAATTAATGGTACATCCCAAGAAGTTCTTGAATCAAAAACTCATCAGCTAGCTACCATCAGCATCTACATCCATGTTATGCTTTTATTTCTAAAATTTGTACTATTCTAGACATGTAGAACATATTCAAAATACATTGTCTACTAGATAAGGGAAATTTTATTTTGTCCTATCTGTTCCTTCTTCCCAATCATGTCCACCAAGTGTTTATTCAGTGTGTGCTTTTAGCAAACAGAAGCAAAGGCCTTACCTTCATGTGACTGCATCTAGTGTGTGGGGGCAAAGGGGCAATAAACAAAGGTAGTTGGTTGGTTGGTTTTTAAAGTAAAATATAAGACTGTTAAATGGGAAGAAGTGCTAAGGAGAAAATAAAATGGCAAAAGGCTAAGCGTAGGTGCTGGGATTTTAGATTTGGAAGGCCTTGGTGTAGAGGTGACCTCCAGATGAGGGGGTGAAGGACAGGAGGGCTAAGACCTGTGGACTTTATGGAGGCTAGCTTTGAACTTTGGGCAGAGAGAAAGCAAGTACCAGAGTCCCGCAGGAGTGTGTCCCCACACTCAAGGAAAGCCAGGAAGCAGAACCACTGGCAAAGAGCAAGTCCAGAGAGAGCACTAAGAGATCAGGCCAGAAACGTGGGGCACTGGGGGTGAGGGGGCACTTGGCAGAAATGAGATTTTCTGCATCATTTTAAGAATTTGAGGTTGAGAAGATTTTCAAGATGAGAAGCTATTAGAGTACCTTGAGCAGAGATGGCACACACTGTCTTACATTTTAAGAGATCCCTGTCTCTTGAGAAGACTGTGCAAGGAGGGCCAAAAGGGAGCAGAGGAGTCAGGCAGCTGTTGCAATAATCCAGGCATAGCATGACGGTGCTCGGTGCAGGCAGGAGTGTGCAGGTGATGAGGAATGACAGGACAGAGTAGGACCCGCTCAAACAATAATGCATGTTAGAGAAAGCACAGAAGTTTCTAAAATAACCACATTTCCTTCTTCATGATTTAAAAATGATCTCTAGTTTGCTTCCTATAGTCTAGAATTCCAGTCATTAACCTTAAACTGCTATGGAGCTCTGATTTTTGTTTAGCTCAAAGAATCTCTTAGAAACGTCATGTAGAATGCTCCTAGGGAAGGACTGAGAGACTTGTACTCCAGCCCCGGAAGCAAATGATACAAAATTATCAATGGGGATAATAAAGTCCTCATTGATTTAATATTCATTATGTAACCACAGTGTGCTCATAATGAAGTAATGTCCATAAATAACTTGTTGAACATTCAGAGAAAATCCTAACAGAGCTGCACCACACTAAAGCTGGTTAACCAGCTGATTTTTTTTCCTAAATAAAATCAAGACAGGAGTTGCATGTGCAACTCACTTGGGACCAATCGAGGTGTTGACCTTTATATTAGTTACGAATGCCTTAGGGTCTGGGGCTGTAGCTTGGTAGCAGAGTGCTTGCCTAGCACATGTGAAGCACTGGGTTCAATCCTCAGCTGCACCACATAAAATAAATAAAAATATTTTTTAAATCAATTCAGATTTTTAAAAAGAATGTTTTGGGATGCAAACAATGGAAAATTTGAACAAGTACTTAAACAGTGTAAAGATTCTTCTCACTTAAGAAAAACCAAGTGTTAGTAACTGGCTCCTTGTCATTGCCATTGAGGGAGGATGTACAGTCTTTCTAAATTTCTAATCTTTCTCAGGCACATTGGCTTTTCAGTTTTGGTGCTTATCATTTCTTGGTCTCAAAACAGCTAACAAAGCTCCAGAGGCGTTTTGTCTACTCCCTTTGCCACGATAGCAGTAGCTACTTTCACAGAAGCACCCTTGTCAGTGGCCACAGCTGAGCCCTGTGGCTGCAGGGGAGCCTGGCAGAACTGGCAAGGGTCACCACCACATCCGGTTTAAACCATGTTTCCTCCCACGCCGCAGGCAACCGTGACAACCTACATTTTAAAAAGAAAGTAAGTCATAATTTCTTTAGCATGGGGAAGAGGCTGTTAGGGAAGCAACAGCATCTGCCTTAACATCCCTAAGCTTCTTTGATCAAAGTTGACCATTTGAACATCAATCATCAAGTTTTTTAGGCTCTGATACATCGGGCCTTTAAAAAGGTCCACATACACACACACACACACACACACACACACTCTCTCTCTCTCTCTCTCTTTCACACACACACACACACAGTGGGAGAGAGAAGCTTTAAAACATTGTTTTGGGCAAAGATTTTTTTGGACATGACCCCATTAATACAGGCAACAAAAGCAAAAATTGGCAAATGGGATCATATCACACTGACGAGCTTCTGCACAGCCCAGGAAACAATCTACAGAGTGAACAAACAGAATGAGAGAAGATATTTGCAAACCATTCATCTGACAAGGGATTAACATCCAGAATATGTAAGAAACTCAACTAGACAGCAAAAAAAAAAAAAAAAAAAAAAAAAAAAAAAAAATATATATATATATATATATATATATATATATATATATATATATATATATATATCCAACTAGAAAATGGGCAATAGGGAAGGATTTGGAGATGGGGGTGAGGGTGTGGGAAGGAGAACGTGGAAAATAGGCAAATGACCTGAACAGATCTTTCAGATGACCAACAAGTATATGAAAAGACAATCAGCATCACTGATCGTCAGGGAAATACAAAACAAAGCAATAATGAGATACCTGACTCCAGTTAGATAAGAAGACAAAAGATGGCAATGCAGGCCAGGATTCCTTTGGATATACTGGGTGTATATCCAAAGAAATTTAAATCACTTGTATATTTATCATAACACCAGTCACATTCATCCAGATAGGGAATCAACATAGGTGTCTATAAATTGATAAATAAAATACAGTGTGTATGTGTGTGTGTGAATCTTATGCAACCATAAAAAAGGATGAATTTCTATCATTTGCAGCAACATGGATAAAACTGGAGGGCATTATATTAAGTGAAATAAGTCAGGCATAGAAGGGAAAATACTGCCTGTTCTCACTTACGTGGACACTGAAAAATTGATCTCAAGAAAGTAGAGAGTAGAACAGTGGTTACCAGGCCTGGGAAGGTGGGCGATGGAGAAAGGGGAATTCTAACAATACAGGAGTGGAGCTGGACTGGAGGAGTAACTCCTCATGTTCTCTAACACAGTGGATAGTGTAACTGTGGCAATGAGACTGATGGAATGTTTGAAGAGTAAGAATTTTGAATGTTCCCAGCACTAGGACATGATGAAGTCTGCGCTGAGTTATCCCCATTATTCTGATCTGATCATTACACGCCTTGTGCACATTGCACACAGTACCTCCTGGATATGTACAATTGCTGTGTCAGTAAAAAATAATTTTTAAATGATTTACAAATATACCGCCCAATTTATTTTTCCTTACACAGCAGCTGTAACTTGAAACTTAAATTTTACTATTGGTCTTAGGAAAAAAAGGATGAGAATCATGGCTTCTCTGAAAGGAAGGAAGAAAACCGCCTTCCCAAAGATGGGATTGTCGTTATGAGAAGTGCTAACCCTCTACACTCCAGAAAGACAGTGGGAAATTACAGTGGGAATCAACAGAGAAAGGGCTTTAAAGTTGCATTCATTCCTGATGCTTCTCTTGGCCTCACACAGAGTTATTTTAATTTACTCAGAGGCTTTCCAAAGCCTCTACAGAAGGGTTCACATATTCGATGAGTCTGTAATCCTGCAAGACATGGCTGAGGCTAATGGCTGCTGAATTGTTATGAGGCTAAAGTAATGTTTTCCTAAAAGGTTTGAAGAAGCACATTTGGTTGGTATTATAAGTGAAAACTCTGAGAGGTAAAAAGCAGAGCCATGTTACTGGGGTTGTGGCTGCTGACCCGGAAGCCGTTTTAATCAGAAATGGAGCACAGCCATTTGGAAATTCATAAACTCACATAGGCTTCTTTTTCTTCATTTCTCTTAATGACAGGAGAGCAGCCCTTGTTTTCTAGCCCCCTCACCCTTTCCTCTGCTCTGTCTTGTCTTCTGATCTGATGGCTCATAGGCTGCCATGCCCCCGGGCTATACCTTTTATTCCTTGATTGACAAACTGATGGGATCTCTTTGACACAATAGCTTCACAGGTGGAATTGTGGAAAGTGTGGATCAGATGCCTTTCCTTCATGTATTTTTCAAGTAAATTTTCTCTAGTATCAGTCTCTTCCAAAATGAATAGAAAACTGGCCCTATCACCTTCTCTTCTTTTGTCCCCATTCACACCATCTTGATCAACTGCCCTTCATACTCTTTATCATTTAAATGCTTCAGCTCCATGAAATAGTAGCCCTGATCCTGGCTTCCTTAATCTATTTTTAAACTACCTCTAGATCATTTTACTAAATCTTGTTCTTATTGGGAATAGTGCCTTTTTGTACTATTTAATCTTGCCACTCAGGCATTTTGGAGAAAGATTAAGTAATAAATTCTGAGAATGAATAGGATTTTAGAACCTTTATGTCCTTTGGATATCATCTAGTTCAGTCTCCTGATTTCACAATGCATAGACTGATGTGTGATACTCATAACCTTCTTTATTAGTAAATGCCTTTTTCGAGTTCTCATGTGGCTTTCTAAGATAATGTTTATAATGTTATTCTTTATTTTGTTAACTTCTATATCAAAATTGGATCATATATCAGTTATTAAAGGCTTCAACTACAAATAAAAATGCTTAACATTGGCTAAATGATGAATTTTAATATTTTAATTAAGAATCCAGAGGAAGTAGGGGGTCATGGGGTTGGATCAAGCTCATGGTGTCATCAAGAGCATAGACATTTCTGTCTTTTTGTCACTTCCTGAAGCCTAGCATACTGTGCTTTTGTCTTTATACCTACTGTCCTACATCATTCTTGTCAGCTGGCAAGAATGAGAGGAAGGGCTAGTACCAGGGTCCTCTCCTCTAAAGCCTGTCCCTGGTACAGAAAGCAGAATTCCTCTCCTAGAAATCCCTAGCAGATGTCATCCATCTCCTTGGCTAGATGTCACCTGGCCCTCCTAGGTGCAAGCAGGGCTGGGAAAGAAGCTGTGGTGGATTGTATCAGCCTTTGTGATGGGAGAGACACAGGAGAAGAGGAGGTTGAGAATGGCTTTTGATTGGCCACTGAAGTGTTCCGGACAGAGGTCACTATGAAACATACATTCATTCCTGTGTCTGTATCTTCTTATCCAGAGAGGGAATGTGGCTTACCATCCTGGCAAGCTACATTCTGTTCTGAATTCAGATTGCCTGGGTTCAAATCAAACTTGCATTTCCTGCTTAGTATGGCTGCAAGCTTATCTGCCTTTGTTTTCTTCCCTGTAAAAGAGGGATAATAATGCTACCAATTATATGTGATATGTATGAGTAACTAGAAGTCAGCATGGGAGCCAAAATGTAAAAGTCACCAAATCATCAGCCAAAGCTCAGCACCCTGCTTGGAGACCCACCAAGCCCAGAGCAAATATAAGGATCAGCAGCTTTCCCACTTTGGAGCCAAGAAACTTGGAGAGGTAGCACTTTGTGCAGTTATTAAAAGTGACATATGCAAGACTGTAATCTAACTAGAAATGTCCCTGAAAGATGTATAGTCTTAACAGAATTTGCCTGCCTTTCTTTGGATGATTTGTAACTGACATGTTCTTTTGTTTAGAAATAAAATACTTTAAGTCTTTGTAAATTCTTCATGTGTGGAGGCAGCATGGTGAAAGACTTATTTTGACTAAAATATATCAAATCAAGAATCTGAGAGCATTTCTATAAATCACAATATATATGTTGGGGGGGCACGCACACACAAGATCTAAATAAGTGACTTCCATAGAAACAGCATCAAAAACAGTGGCAGGGCTAGAGGAGAGGAAAGAAGTCTCTGCAGTGTTCTCAATGATGAGAAAAAGGTAAATAAGGGAGCAAGGGATTGTTTGAACCACGCTAATATTCAATAAGTAGTTGATGAAGGAGAATTTGTTGGATGAGAAAAGCATCTGAAAATAATGTTTATACTGGTAGCTGCTATTCACAATAGCCTGAGAAAGAGGTGCAGATCATTCCAGCAAAAAAAGAAAAAAAAGAAAGGAATGGAGGGAAACCCAGAGCAGCTTCTGGAAAGAGTTGTGGTCCTCTGAGGAGCCTGGAGTAGATTCATCATAGAAGGATCCTTCCCTCTAGGTGAGTCTTGGCCAAGTTGGAGTAGGAAACAGTAACAGCTATATCCCAGCCAGGTTCATACAAGGCCTAGGTCATGTGGAGGAGGCTCCAGTGACTCAAAACCAGAGGTTACAGCCCCCCAGGGCTGAGATCCTCTGGTGCCTGAGTGCTCAGCATGCACAATTCCTCCATCAAGTAGCCAGTAACCCAGGCCGGCATTCCATCAGAATATGCAAAACAAATGATAGCTAAAATTCTGACATAATTTCTATCTGAATCAATGAATCAGTCCCATGGCTGTTGCTGCATGAATTGTGTCATGTCAGAAATGAAGTCGAGCTCCCGCCAGTCGTTCAGGGCAGTTGTTCAGTTCTCCAGGTGGTCCACACGCGAGGTGTGCGGCACGTGCATTGGTGAGCTGTGTACTGACTACCCTTCTTCTCCAACTTTCCCTTTAGAAAACCCGTTATGAAATTTACGTTGGCATTCTGAAAGAAGGCGGCAAGGAGCTCCTGAGTCACGATGAAAACGAGGCTGCGGGACTGAAGAAGTCTCACTCGAGTCCTTCATTGAACCCAGAGTCATCCCCAATCACCGCCAAGGTCAAGCGTAATGTGTCAGAGAGGAAGGACCACCGACCTGAAACACCAAGCATTAAGCAAAAAGTTACTTAGGATCCACTCTGCTGCCAGGAAGTGCTGGTCATGGAGCAAAATAGGGTTTTTCAAGATATTTCTGGTAATCCGTGAATATATTAAAAAAAAAGTATGTGACTAAATGGTGCATTAGTAACTTTTTATATTGTATATTTTTGTTAGTTTCTGTACAGGTTGTCTTCGCTCTTGATTTCTTTGCTTTAATGATTTTTGCAACTTGATAACTAATGCACCTTTTTTTGTGAGGGGGAGAAGATCGTGATTCCAGAATGAATTACGCATCCCTTCTCCTTTGGTTTTTCTCGTTTGCACTCTGCTCAGTTGTTTTATGTATTCTCAAATCCACTGTTATATTTTTTTTTAAGGTTAAAAATTTAATCCATTGTGTAACACTTAACTGGACAAACTTTGTAGTTTAGTAAATTCTAGCCAGAGTTAATATAAGCCTTTATATGTGAAATCTTGCCCAGTCACGGAGGTGAAGTTGAGTCCTCACAGATGCTCAAGTGAGAATTATGATGCTGGGGATCCAGATGTTCCTGTGGGATGCAGCTCTGCGTGCACCCCAGCACTTCTTGCTGAGTTCTGACCCTGCTAGAAGCAGGGGAAGAGGGCACGAAAGGTCACAGGACTGGAGAACCTAGGGACACACATTAGCTTGCTTGAAGTGTGGATTCCCTTCCAGTCAAGCAAGGCAAAGAGGAAGAGAGCCGTCTTGCCACTGAAGGCTGAGGACACATTGATACTAAGCAAATTTTGTTTTCTAAATGACAGTGGCAATCGTTGGCTCTTGGGAGCTGCAGCAATAGACATGTGTTTGGTCTGCAGGAAATTGTTACCTCACTCCCATAGGGTCTAGACTAGGAATCCAGAATCATCTCTATCATTGATACCTTTCCATCCAGGAAATATTCTTTTTTGCTCTACATATATATATATAGGCATGACGTCATCTCCTGGTTGTAAGAATGTTGGGGTTTTCCTTCATAACAGAATAATGTTGAAAATGGAACCCCTTTTGCTCTTTCCTTAGTCAAGGTAAAATAATGGAGCAAAAAGCAGCTGCAGCTGTTCAACAGTGGATATAGATTCCCTAAGCTAAATCTGAGAGTGATAGTGTGGATGAATTGTGGTTAGAAAATGGGGGAATCTTCTGATTGCATATGCAGAGTTTCTTAGTTTGTTCTTATGCCAGTCTCTGGACAGCCATTTTAGTCTGTCACTGTTAAACTTGCTCCTAAATTTTTTTAACCTATTTTTAAATCATTTCTTTCTGTATACTCAAAATAGTTCTGTTCACCTTACAGTCATGAGCTCGTTCCAGTGACAGTCCCTTTGAAATTCTGGGAGATAAACAGAATATTCTCTTGTAAAGGAACAGAAGGGAGTGAATGTTGAGTCCCCAGTGACTTAGAGAACTTTTAGATTTCCACACCTTGAAACTGTTCCCTGAAGCTGTCATCTTCCCAAACCATCCAGCTTCAAAACCGACAGTATCACTTTCCATGTTATTTTCCCTCCCATAGGAATTTTCTCTACTTTTCCTTAGTTTATTATTGTAGGTACTGGGACCAAAGCATCTGCTGCTCTGCATGAATAGCACAGTTCCAGTGGACTAGAGAAAACCTGCTAAGACATCACGGTAGTTTCTAGTGATATATTGTTACAATGTACTCACATTTAGTTACAGGATTATTTATTAATGTTTACTTCCTTCACCTGTGTACATGTGCATATTTGCTGGTGTCCAGAGAAGAGCAACCCTCTCTGAGGTGGCAGTTGCTTGCTTTGTGGTATTTTGCTACACCTTTGAAAAACTGACTCTAACCTGGTTTAGGTAAAAAGCCATGGCTACATTTATGTTTCACAACCGTGAAGCAAACATGGTAGTTACCAGTGTGACCCATGTACCAGAATCATTTTCGTAGCTTCTGAATCCAAGATTTCCACAAGCAAGTTGTCTTTCCTGCTAGAATCTGAAATATCAGTGTTTGTTTTCTGCCTCAATATTTGTACTAGATGAGGAGAGAGAGGTACCCAGATCCTGTCATCTATGAACTTCGGTAACTGAAGAGAAATTAGCGTCCCTGACTGGCTTGAATGTGTCTGCCCACCGTGTGTGTCTATGTATATAGGATATTTGTGTGTTTCACTTAGAGTTTATAATGTACATTGAATGGTACCTTGCTGCAGTATTGGTTATACTTGGTTAGCATTAGCACCACCATAGCATTGTTCTGTTAGGAGATTCACTGAGGTTAGCTTCGGGGACTCCAGATACGCTAGTAGGTAACCCCATGACAAGGGCACTTTTGAGGCTGCAGAATGCCACGTTTGCGTAGTTTATCTTTAAAAACAATGTGGAGGCTCTTTTGTGAGCCAGGATCCCAGTGTGGTGCTGCTTCAGGGGATGAGCCCAGCGTGCCTCTTCCCTGAGGCCTCTGGAAGGAGCTGTGTTTTCAGTCTCTGTAGCAAGACTGAGAGTTTGTCCCATGGCTGGAAATGGCCCCTGACTTGACTGGATTCCGAGAGTCAGTCTGTAGCCAACCACAGTTTCTTTTGTGATAATTTCTTTCCTGTGGTTTGAAGAAATGGAAGATGTTTCCGTTCACAACGACTCCGAGCCTGTTGCCCAATTCACGGTACAAGGGAGCTCTCCTCCTCCTCCTCTTTTAAAGGTACTTCCCCAGCTCCCACCCCCACCCTCCCCATACCTCCTGCTCGCCCCTACCTCAGTGCCCAGGACCCTTGGGGTTTCTCTCCATGTGGGAAATCATTATTCCTCATCACATAAATACATTTTATATTAATTCCTAGTGTAGAAAATTTTGATAAGGTATCAGAATACCATTGTGATAGTCTTGGTGCAAAGCTGACCATGAAAGTGGCCCATGTATAAAATCTGTGGGGTTGGGGGTTTGCCCCCACCTCACATGCTGGCTCTTACAGGGAGGTGTCAGAGAGTTGTTATCAATCAAAATTAGTTACTGGCACGCAGAGTCCTTATTTTATTGCCAGACCATAGGCATTTCTGTAGTGTTCTTCTTACAAACATCATTGACCTTATTCTAATAATGTCTAATTAGACAATACTTTTGTGCATTTTAATTAATCTTAGTAAAACCAATATGTGGTTGGGGGTGGGGAGACCTGATAAAAATAATTCCTGGATTATTTGAACCTTTTTTGACTGCTCTTAGGTAAAGAGAAGACATTTTCTCATGTGGCAGTCTTATGCTACTTGTCAGAACCTCTGTGCTTTTGTGGTTACCCTAATCCAAAAGATGAGGACCATTTCCTAGAGAGAGGAGCCATTAGAGAACTAATTCTGGAAGAGGAAAATCTGGTTGGTTTTCAGATTTGTATTCTACCCTGTGGCCAAACCACAGAACTTTGTGAAATTGGGGGAGAATTTACATGACCATCAAGGAAAGAGGCCCTGGAGATGCCTAAGCACCAAATTACACAGAGTCTGGGACTGCTCTGTGCCTGCTCCTGCCTTTATCCTGAGATAAGACAGAGCCTGGCCTGACCTGCCCGGCACCTCTTCTCTTTTTACCTAATCCTTGGCAACTGGAAGGAAGTTGACCTTATAGACATCAGTTTCTCCCCTGCCTTCCTGTCAAGGCTGCCTTGGGTTTAGTTTAGTTACTTGCCCTTGGAGTTTGAATTCTTTGGCATTTTTCTTTAGTTATCAGTTAAGCTTATTTTGGCCTCAGTGCAGTAAATTCCTTTGCTTTGTTAGGCCTAAATCACCACAGTTTGGCTTTGATGGACTCAGGTTTTTAGCAGGTCTCCAGCTAGTCTCCTTCTTTACCTTTAGCAGAGAACAATCCCTTTAGTTTTCAAATGACAGGATTCTTTTTCCAAGTGTAAAACTAGCCCTGAAAAACAGTGAACCAACGTGGCCTCCTAGCACTTGTCAAAAGATGAGCCTAATTTATGAATGATAGTGCTCAGCTTTGGATTTCTGTAGTGTCTGTTTTCATTTCAGAGCATCTAACTAAGTTAACTCAGAAACAGATCAGTCAGAGGCACGTGAGCCCCAGGGCCTACCCAGCTCCAAAACTTTCTAGCTTTTTCCCCAGGCCAGGTCTGCCCCCGGGTCAGCAGATCTCTCTCCACCTCTTCTGACATCTTATGCCATCAGGTCAACTGGAGGACTTTTGAGATCACCACAAAATTATCCCATGATAGATTATTGATAGTGATAGAGAGGTGCTTTGTCACTGTTTGTCCCCTCAGGACTCCTTTTCGATTTCTCACCCTTAAAAGAAGGATTGAAGTCCATAGGCATTCTCCATTTGTATGTATAGTATCCCAGACCTGAGCAGGGGCAGCCTTCTGCTTAGGACAGTAATTGGCCCATTGCATGTAGAGAAAATGTCCTCATGGAGAACGGCAGTAAATACTTGAATCTGCATGACAGTTTGTTGACTTGAATGCAACAGCAAGGAAACATTGCAAGTTAATTGTACATACAAGTAGTTTTCCTTAGGTCTCTCTGGCTCATCCTTTGCAATTTATGCGTGTATCTGTTGTACTACAGGCTTGTGGAAAATATTTGTGTAAACAATATGTCAGATGTCAAAGAAAATGCTTTCTGTCACCTGCCAACATTGTATTTGTGGATATTTATAGTTGTATTATGTACGTGCATCTGTATAGATTGTATATCAGTGTGTGGTAAATGTACATCAAAATTATTTTTGTCCTTAATAACCAGTGTAATATGAAAAGCAAGTAAAAACCTCATAGGATTGATTATATGGTACAGTTGTTGAGAGTACATATAGTGGTATTGTTTTATTAAACTTAAATTTAAATAATATTTTGATTAAAATTTTAATGAGACTATAGAAAATTCCATCTTTGAGCTTTGAATAACCGGGGCAAAAATGACTTTGAACTAATTTATGAGTCTATTGACGTGTACAGTGTGCAATACTGAGGGGTCACTCATTGTAATTTGGGAAATATACAAAGAAAAGGGGAGGAAGGCAGCCTGTACAGTCTTCGTGACTTTAGCAGTAAGAGCACTTAACCGTAATGTTGAACTGACAATTTTGGGCTTATTACAAAATGTGATGCTTTTAGAGCGCACTTTCTTTATTGTTGTAATTAGTCCAGAAAAAAAATCTAGTTTTCAAAATTAAGCAAGTACCCACTATACCATTTATGTACCTGTGTATATCTTAGAATAGATGATACCACTCTCCTGGTGCCGCATCCTTACCCTCTTTAAAGAAATATCACAAACGCTGAAGTATATCAGGGCATCCCAAGATTGGGTACTGTATTCCAGGTTCGTAGGTGCACAAATCAGCAGCTAGTGTCACAGGTGAAAGGACTTTAGGACCAGGTTAAAACTTTATTTAATATTTTTATACTTAGGTCTCTTTTTCCTGCCTCTCCCCAAAGAAGAGCCACTGGCCTTAGTTGTTTGACCTTATTGCTTATATTATAGAGTGTAAATAGATAACTAGAGACTAAAATTTTATTAACCAGCATGTTTGGTGTATTTAAAGCAGCGACTGAGTGTGTCTGAGTGAGTGGCTGAGTGCAGTGTCTTTTGTTTGAACACGCTGCCTCATGTCTTTGTATCTGATGCAGAGAATTGGAATTGTGGGGAGGGAGACAAATCTCCAGCTCCAGGCTGCAGTAGTGTGTTGGTAGGTACACTTGAGTTTTTTATTATTATTAACTCTACAGTCTCAAACTATTTTTGCAAATATATTTCCTAATTTGTTCTTGACGTGCAGTGGACTGGCTCTCCAATTGATCGGCAGGGTCTTAGTTCTGCAAGAGAATTTCCTTGTAAGAATTATTTGTGATTTGAAAAAGAAAAACAGCCATTTGATTCAGAAATCATATAGAAAAGGAGTAGTAGAAATAAAAAGTTTTATTTTGGGCCTTAGTCATTTGAAATGTTTGGATTTTAATGCAAAGCCATGGAGGTTACATATCCAAGTAACTATTTGACATGGGTAATATCCACTCTATAGAGAGTATATATGCACATTGAATTTTAATGCTATTAGGATACTGTTTGTAAGCTTTAGGAATAAGCGTAATTAGACCAAATGAAGTGGAGGGGGTGAAGTGGCTGCCTTCTGTGGGGTAGCCATTGCATGTGTTCAGTCTTCTGCTCCTAAGAGATTCAGAACCCATTTATGGTCCCCTTAGGTATATAAGGGGAAAGTGGATACATCTGGGACCTCATCTGTGTACACCTGCTTGGACACAAGCACACACAGTGAATGTTTTAAGTGATAAAAACATAAGACCTTAAGACACACCAGGCCAGAGTGCTTTAGAGAGGTATGGAACAAAGAGGGAGGAAGCCGCACCACAAATGCTCTCAAAGCACCGGGGAGGAATCGGAGCTCTAGTGTCTGACTCTGAGATGCACTGCATCTGTAACAGAGAACAGGGTCATGTATTACATCCTTCCTGGTGGGTGGGCCACCAACATTCCTGTAGGTCACAAGCAGCAGCTCTCCAGCTCTCCTCAGCAGCCTGGGTGAAAAGCCGGCATGCACCACTTTCCAGCATGGCCTAGCTGCTTGCTCTGCAGATCGTTCCATTGAGCAAGAAGCACAAGTGGAGAAGCCACCAAGCATGTAGCCTAGGAGCAGTAGATGAGGAGTGTCTGCCCTTGTCTCCACGCTGTATTGGTGAGAGCCTGCATTGAGGATGGAAATGGGAAGGAACCTAGCAAAAACACATTTCCCTTTGCAGGGTGGAGAGCTGAGCTCTCATAGTATTATAAAAATAAGCACCTTAACTTCAATTCCTGAAAACATTGGTTAATGGAGAGAATTTTGGAGTTTCACTTAGTATTTCCTCATCCATCTGCAAAAGTCTTTGGATGCTCATAGAAGAGTCCCAGCCACAAGGCTCAATGAAGGACCACACTGCAGGTCTGAGGCTCACCGCTCTGAACCCTGAATCCTAGGGTACTACAGAGGGTGACATGTGCCCTCTCTGGAGCTTCTCCCCTGGCCTTCCACTCCACTTGGGCTTCTACTGAGCAACAAGCACATCCTGGGTTTCAAATGCTTTAGGAATTCCTGTGAGCTGACCCTGCTGAGGCAAAATACCAACTCAGAGAATGACTGAGTCACTGAGGGTGGCACGTGAAAATGGTAATGAGAAAAATTCTCTGCCTGAAGTTAGGTCCTGGTATTTTGCCTTTTTAAGAAACAAACTGACACTTTGAGCTCTAAGCAGGGTAGGTGATACTTTTGCCTTTGTACCCAGATTGATTTTCATTTCTGTGGAAAGAGTCAAGCAACACTAAACTTGCTCAGTAATTCTGCTCTGTCCAGGTGAGAGCCATCGGGTAAAGGCCTCCATGCCTCCCTGCATCCTTTTCTACCTCAAGTTTTAGGAACCCATTTCTAGAACAGAAATTAACACAAGCAGAGAACCCATAATGTCAGCCTTGGTTACTGTGGGACACACCGAAGGGTAGTATTTGTATCCTTCAGCATAAAATAAGATTTTAAATTTCCCAACCTAGTAACTGGATTATTTTCACTGTGGGGGCTGAAATGAGTTAACAATGTGGAACATTCCTTTACCTTCAAAGTTTTCTCCACCAATCACTTCAGTTTCATTGCAGTCTTGGTGCCATATGTCCCCTGCATATTGTGAAAGTAATTAGTGACAAAGTAGCAGCCTACTCCTTTTCAGTGGCCAGACTGTCAGTATGAGCAGGTTGGGGTAAGCCAGTGGTACCGTATCATATACTGGAAACCTGTTCCGCAATATTACCCACCAGATCCCAGAAGTGCCATCTAGAAATCCGTGGCATTTATGGTGGTCATCTTTTGAACGGAACAGTAGCTTATGTGGATATTGTTAAAGTGTTTAAAGTATATTTTGAAAATTAAGTTTACATTTTACAATTGCTTTATTTTTTATTAAAATAGTTGTATATAAATATTACCCTATTTCACTGTTATTAAAGTAAACTTGTAGACAAGTGGGTCACCTGACATGTATAGAAGCTGTGATATATATAGTACATTTCTCTATTGTGTAAATGTTCAAGAATATAACTGTTCCTGTTGTTTTTATAAGTTGGGGGTATTTTGTTGTTTTGCAGCAACAAAATGTTATTGCATTTAAAATGGTTTTTATGTAACAGAAATCATGCAAAATAGTGAAGGATTTAAAATATGTATATGGTATATGTAAATGTATAAACTTCAGAAAGAAATAAATCCAACAGATTTCAATCATTTGGGGGATGTTTTTATTTGCTTATTTAAGCAACTAGAATTAAAGCTTAAAAAAAATAAAAATCAGAACACCCTGCACCTCTCCACGAAAAGAAAACCGTGATCCCCAAGGTGAACAATTGGCCATGGTAGTCAAATGAGGTGGTGGTAACCCAACACCTCCATGGACTTCTGTGAAGATTTATGTTTGCAACAAGATGTTGATGGACACTGCTGGACTCCAGGGCCTCTTGTCATAAATTGAGCAGGGGGGGGGAGGATCAAATGAACTTTTTGAAACCATTTCAAGACTCATTTGCATTCTCATTTACTTCTCATCAAAGCAAAGGGTCCATGGAGTCAATTATTGTCCTGAAATGCAAATGCTAATCCCCAAATCAACTGCTTTATTGTGGCTAGTATGTACCTTTGTGTTCTCTGATGAAACCTAATGTTAAAAATAAGATCTGTTGACTTGGAACATGAAAAATAAAAACTCCTCCCAAACTGCTGAATATTGGAGAAGGATGTCTTGTGTTTGGGGGTCTGGGCTTTTAGAAACGAGGTCACTGGTTGCATCCTTTAAAACATAAATGAGAGTGCAGCCTGGCTGAGACCAAACTGCTATGATGTATAAATCTCAAAGAGATGAAAGGTTTGTTGGGGGTGGGAGGGAGCCAAAGCCTTCAACACCCCTTTGACTTCTACCTAAATCCCATTTTAGGATGCAGAACTCAGAATCGAATCCCTCTCTGCCCAGTTGCCTCTCCTTTGTGTTCCTTGTCATATTTTCTGTGTCACACAACTAATAATAATATTAGAACCAGAGGGACTAGAGATCATTTTTAAGGATGAACATTCATAAGAGGAAACTAAAACCCAAGGCTAATTAAGATATTATAAGGAAGTAACTAGCAACTCCACTGTCTCATCTGTAGATTAATTCTATTCAACAATACTGGGGGATTTCACTGTGAGACTGTCAAATGTTATTGAAAAAATGGGTCAATTGAGAATAAAACCTCCCTGGTCAAGAACAAAGAAAATTACATTTATTTGGGGCCAATTAGGATTGCAATCTAGGAAAACAGAATCAAATGATCTTAAAAATGTACCCTGAGGTCTTAACAAAGTAACAACTTTAAACTGCAAGGGGGTTAGAAATCACATCACTTTTGATCAAAAATTATGCCTGGTACTGGCAAAAGTTAAGCTGTTTTGTAAGAAAGGAATAGGTTCTAGAATGTTTGGGGAAGGGGACCATCATAAAGAAGTTCAGCTGGCAGAGGTTAACTGTTTTGAAGGTCAACTCACACTTGGGGTTGGCATGTGGGTAGCCCAGTTGGAGGTTCACTTGCTGCCTCAGATCTGATTAGCAGTGACCTCCCAAGTGTGAGTTTGCTGTGCTGTAGACCAGTAAGCTTGATACTAATGCTGGGTGTATTTTTAGAGTGAACAGAAATCAAAGCAGCACTTATTGGAAGCCAGCAGTTGTTTCCAGGAAGAACCATTTCAGACTCCATTTATTTCCTATTTTGTGAGACTGGTACATTAGGAAATTGCAGGAGACACAGTATCTGGACCTTAACAAGGGTTTTGATGTGGTCTTTAATGAATGTGTCTGGGCAAAATGAAGATCCTGATGGTAATATGGTGGGTGGGCATGTAAGCACTTGAACAGAACTAATTGAAGGATTCTTACCAACCCGGAATAGCATTTCTAGTGTCCTGCTGCAAAGCCTGTCTTTGGCCCCATCTGTTCAACATTTTAATTAATAACTTGACAGAAGGCGAATTTATGAAAAATGGGTATGTCATAAGGCTGTGAGAGAATGATTATACTAAATGACAGAATCAGGATTTGAAACAAATCTCATGAGGCAGAAAAACGGGGCAAATTAACAATGTGAACTGGAATTGGGTGTCGGATCTCACATTTCTGTTTAAAAATACAATGATACAAGGTAGAGATGGGACCTCGAGTTATATAGAATACCAGCAGGTGGGTGAGAAAGCCCCCGATTCACAGCAAACTCAGCGAAAGGCAGCAGCAGAGTGACGTAGCTGCCTTTCCGACCGTGTTAATGTGTTTGGTTTCTAAGGAAGGTGAGTTGGGCTGCTCCTGACACGGAGGAGACTAAACCTGGATGCATTGCCCAAGACTTCTTGGCATGTCCCAAAGCAGAGTGTGCAGAAGCAGCAGCCAGAATGGCAACATACATAGACTGAAATGAGAGGGACATGGGAACTGTCTGAACCAGGGGTGATTGAGCCACGAGAGCTGGGAAAACTGCTTCTGAAGGTGTCCGTGACTCTGACTTGGGAGGGAAACAAGAACAGTCTTGTCTCAATCGAAGGGGTTTAACTATGACTGATGAGTGGAAAGCTCCATAGTGAAAGGAAAGTTTCCCATATTCAAGGCTAACAAGCTGTCTGCCAAGAGGGAGGCCAGGTGAGCACTGGGCATCCCCAGTGGAAATACCGAGGAGTAAATAAAACATCAGATGGGTTGTGGGACTGTCATAGGGCTGACAGATGGCATTATTTGAAGGTCTTAGTACGTATGTGCCTAGGACTCTGCTAAATACTTCACATGGGTCCTCTTTTTATATAATCTTTTTGCATGCTACCACAATGAAGCCATATTATGTGCCCATTGTAGAGTCCCAAGAAAGCCTGCAGCCGCGATCCTGCAGCATCTTAACACCTCAGTACTTCTATTTTAACTATGAAAGTCAGAGCTGTGACCACTACCTTTCTTATCAGCCTCAGACTTGAGAAGCAATGACTCCATTCATGAGACCAGGAATATAGGTATGTCACCCAGGAGGATCTGGCGGTAAACAATAACCCCTTTCACTCCACAATGGAATAGGTGGATTAAAGAATCAAAATGCCTCCGTCCCACCCAAGAAATTCTGATTGAATCGCTCTGGAATAAGACTGGGTGCTGGGGATCTTGAAAGCTTCCTCTTATGACAGCCAGAGTTGAAAAGCACTTCCTTGGAGCTTGGCAACTTGGTATGCTCCTGCTGCATTTCCAGGGAACTTGTGGGAAAAGTAGACTGCCCCTTCCCAGATCCAGCAAGGCAGCTAGATTCTGCTTTTAACCAGATCCCCAGGTGGTCGTATGCACCAGAGCTTGAGAAGTATACTGCTTCAGCTCACTCCCAAAGGGTAGGCCCTGCAGCACTGAGCAGCATTTCCTGGGAGCTTGTTGGAAATGCACTGCTCTGCCTCCCCCAGACCTGTGGGATCACAGATGCTGGGGGTGAGCCCTCCAAGGGGTGCCATTGCCTATAAAGTTAGAGATCCAGTGCCTCAGAGTTCCTCACCTAGCTACAAGGACCGTCATTTACTCAAAAGAGCAACTGGGTGTTTCCTGTCATTATTGTGACCTGGGAAGGAAACAAGAACAGTCTTGTCTCAATCGGAAGGGTTTAACTATGCCTGAGGAGTGGAACTTAGATGTGGGGCTGCCCGTTGTCACTTGTGCCTCTTAGCTATCCTGGTGATAAAGGGAGACCAGGACCTCACCCTGTATAATGGAATATACAGTGCTGCTGAGTGGCCAGCAGGCAGAGGTGAAGAAGCCCAAGCCGGGCACAGTGGTGCCTGCGGTAATCCCAGCAGCTCAGGAGACTGCGGCAGGAGAATGGCAAGTTCAAAGCCAGCCTCAGTAACTTAGCAAGACCCTGTCTCAAAATAAAGAATAAAAAGGGCTGGGATGCAGCCCCATTGTTAAGCACCCCTGGGTCAATCCCCTGTATATAAAAAAAAAAATTGAAAAACCCCTGACCCAGCCTTCTACAGGTAGGTCTCCCTTCGGGACCACTATGGCCCACCCCAGGCCCCTGACTCAGGCTGCAGACCCCCCACTAAATGGCTCCCTCTGGCACTACATATTGCTACCCATACCTTAAAGACAACCCCTCCTCCTTTCCTAGGCAAATTTTCCAAGCACACAGGGCATGATCTGGCCACACTGCTGCAGCTTGCAAGAGGCATTCATCATCATCTTTAGGCAGGTCTGCAGTGGAATTCAAATCATAATTTGAATTCTGCTTAGCTCCTCATAGGCAGAAATCATGCCTTGCTCATCTTAGTGCAAGATACAGTGCTATGTATGTGGCATCCCAAGTAGCTGCTCAATAAATACATGTTGGATGGAATCAAAATGAGAGACATTAGATGATGCTAGGTCATGTCCTTCTACCAAGGTCCTGCAGTCTCTTCCCTACTACACAGGCTGCCTTGCCAGTATGACCTTAGGGTCTTTGCCCTGGTTCCCCTGGGCAGTGTGGAAGGTAGTACATGCTTTGCAGGCTGACTGCTCAGCCTCCCCTGCCATTTTCTGATTGTGTCAGTAGAGCACAGTGGTTAAGAACAGGATTCTGGGGTCCAGAGGAGCTGCCTTTAACTCCCTAATCTGCCACTTAGATGGCTGGGTGCCCTCGATAGGTTACCTAGTCTTTGTACCTGTTTCCACGTTCAAAATTTGAAGAATGGCGCCTAATTCACAGCGTTGTTGTAAGGCTTCCTTGAAACTGTTGGGGCTCAGAAAATGATACACCTAAGTATGGCACTCTGGCTGATTACTCTGAATGGAAGGATGCTGGAAAGGCCTCACAGATTCCTGCCTTCAAGAATGGCCATAGAAATAGGATTCTTTTTCAAAGTGAGCCACAGAAATAAGAACCCCTTTCTCCAAAAGCCAGCCATCAAACTTAGAAATATGACTTACTATTACTAACACCATCTGATCAGACCCCCATGTGCATGCCAGGGGTGTTATTTTCTGTATTTGTGATTATAGCTATTCTAAAGGTGTGAACTATTATCTGACTGTGGTCTTGACTTAGGTTTCCCTAAAGACTAATGTCAAGCATTAGTTCATGTGCTATTGGCCATTGTATATCTTCTTTGGAGAAATTTCCATTCAAATCTTTTTGCCCTTCTGATTGCCCATTTGTTGTAAAGTCGTGGGAATTCTTAATAAATTCTATATATCAAACCCTTACCAGCTATATAATTTGCAAAAAAAAAAAATAACATTCCATTTTGTGGGTTGTTTTTACCTTCTGGATAATGCTTATTTATTTTGATTATTTGAGGGGTTTTTTTAAGTTTTGTTTTTATTCTGGTACTTGTAACATATAAAAATAAGTTAGCCCTCTCCTTTCCTTGCTTTAGAATATTTGTTTTGTCAACTTTGTCTTTTCACTTTGTTTCCTGCTGGACAATTACTAAACCTATTTTACATTATTTTTCTCTACTTCTTCCTGATTTTTAACTTTCTTCTTTTTTGCCAGAGTATATTAATTTCATTTTGTTTCTACATTCTTGTCTTCATACTTCTCTTGGTCCTTAAAATAAAAATAAATTTAGCACCCACCAAGACATTTTTTTTTTGTTAAAGTTCTTCTGATTTCCTCTTGGTTAGATGAAAATCATGTTCAAATGGATTTAGATAAGGCTCTTGAATATGGTATTCAGAGAGTCTTGCATATTTAAAAACTTTCCTATACCTTTGATATTTGAAGAATAGTTTGACTGCATATACAGTTCTTGGCTCACATTTTCCTCAGTTTTTTAAAAATATAGCTTTATTTTTATTTTGCTTTGTGTGTTGCTATTAAATAGTATAATGCCAAACTTTTTTCCTTACTTTATAATAGCTTGTACTTTAATCTTGAGGAGTAAAATATATTTTCCCCTTCATCATTGAAGAATGATTGTTTTACTGAACTATGCCTCATAGTTGATTTTCTGGTTTAATATTTCCAGGTACACAATTGGTCCTTTCGATATGTATCGTCACTTATGTTATTTCAAAAATGTTTGGATTATAGCTTTAAATACCAGTGCTGGTCCTTCTTTATCCATTTTCTGGGGCTTCATTTATATAGATGTTGGGTTTCCTTTGCCTGCCTTCTCTGGGTAACTCAATCTATCTCTGCTCCCTCTCTCCTTATTTCATTTTCATTGTTTTGGTTATATTCATTCTTCTCTTCAGTATTCCTTACATATTCAAATGTTATTTCCCTTGTGCCTCCTATAATATTATCTTCATTTTGAGATAATTTTCAATTGCTTTCCTGTTTTGGGTCAACTTTCATTTTACAACTTCCTGTTTTTTTGAATTTTCAAAGCTCTTGGAACATCTTGAGGTGCTCTTCATCTCTTCTTGTGTTTGTGCATGGATAGTGATGATGGTTGATGGTTGAAAATCTCATCTGCTTTTTGGGGAGAAGGGGAGAACTGGACTATTTTTACCAAATTATCACACTGCATAGTCTTCTGAGTTTAGTTTTTTAAATTTTTTTTAAAATTTTTTAGTTGTAGTTGGATACAACACCTTTATTTCACTTGTTTGTTTTTGTGTGTGGTGCTGAGGATCGAACCCAGGGTCTCGCACACGGGAGGTGAGCACGCTACTGTTGAGCCACAACCCCAGCCCCTTATTTTAGTTTTGTATGTGTATCAGCTGTCATTATCTGTTATTTGAAATGCAAGGCATTATTTTTCTAAACCAGGTCATTTTTTAAAAGCAGAAGCTTCCTAGGTTTCTCAATTCAAGTTCCTTTCTCCCTTGGAATGAATGGTTGGGTACAATTTCTTTAATAACTAGCCTTCAGGAGTTGGGATGCATCAAGCAATGGTGTGATTCCTTTTGTTCCTAGAGGATCCTTGATTTTTGCCTCTTCTTCCTTTCCCTTCACATCCAAGTCTTCCACTGTGAAGTTGCTGCCCCCTCTTCAGAGGTGACATTCTTCCACCATTGCCATCTCAAATTCTGGGCACTTTCCCACACTTTCCCACCAAGTCTCCTGAGGCCAGTTCTCTGCTCCACCAGGCATCAGACTGTTTTCAGAATTTCTTCCAGCACAGTGGGACTCCATCTCTCCAGAATGATTTTACCTGTATTCTGCACAATTAGTTCCCCACTATTCTCTCTCTCTTCCCCCCCCCCCACTGAGCCACATCCCCAGTTCTCTTCTCTCTTAACTGTACTTTTCCTCTGCTTTTCTACTTTTGCATGAACTCTAGAGTTATTTTAGCTTATTTCAAATGGTGCTTTTCCTACTTGCATGCAAATAAAGTGTTAGAACTCTTTTTTTCTATAGAGAAAAACATAGTAAACATTTTTTAGTGTTGTTTTACTGGGGCTTCTTTGTGATCTGTGTGGCTTTGTGGGATGTGTGGATGTACTCTGACTGGGGCTGCTGTTGTAGTCCTATGAGAATAAGAAGGTTTTGGTACACCAGCTTCTTTCTTTAAGGCTAAACTGTATGGACATCCAGGGTTAGTTTCAGAATCAAGTGAAATCATGTACGTACAACTCCTAGCACATAAGTGCTCAGCCAATTCTTAATGTTGCTGTTATTCTGTCTTGAATGAGTCTTCCCCACATTGGATGAAGTCACAGAATCCTCCTTGTATCAAAAGTCCCCAAGGAGGGGGAACCCGGGATTTAGTTTCAGATTCTGTCTTTGTAGCACAGATGCCAGCTCTGTTTTATTCCCCAATTCAATTTGGGTTTGACAAGCAGTCATTTTTACCATTTCTAAATCTCTTTTTCTTAATATTCTGATATTTTCCCACCGAGAATAAACACTTGCTTCAAAGCAATTAATCACAGAAACAGATGGAGTGGTGTTGGTTACAAAGCCCTGTGGGTCCCAGCAGGAGGGCCGGGGTGGTAGCTCCCCTTCTCACTCTGCCTCGCTGCCTGCATGTGGTCGCTGGGCCATTTGGTTTTTTATGAGACACACACTCCCAAACTGAGCCTCTTTCCCTTTTTTTCCATTTGCCAATGTTCTTCTCTCTTCTCCTGATGTCTCAGCCCTCTCCTACATTCTCTCCCCCTTGTTACCATCTGCCCAGTCTTACACCCTTGGCCACATAAGTCATGCTCTATCATGTGTCATCTGATATCTTCTATTTAGAATGTCCCTCTTCCTGGGTGGGAGTTAACATCTGCCCTCTCATTCTTTCCCAGACGCCCTGACTCGTCCTACCCTGCCTCAGGTGCAGACTACATAACATGGAATGCATGCTCGCTAAATAAGTCACTCAATATGGGGCACTGGGAGGGAGTTGCCTCTTTGAACTCAAGCTTTTATCAAACAGTGTTGACTCCTGTACCCCACCCATATGATGAGATATACCATGTCATGGGAAACCGTGCAGGACAGACATACAGAATGCTCAAATATCCCTGCTCAAGAATACATGGACCTGTTTGAACAGGAAATATTCTTTGCATCTCCGTTTCTCCAGATCTCAAGAGAGTACTCCACAGGCATAGAGTTCTTGGGCCATATGGTAGGTCCTCAAAGATATCCAGGTCCTAATTCCTGGCACCTGTGGCTGTCACCTTATATGGCAAAAGGGACTTTGCAGATGTGATTAAGTTAAGGATCTTGTGGTGGGAAGACTGTCCTGGTTTATCTGGGTGAGCCCAATGTATTTACAGGGATTCTTAAAAGCAAGGCAGGAGTTCGGAGAGAGAGAGAGGAGGAAGATATGGTGACAGAGGCAGAGCTTGATGTGAGGAAAGGGTCACAGCCTCAGGAATGCAGGTGGCTTCCAGAAGCTAGAAAAGGTGTGAAAGAGATTCTCCCCAGGAGCCTCCATGAGGCACTTAGCTTCAGCCCATTGGAACCAGCTTGGGATTCTGGCCTCCAGAAGTGTCCACAAATACACTGATAACTGTTTTAAGTCACTACATGTGTGATAATTTATTGGAGCACCAATAGGAAATGAATACAGGCAGTATTAGTTACCCATTTACAAAGTTTTGTAAGATTTTAGCTAGTATTTTACTTCAATACAGTTATTTTCTTTCCCAAGTTAACAGAGCAAGTTAAAGACCGAGTGTTGATTAGAACTAGGGTGACCATCAGTTAGCTTTAAATATATAATAGCCAAGATCTAAGTGGCTTAAAATAATAAAAATTTATTTAGTTAACAGTTCTGTGGTTTGTACATTCAAGCAAGGATCACCTGTGCACTTTTCTACTGGGTCATATGGGAACTGGCTGGTCTGTGAGGGTGTCAGCTGGTGGGGTTTGGTGGTACTTCCCACAAGGACCCCTGACAGAAAGCTCTGACATGTTCTAATGGCAGCTGGGCAGAGTTCCAAGAGAAGCAGTGTAAATATGCAAAGCATATTACAGCCCTGGATTGGAACTGGCCCTGTGTTTTATTGACCAATGCCTTAGTCATGGGTAAGTCCAGATTCAAGGAAAAGGAGAAAGACACCACATTTTAATGGAGAAGCTGAAAAGTCATGTTGGTATGGAGAAGAGTGGTCTTTATATGATATTCCCCATCATATAATTTATATCTCAGACTGGGTCACCTTTGAGGATAACAGGATATTTTTAATAATTATATCATGACAACAGATAGAAGCTAGAATTATTCCAAGCCTTAGGAGTTGGGACTCATATCTCCTCCATCCTGGCCCATGGCTCTTTTCAACCCACCTCCTCACTGTGATGTGACTTATATGACACTAGGAAGAAGCTACAGGAACTTAAATCTGAGTATAAACCAAAGATTAGCACGAATGATATTCCTGTTGGCCACGTAAATGCTCATTAAGAATTTGTTTTCCGATTTCTCTCTATAACACACATATCTTCTTTGAAAACTCTTCCCTGGGGCATCTGGATGGCCTGGGAATTATCATTTTCAATAAACATAGGGACTAGTTCAAATTTGGCTAAACTTGATGATGGCTGTTCAAAAAGTATGCATGTGTTCATGTGTTTTATGTGAACATACATTTTATGAATATATAAATTAAATGAAAATAATTTCTAGTGGTTTTCCATGCAAGCACGGATGTATGAAGTTCACCTCTGTGACTTTGAACCTTGTCATAGATTTCTGTTGACCTGAGCTATAGGAAATCTGGCCTCCTTTTCTAATTCTGCTAAGCCTTCTAAAAGCTTATTTCAAACACTTATTTTATAGCTTGGTTTATAAAAAGCTCTATTTTTCCTTCAAATAATATAGTATTTTTGAAACAGAGAATTTCTCTGTCAATTTTAGAACCTTTGTACCACAGTTTGAAGTCATAAACTGGGGTGTTTTGGAACTTATTTGAAAACCTAGAAATCCTAATGTACGTGCAGTAGATATTTAATACCATCCCAGCAGGCAGGCCAGGGGGTGTTTTTTTCTATTCTTGCAGAGAACATTTGGCTGAAAGTGGCTGATGTGTCTAGCTCTACTACCTCCATCTTAACATTCCCAGATCAAATCTCTAGATAGCACTCAACTCCCCCCTTGATTAAGTCTAAAGTCCTCTGCTCAGCTTGGAATCCCTCTTCAATCGGGCCCTTAGCTACATATCCAGCCTGGTCCTTGTACCTCTGAGATACACATTTTGCCAGCCCTCCAGGTACATTCTCTTATTTTGCCATGTACCCGCAACTCCTGAGAAGCACATCGTACCTGTCCTCTACTGGTGAGAGACACAAGACTGCAGATGACGGTGATGAGGGATACTGCAGCCTAGTGAGGGAGGCCCTGCCCTGCAGTAAGGGAGGAAGAAACGTATATTTGGGATTCATGGTTTTAGAGGTTCAGTCCAAGGTCAGCTGATTCCATTGCTCTGGGTGTGAGCTGAGGCAAAACATCATTGTGGAAGGGCATGGGTCAGGACAGCTGCTCAGCTCATGTTAGCCATCAATAGGACAGAGAGAGAGAGAGAGAGAGAGAGAGAGAGAGAGAGAGAGAAAGGAGAGAATCCAGGGACAAAATATAACCCCCAAGGGCACATCCCCAATGATCTACTTCCTCTAGCCATGGCCCATTGGCTTATAGTTACCACCCAGTAGATCATTCAGATTATTAATCCACTTAATGGATTAATCCACTGATGAGTTTACAGCTCTCATAATCTCATCATCTCAGAACATTCATGTATTGCCTACAATTTGAACTTTTTGAGGGACACCTACCTCCTATCCAAACCATAGCACCCACCCTTCCCTCTATCACTGTGTGCACTGACCATCCCAGATGTCAGGCGTACCCTGAATTCCAAATTTGGTTCATCAGCTCTCTGTTTTCTTCTATCTCATTCCTTGCTTCTGCCAAACTCTAAGCAGGATTGTTCCACCCACTCGCCAAACTCTTATTTTCAATACTCTTTATATGTAAAAAGTGCACACATCATAAGCATGCTTAGAAAATTTTTAGGAACTGAACACACCTATGTGGCCAGCATTTGAAATGAGAGACAGGTCATTACCGGCATCTCAGGAGGCCCCAGTATTTCCTTCCAGTCTCCATCCCCCGCCTGCAAAGGTAACCACTATCCCAACTTCTAATTCTGTGATTCATTCTGTCTGTTTTTGATCATTATAAAAGGAAATCACTCAGTATGTACTCTTTTGTTTCTTGCTTCTTCTGCTCAATGTTTTTAAGACTCAGCCCTGTTTTATATATAGTACAGTTTTTCATACTTTTTGCTTTATAATATTCCTTTGTGTAAACATACCACAATATACTTACCTACTTGGTTATTGATAGGCATTTCCCATTTGGGGTTATGATGAATAGTGTGGCTACGTACACTTTTATACATAATTTCAGCAAATATATAATAATCACCAAGTGTATATAAATATATACACACACACATTTCTGTGGGGCAAATGCCTAGGAGTGGAACTTGAGCCATTTTCTCTTAGCATGTTCAGTTTCAGTGGATCCTGCCAAATAGTTTTCTAGGGTGGCTGTAACAATTTCATTTACATTCCCACAAGCAGTTGTGTGAGGTTTCCCTGCTCCCCATATCTCATTATTTAGTCTTTTCTATTTTTTCATCTACTCTAATGTATAGTAGTGTATAATTATGGCTCTAATATCCCTTTTGACTGATAAAGTTAGGGAGATATGGTGTTCAGGCCCATATCCCAGTGCTCCAAAGTGTCCCAAGGAACCCCAGATGGCCTGCTACAGAAGTCTGGTGCTCACCTTCTCTCTGTTATATGAAGAGCTCCCCAACTAGGGGCCTTGTGGAAGGGGAGGGGCTGGCCAGCCAGGCTTGGACTGTGGTTGAGGGGAAACACATACCCACACCACTCTAGGAACATAGCCCACCTCAGTCCCTAAACTTAAGCTCTTTCTTAGTCGGACAATTTGGCAGGGACAACAGGCCCATGGGTGACCAGAAGACCATTCCAGAGAGCTACTGGCCACCGCAGTACAATTCTCCTCTCAAGTTTCTTACCCTCCAAGAAAGAAGCATGGACTAGACAGAGCCTATTCCAACTGTAATAATTAGAAATGTAGCATTTGCTCCCTCTGCAGAAACAGAAGATCATGGCTGGACTTGCATCAATAAGGTTTTCCTGTTGGATGGCTTCAGATAAATTTCATGACACCTTCCTCCTTTTGCAGAGGAGGAAACAAAACTCAAAAACGATGCCATATGGTCCTGTCAACAACCCTGCATTGCGGGTGCTATTGTCACAAGTAGCTGCAGGTAGCTCTTCACTGGAGTGGTCCCTATCATTCCAGTGCCATTGCTCAAAACTCAGCTGTACCCCTCCTGGAGAGTCACATTTTCAAAGAAAACTTTAAAAGTTGAGATTATTTTTCTTGGGAGGTCAAAATAAGTGAAAAAAAAAAAAAAAAGGATCTCCCTTTTCTACCCCCTAGCTCTGTTTCCAAGATTGCTCTGCAAAGTGGCTCTCATTTGGACGCTTAATTTCTATAGTCCATGGGGCAGAGCTCCAGCCTGCCCCCTACTGACTAATGACTTTTCATCTAAAAGTAGAGGAGTCGCTTTCCCTGTCTGATATTTTCTTCCTGCAAATTGCCCTCTCTTCTTTTCTCCATCTGCCCTAGCACCATTTACAAAGCCAAGCTCTTTGTTGCCGATAAAGCCCTCCTAGATGGCCTCTTTTCCTGAACTACAGCCCTTACGATGTGAACCAGGCAATTCAGTTCCCAAAGCCCTTCTGTCCTGAGGAGGCCCCTCATCATTTCCTGGTGTTTATCGTTTCTGCAGACTACAAGATGATAAAATCCTCGAGTGCTGGTACGTCTCCCTCAACCCTAAACCTAGACATGACACAGAATGGGAGCTCTTTCTTAGTCGGACAGTTTGTAAATTCTAAATAATTCTGTAAATCCTTACAGAATTATTTTGGTTGTGTTCTCAGTACTAACAAATTAAAGCATTTAGCTGTTACAGCAGTTGGATGTCATCTATTTCCCCCTTCCTCTTGGCACAATTCTAATCCCCCCACATTTTTCTTCTTCCGTGTTAATGGCTAAAATTCATTAAAGCAGGACTGAATAGCTATCTCACAGATCTTTAACTGCTATGTGGGTTCCAGCAATGCACATTTATTCCCAATGGAGCCGATTCTCAGGACTGTCAAAAATTCATGGCTACGCTGAAAATTTAAACATGCTTCCCTAAGCTCTTTAGAACCTTAATCAAAGATGCTAATATTTGATGGATGTGCTTTGTGCAGAGTTGTTCGATACCAGAATAATGTGCTTATGAGCAACGAATTCACCAGAAATGGGAAGAATGAGGAAGAAAGGCAAGGTCCAGCTCATCCACAAGGTCAGCCTCAGGTTCTGAATAATTGAAAGGTAACTTCCTTAGCTCTGCATTTCCCCCTTATTTTCAGTTCTTTTTGTCATTTCTCAAAGGCATAAAGAGCTCATTCAGGTCCACAGATATTGGGAATGGTCACTATGTCCCTGAGAGTATCCCCGGGCCCCCCTTCTTTCAGACCCCTGATTTCTCTTCTGTTTGACCTTTGTTTTGGGTTTTTTTTCCCTCTTCTTTAGGAATTTCAATTTCCCTTGTACTGAACATATTAAAATGTAACAGTCACAGAATCTTGGCCTGTGACACGCTAAAGCTTTCATGATCACTTCATTTTCCTCTGTCATGGAAGAGACCATTCTGAAAGTCACCTTGAACCTTGTATAATTCCCCCATAATGGCTTTTGATTGTTTGCACCTGCCTGGTTCCTCACATACGCTCGAGTTTTATCTCCCCGATTCTGCTCTCTTTAGGGTAGTATTAATAATGTAGTGGGAGGAAATTTTAATTTTCTCCTCTAAGAAGAGGCCAATTCTGTAGAGTGAGTACTTGACAGAGCAAACCCCTCCACGCCAGCCCACACCAGCACGTCTCTTTCAATTCTTCAGCATTTGGCTTCTAAGTGGGGAGGCAGGAGCGAGCAAGCCGACCTCTGGCTTTTGCTTTGCTGAGTATGACTGGCAGCTGGGGGTGACCTGAGGAGAAAAAGAAATGGGGTAGGTTTCGGTGGAGAGAGTCTTCAGAAAATGCAGAGATGCTTAAAAGAAACCTTGCACGACATTTGGTTTTGTGGTGTGGGATCCTGATTTCCTCCTAAAATCTCTTGTTTCATTTTCATGACTGGGTGGCAGAGTTTTGGCACCTTCTCTGGAGTGGTGATGTCCTACTGGGTGTTACTTCAAAGTGGGCCTGGGTGTTACTTCAAAGTGGGCGCCCAGAACAAACCAAAGCCTAACCAGTCCCCCCGCCCTCCTTCCCAAAAGTTCAAAGCTGCCTTCCCCGCTGTGTGACCTGGGTGCATGTGTGCTCTGGGACATAGGAATTAGACTCAGATATAAAATCCCCCTGACTCCACAGGGTGTCACCTAAACTGGAGAGGCCAATAGCTCCCTGGTTCCCTCAAGCCTGGTGCACCATGGAGTTGGACAGGAATTGCCTCTGGTTATTTCTGGAGGATTTCTGTAAAATGCTGGCTTTCCTTCCCAGACACCAGCCCTGTAAGGAACTGGTTATGCCCAAATGGTTAGATTTGGTTTATGTGATTTTCTCGTCACTTGCTCTTTAACAGTTCTGTGTGTTGGCAAAATGAAAAGTGAAAACTCTCAGTGCAGCGATGTCCAGTTGAGCTATGACCTGGATTCTCTTCTCACACACGCAGAGGCGACTGAAAGCCGAGAGTGACGAGCCACCCCTGGCTGGGCTGGCTGGGACTGTATTACTTGAGTCCATTCCTTGACAGTCTTAGGTGTCCATCATCTGTGCTGTGAACTCATCACCTCCGGGCAGAAAGAACGTCCCCCAGGGACCCCAGGCAGGGAGGCCCTGTCTGACACTCCAGTCGTCCCTGGCAGGCCCACCCCTCTCCTTGGGGCACTCAGGACACTACAGGCTGTGAAGGAAGGTGGGCCGGCAGTGGAGCGGCTCCGTGGGGAGTCTCTCCCCCCATGTCCTTCTGCTTCTCTCCTCGCTCAGAGCACCTTCACTTTTCCCAGGAGGTGTGATCCTCACTTGTGTGATGGGGTCCATGTCCATATTGGATGCTGTGCCTCCCACAAGGGGTCCTGAAGCCAGGGTCGTGACAGCCCCTCCCTTGGACTCATTTTATGGAAGCTTTGTCTTTTTGACAAATGTTTGAAGACTGAATTGATGTCTGGATGTCCTGATATGAGGAGTTTTGGTTCCTCTGTTCTGCAGGAAACTTAGCGACAGCCCTCAGATTATAAGACTCTGAGAGAGAAACGGGTGGGCTCCGCCTTTTCTGAATGAATGGGTCAAACTGCAGAATGGGAGAAGAGCTTTAGTTGGTTCCAGGCCAGAAATCCCTTAGGAAAGCCGATTCAGCCCGGGGGCCCATCAGCTTCACCCTGCTCACAGCTGAGCAGCCTCCAGCTGATCCTTCCTTCCTGGCTCTCAGGGCCAGGGGCCAGCCCTGGCAAGTGTATGTCCTTGCAGGAATTTTCTTTCCCTCCTGGAGAAAAATGTCCAGATACCCCTAGGGACCTCTCAGGCCATTCCACTCCATTCTTGTTTCCATGCTGCAGGACACGTTTAGATCACAACTGATTTGCTGTTCTGGGGGGGGGGGGGGTCATAACTGTCGCCTGAACCCCAAGAAACATGACATGACAGCCTCTTAAGCCCTCGTGAATGACCTGATTCTTCCAACTATTAGCTAAGACTCATTCCTCTGTCTTCTGGACCCTACTGCACCCCAGCAAGATAGTCTCATCCTTTATCAGTTATCTATTGCCATAGCAATGTGGCAAAACAAATGACCCCAACGGCAAGTGACTTATGACAACGAATACTATTTACCATACAAGTCTATGGATTGGCTGGGTGTTTCTTGGAGGGTTAAGCATGGCTGGTTTCAGCTCTACGGGCTCATGCACCAGCAGTCAGCAGGGTGATCCAGAATGGCCTCAGCTTGGTCATATCAGCTCTGCTCCATATGATTTCTTCCCCTCCTACAGGATGGCCTGCCCTTGTTCAAACGGGGATTGCAAAGGTTGAAGAGAAGAAGAACTGGAGGTGCAGAGTGCATGCTTATCCCTGGGTTAAATCCCCGGCACCAAATATATTTACATATACTCATATATAAATACATATGTGTGAATGTGTGTATATGTGGGGGGTTGGCATGGAAGTTATGAGGTCTGGAGGTCTGATTGGTGCCTATGTTCCATTGACCAACACAAAGTACAGAGACAACTTAAGGTAAAAAATTGGGGCCTAGTCTCCACTCCTTGATGGGAAGAGCTGCAAAATGACATTGTAGTGGTGTGATTCAGGGAAGGGAGAAGAACTGAGCCTTCTTGCATTCAGATCACCACGTGCCCCAGCATCTCCAAGTACATTGGAAGCTGCCCACAACCTCATCACGATGATCGTAACTAACTCCACAATCAGAATTTATATCTTCTATCTTGGAAAAGTCTCCAGCCTCTCATAGATATAAATGAGGCTGAAGCCAAGTTTGGGGTGGGATTAGCTAGATTCTGTCCCCGAGATCCCTTGTGTATATGAGACCAGAATTTAGGTAACAATCCAGGTTAGCATCTCTGTCTGGCATCGTGCCTGTAATCCTTGAAGTGAATGTCCCCAAAGAGCAAGTAGAAAGAAACCAAAGCCAAGAGAATAAGAAACCTCCAATGAGTGTTCAAAGCTCAGTAAGGTGGGTCATCTAGGTAGCAGCATTCTACTCAATATCACAGTGACATTATATAACTAGCATTGCAGGAAGCAAGGTGCCGGAGGGTACACAGGACCCTCCCTGTTACTTCTGCAATTTCCTATGAGTTTATAATTATTTCAAAACACTAAGTTAAAAGTAACTGGAATGTATAATTCTCTTAAGGGAACTTCAAGGCTGGTGTCAGAATTCCAGAATCAGCAGCCAGGTCAGGAAAGATGCTTTTCCTCTGAGCTGACCCTTGAGCGAGGGCTGGCTCTCCTCTCCTCTCGAGCCTTAGCTGGGTTTCAGTTGGATGTACACACAGTTGGAGGCAGTGGACTTCCAGGTCCTGGGTGCTTCCTTACCCTCCACTGGAAATGCCTGCAGCTCTCATTTCTCATCCTTTGACAGAAGGCAGAATTTCCCAAACTACACCTTGGAAGAGCCTCTGAAGCAGGTTAATGGGGATTCCATGGGGGAAAAGAGTTGTTTTCAACTACACGTGGCAAAGTAATTCATCATGATGAGTGGATTGACTTGGGAATTATGCTCTACCTTTTGAAGTATTTAAGAGTATCACCCTAAATTTGAACTCAGCTTTCACAAGGGGATCTTGACCGCAATCATTTAAATCATCATGGTATTAAGCCTTTTCTCTCCCATTTTTATCTCTCTCAGGAGTTTTACTTTTAAAGATGCTAATGGACAAATTATTTTACAGCTATACAGGGATTGGGTGGAGGTGTTTCAGGGGAGAAGTTGGAGAGAAGACATATAATCCCATTTCTCAGGTAGCTGCCTGTTGTGGTTTGGATGTGAGGTGTCCCCCAAAAGCTCACATGTGAGACAATGCAAGTGGGTTCAGAGGAGAAATGATTGGGTTGTAAGAGCCTTAACCCAATCAGCGATTTAATCCCCTGCTAGGGATTAACCGAGTGGTAACTGTAGTGATAGGGTGTGGCTGGAGGAGGTGGGAGTCATCGGGCGGGGCTTTGGGGTACATATTTGTACCTGGCGAGTGGAGTCTCTCTCTCTGCTTCTTGATCACCAAGACGAGAGCTGCTTCCCCCTGCCACATGTCTGCCGTGATGTTCAGCCTCATCTTAAACCCCGAGAAATGGAACAGACCTTCTATGGACTGAGACCTCTGAAACCGTGAGCCCTTGAATAAACTTCTCCTCCTCTACAGTTGTCCTGGGCAGATCCTTTAGTCACAGCAGCCAAAAAGGTGACGAAAACACTGCCTGACCTACCCAGGCACCATGGGACTCCAGTTCTAGCTCCCCACACACGGCTTTACCTTCTGCAGTGGACTGGTGGTCGTCCCCTGTGTTCCCCTGGCTCCTGACCTCTCTCATGAGCTCTTCCACTTCCGGGTATCCAGATGTTTACTGGAACCATCTTTGGATGTTTAAATCCAACATATCCAAACAGCTTTTTTATGCCTCCTCTACCCATCTGCAGTGAAAACCTGCTCCTTCCCTAGTGTTTTATCAATAGATAACATCATTTCCTTCTCAGCTGCCTAAGACAGAAATTTACTTAGGTCTCATTTATTTGTTTACTTAAAATTTTTTTAAAAAAATTGTTCTAATTAGTTATACATGACAGTAGAATGCATTTTGACACATCATACAAAAATGGAGTATAACTTATTGTTTTCTAGTTGTACATGATATAGAGTTACACAGATTGTGTAATCATATATGCACATAGGGTAATAATGTCCGATTCATTCTACTATCATTCCTACCCCGTGCCCCCTCCCCTCCCTTCACTCATTTTTATCTAATCTAAAATATCTCTATTCCCCACCCCACTTATTGTGAATTAGCATCCACACATCAGAGAAAACATTCAGCCTTTGGTTCTTTGGGATTGGCTTATTTCACTTAGCATAATATTCCCCAGTTCCCTCCACTTACTGGCAAATGCCATAATTTCATTCTTCCTTAATGTGAGTAATAGTCTTTTGTGTATATATACCACAATATCTTTATCCATTCATCTGTCATAGGGCACCTAGGTTGGCTCCGTAGTTTAGCTATTGTGAGTTGATGGCGGGGGGGATGTCACTGTAGTATGCTGATTTTAAGTCCTCTGGGTATAAACCTAGGAGTGGGATATCTGGGTCAAATGGTTCCATTCCAAGTTTTCTGAGGAATTTCTGTACTGCTTTCCATACTGGTTGCACAAATTTGCAGTCCCACCAGCAATGTATGGGAGTACCTTTCCCCCACATCCTTGCCAACATTTATTGTGGCTTGTATTCTTGAAAATTGCTATTCTGACTGGAGTGAGATAGAATTTCAATATAATTTTGATTTACATTTCTCTAATTGCTAGAGATGTTGAACATTTTTTCATATATTGTTGATTTATTGTATTTCTTCTGTGAAGTTTCTGTTCAGTTACTTTGCCCATTTATTGATTGGGTTATTTGTGTTTTTTGGAGTTAAATTTTTTTGAGGTTTTTATATATCTTGGAGAAGGTCTTATTTATTGATGCATAATTTACATGCAGTAAAATGCATCTTTTTAGTACACATTTCTATGGATTTTAATAAAATCACACAGTCATGTGAGTTTTTTTTTGGGGGGGTGGGGGTTGAATGGGTACAAGGAATTTAACTCAGGGGCCCTTCACCACTGAGCTACATCCTCAATTTATTTTTTTTGGTCACAATACCTTTATTTTATTTCTTTATTTTTTAATTTTTAATTTTTATTTTTTATGTGGTGCCAGGGATTGAACACAGTGCCTCATGCATGCTAGGTAAGTGCTCTATCACTGAGCCACAACCCTGGGCCTACTCAACCCTTTTGTAAAAAATATATTTTATTTAGAGACAGAGTCTTGCTGAGTTGCTTAGGTCCTCACTAAGTTGCAGAGGCTGGCTTTGAATTCACAGTCCTCCTGCCTTGGCCTCCCAAGCCACTGGGATTACAGGTATACGCCACCACATACACAGCTAGGGGACACCTTGTTTGCTCAGGGTACAGAACAGTTCCACCACCCCAAAGCTTGGTAATCAAACTGTCTTAAGCCCCTGCTCCTGGAAACTACATATCCATTCTCTGTTCCTATAGTTTTATGTTTTCCAAAATGCTTTATAAATAGAACCATAGACTCTGTAGCACTTCAGACCTGGCATCTTTCATTTTTTCACATAATAAATTTAAGAGTCATTCATATTATGGTATTGGTGGTTCATTTCTTCTTTTTGTGCATGTGTGCAGTGTGAGTGTTGAAATGAGGGCCTCATACTGTCTTTTCTTTTTCTTTTTCTTTTTTTAATTGCTGAGTAATCTGCCATCTCAGCCAGAAATTTTAAGTCATGTACAATTTTCATTCTCTTTCACTCCCACCCATCCCAAGTCCTGTCGATTCTACTTTCTAACTCCCTCTCAAATTCACTCTTTCTATACCACCCTAATCAGGCATTGCTCAACTGGGATTTTTCAGGAACTTCCTAACTATCCTCACTTGCCTCACTCAGTGCTGCCTGCCCATGGGAGCTGCTCAGTGCCAGGGTGCTCACTGCTCCCTCCTGCCCGCCCCCCCAGGGTCTTCCCTCACATCTCCCTGCTGCTGGTCCTGTAACCTCTGTTTCCTCCAAGTCCATAAACCCAGTGCCTTATCTAGCTCATGATCCACTCTTCATCCCTGTTTCCTGGATGAGATTCGGCCCCAGGGCCCTGTCCCTGACCCAGCCCTCCTGATGTCCAGGCCCCTGCTGTGTGGTTGGACTTCAGTCTGAGAACCTAGCTCATTCACCCAGAGCCCTGTCTCTGCATCCTGGAGGGAACACTTCCAAAGGGCTGTGCAGGCAATATTCTCATCAACATCATTACTGTTTCCATGTTCTGTAATTAAAGGTAGTTGAAATTGCTACTCCCAGAATGTCAGTAAACTTCATCAGAGCTTATTTTAAAAAATAGACCCAATTAAACCTCTTTGCTCACTCACACTTCCATCTTCTCCTGGGATTCATTATGACTCTGAGCTTGCGTTTGCCTTTCTTCTGGGTTGTGCTGGAGGCAGGGCTGTGGTGTCCAGCTCTTCCTCCCCCTCTCCTCCCTTTCTGTGATGTAGAGCATTTCTGGAGAGCACCTGGGGCAGACAGGAAGCCTGTTGCTGGTCCAGGCTGCTGGGAGCAAGCCATTGCCAGCCACTATTAAGAGGAAGAGAGGCAGTGCAGGGCCTGATGGCACAGGCAAGGGGGCTTTTCAACGCCTCTTTAAAAGATTCAAAGTGGCCTACCCATCTCCCACCCCTAGTTCTTAGAATTGTTGAACTTAATCCCTAGTTATCTCTACAAGTCATGGATAAACCACAATGTTCAGCTTAGAAGGAAGCCGGCCCCTTGATGTTCTGTGCTTCTTCCTAAAACCTAAAAACTGTGGGTAGAAAAGTGATAACATTTGATTTTATGACCCCTGGTAGCTGAAAACTTATTGAGTTTGACATCTTGGGCTTATAATTTCAAAAGTGAGATGCTTTATTATTAATATTCCATGATCATAATCAGCTTTGTTATCATTATTATTATTACTCCTAGGTGTTACCAAGAGCAGAGTGTTTGGGTGAGCTGAAGCAGAGGGCATGTTGCTGTCTTAAACGTCTTCCATGCGAGCCACGCTATAGAGGGAATATGCAGCTGGTACACATCCGATCTTATACGGCTGTGCTAGGATTTGTAGATGGCACCCATCTAATTGTTAGTATCCATCATGTGCATGGTGTTTAGTATTTTGGATACCACAATTGCTACTACTGGGGAAGCTCTAAGTCCCCCCAGTTCTGCCCTCTCACTGCTAAGAAACATGAAGCAATCCTTGCCATTTTATTATTTCTTTAGCTTATGATTCTTTTCCTCTTAGAATGCAAATCCCTTGTTGAAGAAGGGATGAAGGGACATGTAAGCCCTGCCAGTAATTTATAGAATCAAGCAGAGCTGGGTTGAGGGTTTTAAGGAGAGGACTTCTCTATGCGAGGTCAGCTATCTATTTCTTAGTGATCATCATGCACCTTCTGGAACTGGAAAGTTTAGATCTAGGACAAGCTAAAGTGTGTGTGTGCACAACAGAAAGAGGGTAGAAAATTCAGTGGGAGAGGAATGTGTGCCACCTGGAAGCATGAATTCCCAGGCCCTTCCCCAACCCCTCCTGGTCACTACATTCTGAGCAGGGGACATACACCCTCCGGTGGAGCTGAGGTGAGGACAGTCTAAGGGCACAAGCCAAAAGAGGTATGTGTGTGTCAAGAGGAGGGGGAGTTGACACGCTGCTTCACAGTCAAGAAAGATGAAGACAGAAAGTGCCCATGTATCTTCAGGCCTGCTACCTGCACCCCTCGTTCTGTTCCTTCTCTGCCTTTTCAGTTTGATTTGGGTAATGTGGTTTTCAAGAGTTTTTAAAAAATCGAGTTTATTAAAATTCACTTTTTTAGTGAAAAGGAGTTTTAGAAAATGTGCTTAGTTGTGTAATCAGCACCATGATCAAGATAGAAGTAAAGTTTCCTTGACCCCTGGAAATCACTCATCTTGTTTTTTATTCCTTTGCTTAGCCCTTTCCAGAATGCTATATACATGGACTCACACCATGGACACAGCCCTTGGAGGCTGGCTTCTTTCACTTAGCGTAATGCAGTGAGGCCCTTCTGTGCTGTAGGTGCGAGAGCTTTGTTCCTTTTGAGTGCTGACTGGCATTGCAACGTGTTCATCCCTGCACGGGTCAGCAAAAGGCTGTTTTAAAGCTTTTTGTGAATAGAGCTTCTATAAATATTTGTGTACAGGTTCTGTGTGAACATAAGCTTTCATTTCGCTTGGTTAAATACTCAGAATGGAGTCGCTGAGTCATATGCTAAATTGAAAAGAAGATTCTTTTACGTTGTTTTTTAAAATACTGTATGCAAGGAAGACATAATACTCTTTTCTATTTAATGATGTTTTCCTTAAATCCTATGTCCACAAATAACATTTCTTCACAACATCTGGAATTCTATTATTTGAATGTACATTGCTAACATGTCAATGTGTTTGTTGTCCAGGGCTGGAGTTCTGCCTGTATTGCCAGCACCTTGAGTTGGCTGGGCATATGGTGGGCTCACAGCAAATATTCTTGAACGAATGAATTCACTAATATGTGTGGCACTCCTGCTTTCTTTTTGTTCTTATTTGTTTAATCTGAATTTGTCCTGGATTTTATTTTTAACAAATCTCTTTGTTTTAAAGTGGTTCTTGGGATTTATTGCCTACCCACTATTGGAAGGCCTTTATTTGTGTGTGTGTGTGCGTGTGTGTGTGTGTGTGTGTTTAATATTTTTATTTTGCTTATTTATTTTTATGTGGTGTTGAGGATTGAACCCAGTGCCTCACATGTGTGAGGCAAGCTCTGTGCCAATGAGCCTTTGTATTTTTAATAAGGATATTTCATTTTGTGTCTAATATTGTTATAAGTGCCTTAAGATGATCTTCTATTTGTTTTGATTAATTCTTCCTTGCTGGTTTCTCTCTCCCTCTCTCTCTTACACACACACACACACACACACACACACACACACACACACATACACACACACACAAATGCCTCCTTCTCCCTGTTTTGAATGCTAATATTCTCATGGCTTTTCTTTTTTTCCAACGTTTTGGAAAGTATAAGTTCTTATTAAAATTTTTCCAATGGATATCTCTGCTTTCAAAATTTCATTTAAAGCTCATGTCTTTCTAATTATCAAAGCAAAGAATGAAACTCATGTTAATTGAGTAGCTTTTTATAACGTGGAACTCAGAAGCCCCTGCCACTAATTCGGGATTAAAGCCCCAGATATTAAAAATACATTTGTGTCATCCTACCAAGTCATCATTATGAAACATATTTCTTGTGATTATTTGGACAGTTCCAACTTTCTCCATCAATTCTCACTACCAGTCTATTTGTTCCATGATTTCTTATTCATTTCACTTCAACCTTTCATTGACTAGTATGCTTTCATTTTCTAGTTTCAAATAGGTCATCATCTTCCATATTTTTAATACTCTGTATTGTTCTGTGCTTTATGCAGTTTGATCCTCAGTCCACCTGTCAGTTGCTGAATTTGGACTTAAGCAAATCAAATGCATAAGCTGTTACATGAGGCTGCCTGCTAGCCCAACACTTCCCTTACAATAACTTTGCCATCTTTGACAACACAACAATATTTTGAGGGTTTTTTAAATGTTCCATTGTATTTTATCCCTGCTGAATAAAGATGAATTAATATAGTTAAAGGTAGTCATATATCAGTGGCCTTTTGTTTCTTTCTCTCTCTCTAGTGGCATTCATTCCATATACCTCTGTTGTGCTATGGAATGCTCCTTGCTCTTCTGCTTCTCTCAATCCTGATGCTCTGACCCTGGGGACTAGGATCCTGTAAGCACCTCTGTAGGGGCACTTCCTGTCTCTCCATCCATCTTCAGGTGTTGGCTTGTTGGGCCAAACTTCCTAGGATGCAGTTGTTGCTATACATCCTTTCTCTTCCCTCCCTTGGAGTCACTGGATTTATAGTGACTATGTCTTTTAGATCATCTCTATGAGAGATATGGGAACAGAGTGGGGTACCACTTTTGGGGTGTATCAAAAGGCAATGCCCAGTAGCAATGGGACAGTTAACCCTGTTTTTCTTCCTACTCTTTCAGCTGTGACCCCAACCTCTATTTTATAATATTAACTGGCCAATCTCTGACTGATTTACAATAGAATTTCTTCCTAGAATATGGAAATACAGCTGGGCTTTGTGGCACATGCCTGCAATCCCAGCAGCTTGGGAGGCTGAGGCAGGAGGATCACTAGTTCAAAGCCAATATCTTAGCTATTGTGAATTTTTTTAGTTACCTCCCTATTGTTTTCCATAGTGGCTGCACCAATCCACGTCCCTACCAACAGTGTATAAGTGTTCTTGTTGCTCCACATTCCCGTCAAATCTTATCTTTTTTAATAGTAGCCATTCTAACAGATGTGTGAACACCTAGTATTTTCTTTAGGGGTACTGAAAAATCACCAGGAAGGGGATGGCCCTAGAAGCATAGAAGAGAAGCCATGAATGGTGGAGTATGGTTCTTCTTCCTGCTGGAGTGTGATCTTTCCCCCTAGCAAGGCGCTGGAGGATTCCAAACAGCTGGACAGACTTGCAAGCAGCTTCACCACTAATACATCTTTCAGGGCTAGGAATATCAATGCCAGTATCATATAGATTTTAAAGTTTGCCGACGAGGATAGCATTAAATACAACACACACCTGTGAATGTGACCTTCCCTGGGAGAAATGGATGGTACGTTAATTAAGCCAATTTAGTTATTCTACCTTGTATTCACAAATGCTAACATCACTTTGTGCCCCATAAATATTTTTCAACTATGATTTGTCAATTTGTAATTAAAGATTAATTCAAAAAACAGAAAAGGATATGCAGGGTTCAGAGAAGTCAGAACAAAGAGGCTTTCCCTGGCCCATTTCAGCATGTGCAATCTGTGTTCTAGAATCATTGTACCTATTTGCACACTCATGCTTGTGGCGGCCCTGCTTCCCTCTGCCGCTGTCTGCACTGCACTCTCCACCTGGCTGCCCTGATTCTGGAAGGCTCCACGTTCTAATTCATTCTTCCTCTCAACAGAATTCAGCTCACACATCCACTGAGCACTTTCTGGACTTCTCTCATCAGTGGGGAGGCAGAGGCCACTGAGATGACAGTCCCCACCCTGGGAAATGTGACCTGCATCCTTGAGAGGAAGTGTGTTTCCAGGAGCTGCAAGGAAGGGTTGGCTGCCACCCGGATGGAAGGGAGGCATCCCCAGCAGAGGGCTGAGTGAGGAACATGGGCTCTGGAATTAGACCCACCTGTGCTGAATCCCTGAGCAACCACTTCCCGAAAATGACATAATATTACTTATGAAATCATGATGGGAGGGGTTAGCACAGAGCCTCACACATGGCAAAGGCTCAGTGAATGTCAGTTGGCAGTGAGGAGGAAGAGGAGGAGGAGGAGGAGGAGAAGGAGGAGAAGGTAGAGCTCCCTATTGGCATAACTGAACCCGAGTGGTAGCAACGCCTCCCAGAGTACCTCCAGAGACATGCACTTCTGTTGATTCACATCCTTATTTTGGTTCCCCGTGCTACTGTCATGCACCATATAACAACATTTTGGTCACTGGACTACATCCATGATCAGGGCAATACCGGGTTGCTAGGTGTGACGTAAGCTACATCATCTAAGTCTTCAAGTGCACCCTGTGAAGTTGCCATAGTCACCAAATCACCCAATGATGTGTTTCTCGGAATGAATCCCTGTTGTTAAGAAACATGTGACTGTATAAGATCCAGCTCTTCATTTTTTCATTTCAGAATCCCCCAATCTGCTCCTGCCACTCATTCCCCATTTCCTTCTTCCATGAAATACTTCCAAGGTGTGTGTGGGAGAGGGAGGAGGGAGCTTCTCAATACCTCAATACCGCCATGAGACATATCTGTAGGAACACAGAATAAATCCTAATTTGTCCTTACTTCTGCTCACCTGGAAGCCCAAGCAAAGTGCTAAAGTGTGGGCAACTCTGCACCTGTACCTTCTTCCTCCTGAGAGGCCGAGGGGAAAGGCACAGGGCCAGCGAAGCCAGCAGAGACCTGGGTGTCATGCAATCTCAGGAAGCAATTTCCACGGTAGGGGTAGGCCATCGGCTGATCCGGTCCCTGCTGTGCTTAAATACATTTACCAGCCACCTCTTAGGAGGGGCCAGTCACATCAGCAACTCCCAGTGCTCTACACCAGCACTGCTGTGACGATGGTGAAAATTTTATAGCCAGATTCTGTGTTGCCTAGAAACGAAGCTTCTGCCATGATGTCAGAGCCTAACCATTTATATCTTGAAGTTTTATTGGTAAAAATCACCACCTGGAACAAAGAGCCCGTTCTGACATACTACCTTCTTGAACACACGGGAAGCTACAAATAGTTCAGATGCTTTTCATGTGGATGTGGTAGAGAAACTGGGAGTCAGTTGGACATCAGTTTAAAGCAAAATAATCTGTAACTTAGAACTTGGCAATAAATGTTCTTATAAGCACAGAACATTTAGGATTTTCATCACCCACACGTTTTTGTTATGTGTATCAGTGACAACATACATCAAATATTCTGATAATTTTTAGTGACTTATTAAAGCTTACCTTTCATAGTTTTATGCAAATGAACAAAGAAATGAAAAGTTTGTATCCAGTGGGAAAAGAAGCATTATTTTAGATATTATGATCCTTTGGGTTTTTATCTTTAATGTGAGGGTAAGGATAATCTACTTATTTCCTGGATTTATATTTCTATTTTGAAAATCACTTCGTGCATAAATTGTATCCTACTAAAGATCCTATTAAATATTGAAAATTTGCTCAACAAATATATATTGGAGCCAGGTATGGTGGCCCAAGCTTGTAATCCCAGTGACTTGAGAAGCTGAGGCAGGAGGATCACAAGTTAAAAGCCAGCTTCAGCAACTTGGCAAGGCCCTGTCTCAAAATAAAAAATAAAAAGGGCTGGGGATGTAGCTCAGTTGCTGAGCACCCTGGGGATCAATCCCTGGTGATACACACACACACACACACACACACACACACACACACAGTATACACACACACACACACACACACACACAGACACATATATATTCAAGAAAAAATAAATGAAAATTCAGGGACAAGTCAGTCTTTTTCATCTGCTAGACTTTGTGCAGAAAGAAGTTTCAAATAATCATCATCTCAGCCTTTTCCAATTTGTCATTGTTTAAAGCAAAATCTATCTGCTGGGAGGTTAGGCAAAGACCAGCAGACACTCTGGGATTGACAAGGTCAGGGATGAGGAGATGTCTTTTGTTTATTTGTTTCCAGAAATATTTGACCATTGCCATGTAATGACATTCTTTCTAAAGATGAAATTTGAGAGTGTTAGCAGGTTTTCTTTAATGTCCAGAGGAATTTACCCATATCTCCACACAATGAAAGCAACCTGTTAACTGTAAAGCACTACAAGTGTAGACGGTTATTTCCTAAAATCAATCTCATTATCTTGTCACAAATCAGAGAAAGAGGAGCTGGCTGGGGAAATGGTTAGGAGCATAAGAATAACCCTGGTGAGGATCTGGCCAGGAGGGTGGACTATTCTTGCTGGGGCTAGAGCCAAATCCTGCTGGGTGCATTGAGCAGGGGTGAGGCCTGGAGTCCGCTGATGTCATTCCACAGCCTGGTTGTCCTGCTTGCTCACCTTTTCTGACAAACATTGTTTCTAGGATCACTATTTGCTATTTCAATTTTCCTTGATCAGATATTTTGGTAGGAAGTGGGCATGATTGATTACCCCAGACCTGTAAGATGAAGAACGATTTAACTTTAACCCATTTGAATGATTGATTTTCAGACAGCAGTCTTCTGTCTTCATGCTGTTTAGATTTGCAGGGCTGGTGTCCTGGGCTCAGACTTGCAGGCCCTGAGATTATGGTTCAGGTAACTGCCTCCAGGCAGTGCCCAGATTACAGACTCACACCTAAACAAACCAGGTGTGATTTTTTAAAAAATGAACTATTTTTATTACAAGTATAGAATCTGTGGGGTAGAGGGGTAGGTCAGTGGTAGATGTATACATGCATGAAGCCCTGAGTTCAATCCCCAGCACTAATTAAATAAATAAATAAAAAGAAAAATAATTACAGAATTTTAAAATCTCCACCAAAAAGCACATATGAAAAGGGGTTTTGAAGAGTCTTAACAGAAAGATTTGCATCCTAGCTCAAAGATTTGCTGCTAATCAAATTTTGCAATTTGATCTTAAGCAAATTGCCAAATGTCTTTGAGCTGGTCTCTTTATTCATCAAATTCTAATGTTAATATCTACCTCACAGGTTGAAGATGCAGTGAAATAAAATATTTAAAGAACTTTTTTCATTTGCTGTGCCCTATACAGAGTTTATTATAATTGTACTGTGGCAGAGCGTTTCATTATATTTGAGCACCTAAGTTATTTTACATACTCACCCCTCAGCTATTGCTGCCCCCAAATCATAACTTTTTAGTTGGGTTCTACTCAAAAATAATTCTTGAAACTTTCTTGGTGCTAGGTTTGCCTATGGCTTTGCCCCTATCTCTGGAATCTTTTTAAGTTTTTCCAGGTGTCAAGCCCAATAAAACTCTGCCCTTCTTCAAGGTTGAGAATAAACAGGGGGAAAGACAGCATGGGATTCATAAGAAGATAACCAGGACAAGGAAGGAGAATCATCAGGAAAAAATGACAGAGTGAGTTTCTTAAAATAATTGACTACACAAACCCAAAGAAACCTATAGAAAGTGTTTGGGATCCTTAATAGGATATAGGAATATATGGCCTCTGTGAAACAGGTATCAGGCTACAATGAAAAAAGAACAGGATGAGACAAAATATAAACTTGGCAAAGGTCACTAAGTCTATAAATAAATGCACTCTTGAATTGGGCCAAACCACAGTTTTCTGAAATGTTGTTAATCTTTGCTGACTTTTTGTCCTTGAAACCTCTTCCCCCAAACTGACCAGAGACTATGCTCAATCCTTTACTTACAAGACCAGCTTAGCTTCTGCCAGTGCAAATCATAATTCCTGACTACCAAAGGCTGTGGTTTCCAAGCCCCTTGTGGTTTAAAGTTACACACACAGCCGCCATTTTGTAAAACCTTGGAGTACATTTTCAAGATTGTGAATTTGCGTTTTACTGGATTTCAACTCTAATTAGTTGTGAATAAATGTAATTTTATTTGTGCTTGAATAGGTAGATTTTATTCTCAGTTGACAGATAGCAGAGGATCAACCAAAGAACTGTGGGTATTTAGGTTGAAGAAGCAAAACTAATTAGAAAGAAGGAATAATAAAGACTGGGTTGAAGAGAAGATTCCTGATTTGAAACAAAGCAACTCTATATATACATCAAAAGTGTTCTCTGTGTCTCAGGCAAAATAAATAAATAAATAAATAAATAAATATTTTTAAAAGGCATTTATGTGTGGTTATTCTGTGGCAACATGTTTCAATTGTAATGTCAAGTTAAAAACTCCTATAAATATAGAGCCAGGTTTTTTAAAATTATAAATTTACAAATAATGAGGGAAAAAAGTCAGATTCACTGCAGACATTTTTCAACATGAGCATCTGAAAAAACTAGGGTTCTTTCAAGAGTTTAAGGAGAAACAATAGTGATGCAAAAGTTTATTACTTAGTTATGTGATGTGTGAAGGCAATCAAAGTCTTAAATATGCAAGGCATGAGAAAATATAAAAAAATATAATTCAAGGAAAAGCATACTTGGAGACACATACTGCTTAAGTAAGAGCATTATTATTATTATGTACCTGGAATTGAACCCAGGGGTGATTTACCACCCAATTACATCTCCAGACCTTTTTATATTTTATTTGAGATGGCCTCACTAAATTGCTTACGACCTTATTAAGTTGCTAAAGCTGGCCTCCAACTTGTGATCCTCCTGTCTCAGCCTCCTGAAGTGCTAGGATTACAGGTGTGTGCCACTGTGCCCAGCCAGGGGCTCAAATCTAACTCAAGAAAAGAGGAGGTCTTGTAAAATAGTCTTGCTCTTTTCTTACTTTGTCTAAATTCAGATTCAGTGGATCAGGGTGTCAGGTTAAATTCTCTGACACTGCTATATTCTAGGCTTTGTTTTTGTTTTGCCTTTTGTGTTTCTTAATACAGATACATTTATTCCTTAACCCACATTATTTACTGCCACATGAAATAGGACTTTCTTTACTAGATTTGATTATTATTTTATTCAAGACATTTTTTTCCTGGACACAGTATTGCTTATCATCCCAGCAGCCTAGGAGGCTGAGGCAGAAGGATCATGAGTTCAAAATGAGCCTAAGAAACTTAGTGAGGCTCTAAGTAACTCAGTGAGATTCTGTCTCTAAATAAAATATTAATAAGGGCTGGGGATGTGGCTCAGTGGTAAAGCACCCCTAGGTTCAATACCTTGTCCAAAAGAAAAAAAGAAAACATTTTTATTTGTGCATTATAATTATACACAGTAGTGAGATTTGTTGAAGAGTGTTCGTACATGCAGACAGCAGATTGACTACTGTTTTAAACTAAACTACGGTGCTAGTACAATTGTTTTGCCATTTGTTTAAAATTAAAATGACCAGTTTGGGATGCTTTGGAAGAATCATTAGTCAAAAGATGAGTGATTTGATTTCTTAGAACACAGTTTTCTAGAACTATCACATTTAACATTGGGATACTCAAAAAAACTCTTAAAACAAGAGCCAAAGAGCATTAAAATAAAGGACAAGATTAACACACTTAAAATCAAGATCCTTGTTTCATCCAAAGGCACTATACAAAATAGGCCACAGAGTGGAAGAAGATTTTTGCAACATGGGTAAATGACAATAGGCTCATATCTAAATATGTAAAGTTTTTTTCAACTCAATAAGTAGGAGACAATGTAATGGAAAAATGGTCAGGAGATGTGAAGAGAGGCTTCATAAAGGAGAATCCCCAGTAAACATATGACAAGTACTCTACTCTATTGGTAATAAAGGAAATAAAGGTGACAACCTCAAAGAACCACTACAGAATTAACAAAGTGTCAGTGAAGAAGACTGACACTCTCAGGATTAATGAAAGAGCTTGCTCCCTGGGGAGTTGGAGGGGATGGGAGATAGATAGATGTGAGTCGTGGGAACACAAGGTTATGGGGATCATCCAATGAGCTGAGCCCACTGTGCTGACCCCTGCACATTCCTCTTCTTTTCCAAGTAGCTATTTACTTGCAACCCTGCCTGGCTTAAGAGGACAGGACATGTTCCATCCCTCAGCAAACTACCTGTTATCTGAAATAATGCCAATCAGAAGAACACAATTTACCCTGAAGTGGGGGACTTTGGTGACCCTTATGCAGACCAGATTCTGGAACTCAGGGAGATAAATATAATTCCCCCTAACCATAAAATCTGTAAGAATAGGTTCCATTTAGAACTAGTCAGCAGGGGCTAAACTGACCTAGAGCTCTCATGGCAGTGGAGACTTGGAAGTCTGATGTCATCCTGCTGTCAGTCAAAAGTCAAGGGGTGGATCTGGGTGGGATTCTCTGAAGACTTTTCTGGGATTCCTCAAAAGACTGGAGGATGGGAGAAGCATGTTGTCCCTCTCCTTTCTGAGAGGACCTCCTCTCTCCCTTGAGGGTGTCCCCTTTCCCCTTTTCTTATCTCTTCTAATAAACTCAGGCCTGTTACTCGGAGTTGACATGTCTGAAATCTTCCTGGCTTAATTGCAAGATTTGGGATTTGAAGGGGGCCATCACACTGCTCCAGTTTCCTGGAACATAGGCTGGTACAACTACAACTGCCCTGAAGAATGGCCTCTGCTGAAGATGGACACGTGCCCTATGGTCAGCAATTTTACTTACTTCTAGGTCACAGTCAAAGGAATGCATGTACTTGGGTTCCAAAAGACATGATCATGGACAGATAACCCCAAACTAGAAATAACTCAAGTGCTCACCAATGGTAGAAGGGAGGAGCAGATTGTGCTACATACTCATTTTACTTACAGTGGAATACCACATGCCACAAAAAATCAACAACAATTTACACAAAAAATCATTGGTGACTTCCCATCAATAGCATTGGCTGAAAGAAGTCAATGACATAAAGTAAAATATTCAGAATATCATACTTTATTTTAGCACAAGTTTTACAAGCCAGGGTCGCAGTCATTTTTGAGGAGAATGTAGTGGTTTTGAGTGTGCTTGGTGGGGAGAGGCAGGGGGCTTCTAAAATGCTCTAATAGTTACACTATTGTGTTCATTTTGTGATCATTTATGGAGCTTTCCACCTAAGATTTGTGCAGTGTTTTGTATATTTGTTATATTTCTATAGAAAAGGAAAAAAATATGCATAGGAAAGAGGAAAAAAAAAAACCCTAAGAAAATACACTCCTTAGATAATAGGATACCAGGTGATTTTTTTTTCCAATACAACATATGTTTTCCTATTATTTTTACAGTGAGTAAATATTATTTTTAAAATGAAAATAAAAACCCAAATCAACCTTTATTTAATGCTGCAGTCCGACTGCAGCAAAATAACCAGGGGGTGACGACCAACTTGTGTACATTGATACAGCAGGAGTGGGAGCGGTTTATTGTAGGACAGGAGGGGTATATATACATTCCACACAGCTTATCTTAATTAACATAAACTAGATACAGCAGTCAACCAATAAGGAATCTCCACACTTAATGGCTTGCTGGAGTTACTTCACAAACCACTCCCCCTGGCAAAATGCCAGGCGCCATCTTGACTTGTTTACAGACCCTAACAATTTAAACCATGGAATCACCAGACTCCACCTTCTTTCTTCTCCATATCTGATCATTGGCTCATCTTATTTTATATCTGCAGCGCCTCTTGTGGTCATCCACAGTATTGCATTCTCGGTCTTCTAACATAGTTGAGTCCTTTATTGCTCACCCAAACATCTCAGTAGCTTCCCAACAGTGCTTCCCCAGGTGTAACATTGGAGGGTCACAATGTTGGTCTCCCAGATTGCTGTCTGTTGTGGTTTGGATGTGAGGTGTCTCCCAAAAGCTCATGTGTGAGACAATGCAAGAAGGTTCAGAGAAGAAATGATTGGGTTAGGAGAGCCTTAACCCAATCAGTGAACTAATCACCTATTGGGATTGAGTGGTGACTGAAGGCAGGTGGAGTGTGGCTGGAGGAGGTGGGCATTGGGGGCATGCCTTTGGAGTATATATTTTATTTGGCAAGTGGAGACCCCTCTCTGCTTTCTGATCATCATGTGAGCTGCTTCCCTCGGCCACATTCTTCTGCCAGATTGTCCTGCCTCACCTGAGGAATGGAACCCTGAGGAATGGAGCTGGCTGTCCATGGACTAAGACCTCTGAAACCGTGTGAGCCCTCAAATAAACTCTTCCTCCTCTACAATTGTTCTGGTCGGGTCTTTTAGTCGTAGTAGCAAAAAAAGCTGACTAAAACACTGTCATCTGTCCTCATGACACCCCATTGCCCACAGAGTCCTTGACATGGCTGTCTAGCTCCCTCTTAAGCTGACTCAAGACCCCACTTTTTAGTATCAGTTCCCTTTCCCTCCTCATTTTATATCATCTCCCCTCATACCTGTTCCTGAATGCATGCCCACCTTTCAAGACCCAGCTGAATTACCATCATGCACATGAAAGTTTCTCTCACAAGCAGGGCAGGTGTTAGAAACATGTTTATTTGTGTGGTTTCATAGCACTTTGTATTTATTTCATGTTTTGGTCATGTCCTATGGTTAAATTTTAAACCCCTTATAGATTAAACACTTTCTCTGGTCTCCTCTGTCTTTTCTTTCTCTCTCCTTTTCTTCTAAGTTTTGAAAATTTTTGAATTTCATTTATAAAACTTTTCTTTCCTTTGAGTCTGGGCACATTGATTCATATTTACTGTACTCATTTTTATTCTTAAGTCTCTTCATAAATGGAAAAAGAAATCATGAAAGCCTTCTCGTAAAGATGCAACATAGGATGGGAATTTCACCCAGAGTTCCTTAAGAGAAAAAGCATTATATTTAAACAACCACTTAGCAGAGATTATGTGTTCCTACTGTTTACTCCTCAGAGCTCATGTCACCTTCTGTGTGATTTATTTTCCAGAGTTGACTTAACCATTTTACTTTCCTTGCTTTTAAGTTTCAAAATTTGCAAGCTTGATGAGTTATTGGACTGTTTTTCTTTGCAGTGGCTATATTTCATTCTGAGCACTGTTCATTGCATGACCTAATCTGATATAATCAGAGACACCAGAGACATTTTTTTTCTTGGACATTTGTTTTAAACCTAATGGTTGTTCTAACCCTTTTGCACTTTCTCTTTGGCTCCAAACTGGCCATTATCTCACTTGTTCTTAACAGAAAACATCGTTGTCCTCTTTATTCAGGAGATCAATGCCATCTGTCTTAAAATCTTTGCTCTTAATGTCTACCTCCATACCCATTCCTATTGATCCAAGGAGCGAATTGTTTAAGGGATTGGTTCTTAATCTTGGCTTCACATTGAGACTCTGTCCCACAGAAAGTCTGATTACACTGGCTAGCATGAAGCTGGGAACTTTGTTGTGTTTTTAACAGCATCCCCAGGTGATTCTGTGTGCAGCCAGGCTTGAGTACACCAGTCTCAGAAGAACCCTTGCACTTGGTTCCTGGACTGCGCCTCTTAGCGGGTCTTATTCTGTCCATTTCCCTAGCTTTCCCATCCTCTCTTTCCTTCACACTGTCAACTTGCACAAAAACCTCTCTCAAGCAAAAGTACTTTCTCTCATTGTGCTTCCTCTTGAGCTACTGTCTGGTCTGTGGTTCCCTTTTCACCAAAGCAGAAGAGAAGTGTGCACTTGCTACCTCTCATTGACTCCTTGTTTCTTGCGAAAGACGCCACACCTCTCCAGTGGAAATGCTTCCTATTTTTTTTAAAGTTTTTTTTTTTTAGTTTTTTAGATGGGCACAATATCTTTATTTCATTTTTATGTGGTGCTTTGAATCAAACCCAGTGCCTCATACATGCTAGGCAAGCACACTACCACTTGAGCCATATCCTCAGCCCAAAGTGCTTCCTCTTAATCATTGAAGATGAACTGATTTTTTTTCTTAGTGCCTATGTATCACATCTGAAGCATGATCAACACATCATTGAACTGATTCTTTTCATTGCCTCCTTTTTCACATCTCCTCCTACCCCATTTACTTCATTTTCCATCCCCTTTCACTTCTAGACTGGTTCCATACAAGAGCTGATACCCAGAGCCAAGAGCTGCTGTGGTGATACTCTAAGAATCCAGATCAGCTGAGCCTGGACCAGCCACTTAGATTTCACCCTGAGTGGACGACATGGCGTTGCTGACTCCGAGGGGCAAACAAAAATGGCGCTTTGTCCTCCTTGTTGTCCTGCAGGTGTTCTTTTTATCTGGGGAAAAAAAAAATCTCTATTGCAGTGGCAAATAATAGAAACTCCAATTAAATGAGCAAAAGCAGAGTAGCAATGAGGTTTTTTTGTTTGTTTGTTTGTTTGTTTTGGTTTGTGTGGCTTGTAAGCCACTCACTTCAGACACCTGGAACCAAGTACTTAAGTGAAAGGAATATCCCTCTCTGTCTCAGGGTTCCGTCTTATCCCTCCACCAACTCGTGGAAGAGATGGCTGCCCACAGGTCCAGTGTTTTATCTACCAGCTCAACCACCCCAGAGAAATGGGGGCTCTTTCTCAGTAATCCCAGCAAGAGTTCAAGACCTGATTTTGTTTATCCTGGCTTGGGGTACACATCCATGTGGACTGGGGTCCTCCCTACTTGAAACACATGGATAAAGAGTAAGGGAGAACTTAAAAGAAAATCAGGGATCTGACAACTGAAGGCAAAACAGATGGGGAAAACCAATACGTGTCCTCTGTGTCACCTGCCCCAACCTCTTTAAAGCATGCTCCCCTTGGCTGTCTCCTCTCTCTCTCCTAGACACAATCGTCATGGATGACCCTCATTTATTCTCCCTTCCCTTATTCCTAGAGTCTACCTATAGCCCATGGCTCTGAATGCTAAAATTAATACTTGGGTTTATACCAGAGGGAAAGTCTGTTAGTGAAAACTACTTTAAAGTGAGTGCATGTAGGAGGAAAGTATCACCATTAGAAGACAGGGAAGACCTGGCCTTTTCCTTTTATAACCATCCTCTTGCAATAACTACCAAGGGTCACATAAGAGTTACCTTGATCCTTTGCCCTAATGACCCAAGGGCCTCCCTGTAGGCCTTACCTCCTAAAGTTTCACCACTTCTCAATATCACCCTTCTAGGGACTAAGGCTTTAACACATGGACCCTTGATGGACACTCACGCCATAGCAAGGGGCAAGCTTTCATAGGCCAAAACATGAAAGCAAAGTGGAGAGGTCACCTGACTGGCTATAGCCTAGTGTCTTTCTTAATTGGGATGGTGTGATGGAGTGCTTTCCTTTTGGGGGCTTTATCTAGTGAATTGGCTGCCTATTAATGGCTGAAACTAGATAGTGGTTGAAACCTGGCTGTTTTACATATTCCTACTTTAGGTTTAGGTTTTTTTGGGTACTAAGTTACGTTGCAGCTTGTTACATAAGAAGTCAAAGTAGAGAGACAGACTCAGGCTAAGGTCTCTTGCCTATTTATTTTTAAACTTTAAAAAAAGTTTTAAAAAGGACTGGAGGTCTATCTCAGTGCATGCAGGAGGCCCTACGTTTGATCCCTATTTTATATATATATATAATTTATTAATGGCCTGTGAAAGTGAATAAAAATATGAATCAGAAGCAAGAGTTAAAGAAAATGACAATCAAAAATACAAGTGAAATTAAATATTCTATTGAATGTGTATTCATTTGCTTATTTAATTTAACACCCTGAATCTTTGAACATATGAGAGATATCAGGAATCATCTACCAAGACATAGAATTCTGAATCATAAGCAGTGTTTTTCAGTGTAGTAAAGTGTGCATCAACCTACATGTCCATCAACATTGAATCTTGCCAACATGTATTATCAAACTTCTAATTTTGTCAATCTGATGATTTCATGAGTAACCATATCTTGTTGTTTTAATTTGCATTTCCCTAATCACAAGTCATATTAGATATCTTTTCACATGTTAATAATCATCTATAGTTAATTATTCCTCTGTGAACTTCCTTTTTTAAAGTTAATTTTATCAGATTATGTCCCCTCTCTTCTTTTGGTAGAAACTTGTATTTATTTTCATTATAATTTTTTTTTTTTAATCAGGGATTGGAACCAAGGCCTCACACCTGCTAGGCAAGTACTCTACCACTGTGCTACACCCCCAGTCCTATTTACTTATTTATTTTGGCACTGAGGATTGAACCCAGGGTTACTTTACTACTGAGTCACATCCTCAGCCCTTTTTATTTTTTATTTTGAGACAGGGTCTCACTAGGTTGCCTCGGGCCTTGCTAAATTGCTGAGGCTGACCTTGAACTTGCTGGGATTAAAGATATGCTCTACCATGACTGGTCGTTTTTTTTTTTTTATTTTATTTTGAGACAGGGTGTCTCTAATTTGCTGAGACTGGCCTCAAACTTGCAATCCTCCCTCATTGGCCTCGAGAGTAGCTGGATTTATAAGTGCGCCCCTAGAGCTGGCTCATTGGTAGAAACTTTTTATATATTATGGGTAAAACTTTTTGTTCTGCTGTGTATGTTGCAATGTTTTCTCCCACTCTGTGTTATTCATCCAATTTGTCTTTAGATTTATGACTCTTTTTTTTGCTTTCTGTGAGCCAAATGAGAAATCTTTTCCTACTCAGAGGTGATAAATATATCCAGATATTTTAAATATTCTTCTATAATTTAGATTTTACATTTGTCTTTAGCATGTCTATGCATTATTTCATTGTCTGAATAGTTCATGGAAAGAATCTACATTAATTTTTCCTAATGTCTAGAAAGATCTCAAACCCTGTTTGTTGAATGACCTGTTCACCCCTTTGCAGCTTGGAGATTAAATCTTCATTGTATACTATAGCCTCATATATACCTGGGTCAATTTCTGGACTCTATTCTGTTCCATTGATTTATTTCTCTATTCCTGGGACCAGACTGCATTGCTCAATTTTAATATCTTTACACAATGTCCTTATATTGGATAGGGCAAGTTCCACTTCTTTTTCTCTTTCAAAATTACATCTTGCCTATTTGCTCAGGTTTATACTTCCATTTGAATTTTATAGTCAACTTGGTAAACTCCTTGAGAAGCTTTGCAAAGAGCTGATTTTGAAGTGTATTAAATTTATAGATTAATTTGCAGAAAATGAACTCTGAAATATTGAATCACACTATTTGAGAAACTACTGTAGCTCACATTTATTTATGTTACAAAATTGTTTTATAGTTTTCTCCTCAAGGTTATCATATATTTATGCATAAGTTTATTTCTAGGTGTTTTATACTTTTTGTTGCTGTTGGATTGATGTTTTAAAATTTATTTTCAAGCGGACTTATGGCTTCATTTCAACTTCTGTTTCCATTCTCTCTCTGACTCCGGTTGGATTAGCCACTGTGGTTCCTTACTTTAAATCCTACCAGTGTGAATCTGATTGCTTAGGGTCCTGAGGGCACTTTTACTCTTTTTCAAAGATACTTAAGCTGTGCTGGTTAATTTTTTAAATGTGCAAAACAGGACACATAATAGGATCCCATTTGTGAAATATAATAAGAACCGTAATGATGTGTGAATTAGTATATTCACGGAGAGTAATCTGAATCAGTGAAGATACAACATACTGTTAAGAGTCATCATCTCTAGGGGTATGGAAAACTTTCATATTTTAAAGTATGTATTCCAGGACTGTAATGTTCTTCCTCTCCCCCCACAAAGAATGTCTTCCATAATTAAAAAAGTCAATTCAATACAATATTTTACATGTTTTTGTAGATTTATTGAATTATATTTGGCATTAAATAAAATGTAATGTTTCAAGGATACAATTTAAAAATCACAATCAAGATAATGAACTTTTCAAACATTTTTATTATCTCCAAAAGTTTTGGGGCTCCTATGTAATCCCTTCCTCTCAACTTCCCTACCTGGTCCCTACCCATAGTCAACCATTAATCTACTTTCTGTTATTACCTACACTAGTTAGAATTTTCTAGAATTTTACATAAATGGAATCAAGCAGAGTATATACTATTTGGTTGTCTGGCTTCTTTCATTCAGTAAAGTTATTTTGAGAGTCATCATTTTGGTTGTGAATACCAATAGCTCACTGCTTTATATTGGTGAGTTGTGGTCCACACACCAAAGTCTGCTTCTTCTCAGTTTACTTCTTGGTGGATAGTTGAATAGTTTCCAATTTTGAGATACTACAAATAGAGTTATGTGGACTTTCTCACATAAGTCTTCGCGTGAACGTATCTGTTCATTTCTCTTTGGTAAATACCTAGGCGTGACATGACTGGGTCACATAGTAGGTACGTGTTCCATTTTTCGAACACCTTCCAAATTTTTTCCATAGTGGTCACATCATTCCATGCTCCCACAGCAGTCCTGAGAGAGAGTTCCACTAGCATCATGTCCTTGGCAATGTTTGGTATAGTCAATCTTGTTAATTATATCAATCTAGCAGGGGCTGGCTCCTTGTTTTAACCCCTATCATTTCTACCTCATGACAGCTCTGACCTCCCTCTTTAAACCTCAAGATGCAACAATTCAAATACTTATTGATGCATCTTGGTCAGTGAAATGTTCTTAAAGAACAAACTGCATTAAATCCTTTAAAAAATACAGTACAGTTTCTATGCATCAGAGTCAGGATGAAAATTTTTTGATTTTCTTTCTTTTTTTCTTGCTGAAATGATCTTCTCTGGCATTAGTTTTTTCCCTTTCCACTGATGGGTTTGGCTATCAGTTACTCTTTTTGCAAACACAGACATGTTAGCCTGCTGGTCTTATTTCTTAGCTAACTTGTCAAAGAAAGAAAAACGGGAGGGACCCAGCAGTGACACACACTAAGGTCTGATGAGAGACGCCCAAGAAGAGATGGATCGGCCAGGGGCAGCTGGTCTGGTGTACAGGGGCCGTTAACATTTGGAGCTTGGAGATTAAGTATTCCAGGAGCCAGTGTGCATGGGTCCTCATGATGGGGCCCCTCCTCGTGGAGATCCAAGCAACAAGTCGGTTATGATCCGTTACATAATAAGAGCATGTTACAGACTTTTGTTCCAGATAAGTGCCTTGTGTGTGGGTGTGTTTGTGTGTGTGTGGTAGGGGGTGGCTTGTCTTATGAGAGTCTATGACTGAGCATGCCTGGAGACTTAAAATGCCAATAAAATTATTTCAGAAAACTCCGATGTGTAAGAATCATCTGCTAACTGTGGAAGGGGCTGAGAGGCAGAAGAAAGAGGCACCCGGATCCTGGGTTGCCCACGATGCACTCTGTTAGGGACTATTGGACAGAAGCATGTCCTGGGGGCAGGAAGATGGGGGTTTCCTTACACCCAATTGCAGAGGGAAGGGGTTTCTATGCTGGGCTAGAAAAGGTGGGCCATGGCCAACTGGATCTTTCCTGGACTTTCACAAAAAGTGTTACCATACAAAATACCACTTAGAAGCAGTCTGGGTATGGTGCAAAAAGCTGGCCATTATAATAATTTTGTTTATCCTATAGCATTGGGAAAGTGTGTCAGGGTCACCCAGTAGGCAAAATGATGTAGTCTTGTCAAGCTGGATCTGACAGGTATTAGTTTTTATAATATTTAAAGGTGCATAGTAGGCTGAAGAAATTATGTTAAAATGCTGGCTGAGATTACATCTTCATGCTGGGGCTGTGTGTTAATTCTGTTTTTTAATAATAACTTTATATCCTATAGCATTGGGAAAGTGTGTCAGGGTCACCCAGTAGGCAAAATGATGTAGTCTTGTCAAGCTGGATCTGACAGGTATTAGTTTTTATAATATTTAAAGGTGCATAGTAGGCTGAAGAAATTATGTTAAAATGCTGGCTGAGATTACATCTTCATGCTGGGGCTGTGTGTTAATTCTGTTTTTTAATAATAACTTTATTATTTATTTTTTTATATGGTATTTAGGATCAAACCCAGTGCCTCACATGTGCTAGGCAAGCGCTCTACCACTGAGACACAACCCCAGCCTATATGTTAATTCTTCATGAATGTGTGGGGAAAATAGTGTTCAATGAAGGCACGTTAGAGTGGAAACTACAGTTGTATCCTCCAAACACACACACACACACACACACACACACACACACAGACACACACACACTCACACAAATGCATTTATGTATCCATTCAGGAAAGTGACTATAAGCAAACACATCAAAATGTTAACAATGGCTTCTCACGGTGGTAAGAATATGCTCAATTAATTTCAACAGTAAACATGCATTTTATCATTGTAAAAAATAGTACCAAGTCATGATGAGTAGTTCCTTGTTGCCTTCAGATTACAGCTCAATCATCTTGACACTGCTTCCAAGCACAGTCATCGGCTTGTTTTCTCCTACCACCGTCTTCCCTACTCCCTGTATTGCCACCAAACTGAACAATAGCAGCCACAGTGGTGTGGTGGTTGTTGGTGGGCTCCTGGTGTCTTTTCCATCTAGAATGCCACTTCCTCCTCATCTCAGTCTGAAGGTTGGGAGGTTGAGGTGGTGTTATGTGGTTCAAAGCTTTGACCCTCAAATCACACCATTGGTCTTTCTGGTGAGTAGCGCCATCTTGTTAGCATAAACTCAGACATGACCCAAGGTGATCATGAGCAATGAAGACACTCCTGTCACTCAGGACACTCCAAGGGTTTTAGAAGACCCACACCAGGAACCTGGGACAAAGACCAGACAAATTCTTTATTATATTTCACCAGCTCAGATGCCCCCTTCCCTCCTTCCCAGTGTCCTCTGAGACTCCCACTCAGATTCCATGTCTCCCTTGCACACCCCAGTAAATGCTTTGCTCTCCATATTCTAGAGTTATTAGAGTTAGTCATGTACCAGCCCTTCTTCCCCATAAGCTGCAAGCTTTTGGAGGTCAGAAAACATAATTTATTAAGTTTTCTAATCCCCTTTGTGCTAACCCAATGGCACTGTGGTTTGTTTGGCAATGAATTTAATAAGGAGTCTTTATTGCTCATAGAAGAACTCTTCCCCTTTAAAACCAATATTAAGACCTCTTATGCAGATTCATTTTCTATCGATGTTGTGAATGATAACATAAACGATCATCTTTATTTCCTTGAGGGTTCCCTGTGGATGGAAAAAAAATTTTAAATCACAGTTTATGGATTATTAAGTTAACTATGCATTCAAATGCCTTAAGTCAATGTGACTGAAGCAGTTCTTTTGTTGCGGGGAACAGATTCACAACAGTATCATTTTCATCTCAGAGCTTTGTGAGCTTTCCTTAATTCTCCAATTTTGGGTAGCCTATCATTTAAGCCTCTTGGATGAATTCCTAGACTTCTTGCAAAGCATCGTTGGTTTTTTAAAAAAAGAGATTCTATATATAAAGTGCACACATTCTGCCATCACGGCTTTGTTTTCTTGCGTTGAGTATCTAATAAGATACTGCATTGAAGGACAATAAACTTGAGCTCTGAGGAGTCTCCAGGGAAACCACATTCCATGACTCCTCATTATGTGCGAGGTGGTTCTGAGGTATGGGAAGGCAAAGTGGTTTAGTGAGAACACTAGAAACAAAGTGAACGTTTTTGGATTCTAGTCTCTGAGTCTCCTAAACAGCACTGTGATCTTGAGGCTCAGTCCACAGTCAACAAATATTTACTGAGCACATATATCGTGTCAAATCCTGTGAGAGCCTCTGGGAATACAGCTGTGACCAGGACAGACATAGGAGAATATGGTTTAGTGAGGGTGACAAACACTGGAAATAATCAAAGGTAACAGTGCAGACCTTAGGAGTGTCATCTGAACTTGCAATAGGGATCCGCCTTAGGCTTCTGGGTTGTGGAAGGTTGATGGGCTCCTGAAAAATTCACCTTTTGGCATCCCTTTCTCTTTCTTTTTACAGCAGCATCCTGATTTACCTTTACACATCCACCTCTGCTCCATTCACGTGCTAACCTGAGTCACAAAAGCTGGCCAGGGGTGGAAAGTGAGTGTGAGGTTGTTTTTACTTCAGTTTATACAAAACTCAAAAACAAGCAGTGGAAAAGACACAGTAAGATCAAAAATATGAGTGAGTCAATGTAGAAGCTCCACTGCCTGCCTTGTTCCTCAAGAGTTGTGCCCCATGGTGGATCTCAGCACAGCTCGCGTACAGTGAAGAGCTCACAGCTGTAGTTTGGATCTGAAATCTCCTCCAAAGCCCCATGCGCTAGAGGCCCCCAGTTGGTGCTGTTGGGAGGTGGGAAATTTAAGATGTGGAGGCTCACGGGAGGTCTTCAGGTTGTTGGGGCTGTGTCCTTGAAGGGGATACTGGGACCCCAGCTGCCAAGCCATAAGGTAATAATATGCCAAGCCATAGATTTGCTCTGCCAAGAAATCCTACCATGGTACCTGGTGTGCTGTCTGAGGTCCAAAAGCAATGCACCAACTAACCATGGACTGAAACCTCCAAAACTGTGAGCCCAAATAAACCTTTCCACTATACAGGTTGATTATCTCAAGTATTTATAACAGTAATGGAAAAATGACTACTAAATCAGAAGAGCCAGTCAAAGTGATTCCTAACCCTATATACAAAGAAGAAAAACTTGAGAATTCCTCAAAAGTTCTATGAAAGAAGAATACTTAGTGGGGACTAACTTTACCAAATACACAAACAATAAACTCTTCATAATTAAAACCACAAGTTACCACTGTATGAACACATGAGTAGGATAGGTTGTTGGCCCATGAAATTCTCTGAATTAATATATTTTTAGATAAGGCTGTGGGGAAATAGGCCCTCTCAAACATTAGTGGGCAGAAGATAAATTGTTGTCACCCTTGTGAAGGGCCATTTGGTAGTGTTATAAGTTAAATTAGTGCTAAATTACAAATGCTTCGTATATCTTGACCTGACACTTCCAATTCTAGAATTTTTTTCCTATAGTAATGCATGTATGTATGAACACACACACACACACACACACACACACACACACACACGTCAATGGTTTTCCTTGTGGCACTGTTTGTAGAAGCAGACTAGAAAATATCCAACTGTCCATTAATAGAGATCAACTAAATGATTTACAGTATATTTATATAATGGTGCAGAGGAATTAGTGGGCCTTTTATCCATTACTAAGGCATAAGCTTGAGGATATATTGCTAAATTAAAAGAAGCAAGGTACAACTACAGATTAAGTTATCCATTATTTTAAGGGTGAGGGGGAAGAAAAGAATGTACCTGTATTTGCTCCTGTTTGCATAAAGTTTCTCTGAAACAAGATCTGTGTGTGTGTGGTGAGGACAGGAGGATGGGGGCAGCTGACAAATCTGAAATGGACCCAGTTTCAGAGTAAAGCAGAAGGTAATTTATTCAGGGACTTTTAAGGAATTGCAATATTGGGAGACACAGCATCCAGTAACTGCTGGGCTGTGTTCTGAGGAAGAGAGCAGAAGGCAAAAACTGCAACTGCGCAAGTTGTTTTGCCCAACTTATGACTAGCAGAGGCAAATGGTCAGTTTTCGGGTCCAGAAGTCGACTGGCTATCGAAGTTGCACTATCTCAAATGCAGTGAGAATTAGCAAGGGTCCTGGATGTTGCTTCCTTTGACTTGGCCCAGTTTTATAAATGTTCAGGTGAAGATGTGCCCGAGTTTTACTCCTTTGATGACTACCCAGCTCAATTTGGGCGGGGCAGGTGGGAGGGCTCTGAACCAAAGTGTAGCCATTTTATGATCTCAGTTCATAGGACAGTTTTTGGTGTTTGAATCATGTGAATGTTTTACTAGCAACAAAATTATACTGGAATATCTATACCCAATGGTGCCAAAGCTATAATGTGGAAATGTTATTACTCCTTGTCTATCATTTGTGCTGGGGCAAGTTTCATTTCAAACCATGTATTTTCAGGCAAATTGGAGCCTATCTTTCCAGAATTATTTTATCTCTGCTTAGCCATTGTAGCCACTTAAACCCCTATTTTGTAGCCCCTGTAGCACACGTTTCAAGAGGAGAAAGTGATGTCATTTTGAATGTGGCCTGTGCAGTTAGCGATAACTGAAAGAATGGGGATCACTCTTGTAATGCAGGTGCAGAGACGCTCCCGTTAGGATCTTGGTCATTTTCTATAAGTGCAGTGCTGACACTTACCATTGGACAGACACAAGGAAACATCCCAAGCTCTGTTTTCCCAGTATGCTTTCATGTGCTTTCTATATGCAAAGGTGTTTGTGTGTGTGTGTGTGTGTGTGTGTGTGTGTGTGTGTGTTGGGGCCCTTTCTCCACACGCCAAGGAAGCAGTTCTCCAGCAGTGAGGCCAACTGAGTGTCTTCAATTCTGACACTATTAACCTGGAGTGTCAGATCCTACCAGTCTGTGCCCACTTCAGATGCAGCTAGCTCATCAATCAGATATAAACTGGTTTCCATGAGCTCCTCTTTGGTTTGACTGATTGGCTAGAGTGACTTATGAAACTCAGGGAGACATGTCCACTGGTATATTACAAGGGATATTACAAATACAGAAAAATACCAGATGAAGAGGAGGATGGGTAGAGCACGGGGAAGGATGCACAGGGCTTCGCTGCCCTGTCGATCAGCGTTGCACCTTCTGGGAATCCCTGCTGCCCTTCTGGGTACTCAGACAGTGTTCAGCTGTGTGAGGCTCTGGGAACCCATTCCATTACTGTGGCTTTGCTACGTGAGAATGATGGAGGAAACCACTGGCCAACTTTATCTTAAGCCCCTCTCTTTTCCCCTTAGGTTGGGGAAGTGGGGCAACATCCCAACCTTCTAATCTTGGTGACCAGCCCCTATTCTAAGGCTAACCAGGAGTCCCCAGCCATCAGTAAATTCAGTAGAATACAAAAACCTCTTCAGTCACGGGATTCCAAGGGCCTTAGGACTTGTGCGCCAGGAAACTAGAAGGAAGACCAAATATATATTCACCTCATCACACCCACACCCAGGTCCTTCTTCAACGTCCCTTTCTGCTCATGTTGCCTGGAGGTCCCTGCTATACTTCCTGCTTGTCAGTTTGGCATTTCCTAAAAGAACCAGCTGTAAGTGAGGAGGGAGTATTCTCCCCTTAAGATCAATTTCCTTTGTTCAAGGCAGAAGGAGCAAATTTGAATTGCTCGGGGGGCAGGAAGTGATTGAAAGATAGGCACTGGAGAGACAGTAGGGAGAGGTGGGGACGGCAGAGCAGAGCACTGTGACTCCAAAAAGACAACTTCTACTATTCAGGTTCTGCTGGGTGGCATAAGTGGGAATATATTCCCAGTGTGACCTAATCTTCCCATTTTTCTAAAGCCTCCAAGTTCACATTTTTTTATGGTGAAATTTGTGAAATTTTAAGATTCTGCGTGGGCTGAACTAAAATATCTGCAGGTAGATCTGACCCGCAGTTTCCAATCTGTGATTTTTTAGCCATCTCCTCATCTTTGACAAAACTTGCAAAGCCTATTGTAATTTAAATGTTTAAATAGTCCTTGGTGTGAAATCCTGGAAAATATTTTTTTCAAGGCTGAATGTATCATGTATACTATATTCCCATCGTCCTCAAGATAACTTTTTAAACTTTAAAGAGATGAAATTCGTTTTATAAAAAAATATTCCCTTGGGGCTGGGGATGTGGCTCAAGCCACTCCCCAGCGCACTCACCTGGCATGAGTGCGGCCCGGGTTCAATCCTCAGCACCACATACAGACAAAGATGTTGTGTCCGCCAAATACTAAAAAATAAATATTAAAATTCTCTCTCTCTCTCTCCCTCTCTCTCACTCTTTCTTAAAAAAAATATTCCCAAGGGTATTGTTTCTTCTCATATATAGAAGCTAGAAGGTAAAAAGGGAGGGGGAGAAACTCATGAAAATAAAAGGGAGACCACCAGGAAGGAGACTGGGGGAGGGAGGCAGAGAGGGACAGGGGGAGTAGTGGGGAATAAAATTGACCAAATTATGTTTGTGCTTGTAGAATATATAACAATGAATCCCACTAATATGTACCAATTAAAAATTTTAAAAAATGTTGCCCAGCACAGTGGTGCATGCCTGTAATACCAGTGGCTTGGGAGGCTGAGGCAGGAAGGTCATGAGTTCAAAGTCAGCCTCAGCAACTTAGCAAGGTCTTAAGCAATATAGCGAGAACTTGTCTCTAAATAAAATATAGAAAAAGGGTTGGGGATATGGCTCAGTGGTTAAGTGCCCCTGAGTTCAGTCTCTGGTATCAAATATATATAGTCTTTAATATAGTATGTAACTTTATGTTTTAAATGTTTAAGCATTTTCAAAAAGGTGTGACCTCTCCAATAAAATGCTGGGTAGCAAACCTGTGACTGAACACTAAAATCAGATTCATGTACCCAAAGTGCAGCAACCAACCAATTACTGAATGCCGATGCTTAGGACAGGGAAAGTTTACTCAAGGAGGTACCTACTGAGAAGGTGGGGGATCCTCACCTCCGCCTTACTCCAGCAAGCATGAGGTACATAGGGAAAAGGGTGCAGAAGGAAGGATGGGTGTGGGCACTGGTAGTTTAACAAGTTTTGATAACGTCAATGTTTTCAGAGTTCTTGGTGCTAAAGGACAGCTGGTAGGTCATTGAGCAATCTGTGGTCCTGAAAATGGAGCATGTAAATCAGCTTGTATGACAAAGATTGCAAGGTTATCAGTTGGTAATTATAGGAATGGCACATTTTCTATGATAATCCAAGCTAAAAATTTTATAGATCCTTAAATAATTGGCTATAATGTCTCCTGACATGTGGGTAAAATTATATGGCAGTGGATATGAAAGAGAAACCACTGAAATCATCTAATGCAAGTCATCTACTTTACAGCTAAGGAAAGTGAAGTCCAGATGGGGAAAATGTGTTTATCAACATGGCACAGTATCGCGCTAGGGCCAGGGCTGGAATCAGGATGGCACCCAGGTCCCTTGGCCCCCATGCAAACATGTCTTCGTGCGTCTATGTATGAGATAAGTTTATGTCATTAGCGCTGTTGATTGACATATGAAAGTTAATGTTTTGATTATGATATCCTTATATTATTTTATCTAAAATTTTGGATATAAACTGAGGATGTTGGGGTATTCTAATTCCAATATCTAGGAATAGGAACAATAGGAGGAGGTGTAGATGCTGGCAACTCTCCAACCTTCTCTTCTCCATAAGTCATTTAACATAAAGCAGATACTTTCTGAAGAATGATGTCAGGATTTCTAAATGAAAATAATGTTCATTCCCAACCTTTCTAGTGCCTGGAAAGGTTTCTTTTAATACTTTGGGTTTGCATTGAGCTGTCATAACACCCCGGGTGAATGCTCATGCAGGACTGACATAACACCCCTGGTGAATGCTCATGCAGGACTGACCCGGGCGACTTCAGGAGCACTGTGACATGGAAGAAGCTGAAATTGGTTCAGAGACACAGTGTCGTGATGCCAGTCAAGGACCTTCTTTGTCCCAGAAAATTGCTCGTTTCATGATGGAAAGTAAAAAGCAATGAAATGCAGAAGGATAAAAATCTTATTTGTTAAGGTTAACAAATTCCTTAAGCATGTCTGGGATAACCAGGAGCAAAGCTTCAGCAAGTGTGACACAGATTAGCCGTGACTGTGCTCAGAGGCACTGGAGGGAAGAAAGCTGGGCTGTGGTTTTCTTTGCTGCAGGGAGGGAGGTAACAACTTTCCCTCTTAGGTTTCAGTTTCTTCATTTTTTCAATTTCAATCTGCAAAATAACACATTTATTTTCTGTTTGCTCTATCAAGGGAAAACATTCAAATTGGAATACCCATTGTTTTGGGGCACTTAAATGGAGTTGGGAGGCCACTGTTAATCAGATCTCAGATACTTCTGCAGCTGAAAATTTGAACTGGGCCACAGTTATACCCTTCTCCCTTACCCAGTATCCAAGCTGACTTATCAGGGCTGAGCCAAATCAGATTCCGGAAATAATATTTGTTACCCTCTGCTGACTTTAGGACAATGGACCCACCGCTTCTGCAAAACTAACAGTGACTGAGACCAACTCTAAGTTAGTTTCTTTCTTTCTTTTCTTTCTCTCTCTTCCTTCCTTCCTTCCTTCCTTCTCTCTCTCTCTCTCTCTCTCTCTCTCTCTCTCTCTCTCTCTCTCTCTCTCTCTCTCCTTCCTTCCTTCCTTCTTTCTTTCCTCTCCCTCGTTCTCACTCTCTTAGCCTCCCTCTCTTTCAGTACCAGGGATTGAACACAGGAGTACTTAACCACTGAGCCACATCACCAGCCTGTTTTTTAGATTTCATTTTGAGACAGGGGCTCACTAATTTGCTGAGGCTGGCCTTGAACTTTCCATCCTCCTGCCTCAACTTCCCAAGTTGCTGGGATTACAGGTGTGCGCCACCACACCCAGCTCCGAATACTTTTCTTACAAGACATCTTAACTTCTTTTTCAAAAAGACTTCTTGGGGCTGGGGTTGTGGCTCAAAGGTAGAGTGCTCACCTAGCACATTCAAGGCCCTGGGTTCGATCCTCATCACCACATAAAAATAAATAAAATAAAGTACAAAAAATTATTTTAAAAAAAGACACTTTAACTGCTAGCACCAATCATAATTTCTAACAAGTGATGTAATTTCCAGTCCCTTTGTGGTTTAAAGCTATAGAATAACTGCTATTTTGTAAAACCTTGGAGCACAGTTTCAAGACTGCTTAAAGTTGTGTTTTCCTGGATTACAAGTCTAAGTAGCCCCTAATAAATGGGTGTAATTTTATTTGTTCTCCTCTAGGTTGATTTTTGTTCTTGGTCAATAACCACCTCAGAACAAGTTCATAGAATTCAAACTTTATACCTAATCTACTTTCTTAGAATCTACATTCCAGTTTGTTCTGCTCTTCATCCCCCCTGGGTGGTGTTCAGAGTGTCATACATCATCATCCGTAGCTGTTTTCTACAGCCTACAGTATTTTCAGACATCTTCCAGTGTCACGGAGGATTTGCAATTCTAGCATGAAATACCAGATGTGGTAGGCTGGATAATAGCCCTCTGAGGTATGCAGCTCTTAACCTCTGAAACCCGTGCATCTTACCTTATATTATTCAAGAGGCTTTGCAGATGTGATCAAGTTAAGGATTTTGAGGTGGCAAAAATTACACTGGTCTATTGAGGTGGGACCTAAATCCAATCTCCATGTTCTCCTAGAAAGGGGCAGGAGGGATCTGATTAGTCAGTAGAAGATGGCTAAAATGGGCTGCTATTCCTACTCTGATGAGTGAGGGATGGTCCATAAGCCATGAACTAAATAAAGAATGTGCGAAGGAATGCATGAATGCAGCCCTAGAAAGCTAGAAGAGGCAAGGAAACAGATGCTTCCCTGGAGACTCTGGAATGAGCAGCAGGACCCTGCTGACACCTTGATTTAGGGCCAGTGAAACTAATATTGGACGTCTGACCTCCATTAGTGTAAGAATATAAATTTGTGTTGTTTTAAGCCACAGAATTCACAGTAATTGATTACAGCATCCATAGGAAAAATAAATTATAGGATATTCTGGTTATCAGGAATGTTAGTCAAGAACAGTTAGAGAAAGAGAACAAAAAATCAGGATAAAATTAAAGGAGAGAATTCATGCTAATTAATTTTTAAAATCTCACTGAAGTGGATGACTGAGCTTTTAGAAAAATCACAAATGAGTAGAAAATCCAACGAAAGCATCAGGCACCCTTTTCCTGGTTTTCTCCGTGTTTGCACTGTAACAGAGACTCAAAGCCCGCTTTCCTAAAAATAATGACTGTCACCTGGGCCTGCAGCTGCTTCCTTTGCTACCTGAAACTTTTGGGTTAGATTCCTGCTAATCATTAAGAAGTGTCCATGGAAAAATTGGTCCTACAAGGTTGATTAGCCCTGAATTTACTCAACTTTCTTGTCCCTCTTTAAAGCTGAAAGACACCAAGATAAGAGTCACTAAAATTATTTTCAAGATTCCAGGTTCAGTGAGTCTTGTAGGCAGATCATCCCTTGGTGGGAACTGAAGTTGCCCCCCACACACACACACACAGAGGGGAAATTATCCCATGATGGGAAGGAATCAAGTCTGTCCTCTCCAAGTGGGAACAATCATCTCATGGTAGGAATGGAATTACCCCCTCAAGTAGTAAGTTTCCTCCGAAGCCAACAGGTCCTTGAGAACCAAATTTGAGAAAATGATCAATGATTATCTTGGATTGCTTGACTGTGGGTGCTTCTTGCGCCCCTTTATTGTCCTTGCCCTAGACCATGCTGAAGCTCCTCTCTGTAACCTGAGCCAGGGCTTAGGAGGCAGCTCCTCTATTCTTCCCAGTGTGGCCACACTGAGTAATAAATTCCTTTCTTGCTTCTCCACCACTTGTCTCTGTGATTGGACTCTGCTTTTTTTTAAATAGTAAGTCAATAATATTTTATTGAATAATAAGAGGATGTATCGTATGCAGGGACTGAGTGGAAAATAAAAACATTGTGTCCAAGGGAAACAATAAATATGAAGGTCAGTGTTGCTGCCTACTTGTGTGCAACCTGATGCTTTATGAGGGACATAAACGGCTAGTGGGTTATGGGTGGAGAAAAAGTTTATCAGGCAAGAAAAGGGTAAGAGATTTAAAAAGATTAACAGCCATTTTCCCCCCACTGATATACTACATTGAATTTTTGTTCCCTAAATGTATGGGAGGACATCACTGCAAAAGTGTTTACAATAAATTTACTTCGGTTTTCCCACTTTGCTTTATTATTATTTATTTTTCAAGGCAAATGTCTTTTTTCACAAATACAATTAAAAAATGATTTCCTGTGAGATTCTAACTTAAAGTAGATAATACAAAGCAGTTGAACAAATACTTGCAAATACAAAGCAAGTGAACGAATAATCCATTCCAGATGCGTTTATAAACAAAGCTGGGAGGGATCTAAAGCCCTTTATCTCTAAAAGAGCAGAATGACCGTCTCTGTCCATCATGTTAGAGATTTATGCATGGTGTTGCAGAAGAGACGAACCTACCTGGATGGTGTTTTTCCTCTGACTGGACTCTTGGGGCAGCAGGTGGCTGCATCTGGTCTGTTGGGATTCCCCAGAGTCCTGCCTCTGGCCTAGGCACCCAGGAGGGTCAAGGCTGATAAGGACTGGGAGAGAGAATTCCTCACCTTAAGGCTCTGCACCTCTTCACAACCATGAGCCTAGCCATGACTGGGCCCTCAGTGCACTCCTTAACCTCTCTAATCTGTTCTTCCATAGTTCACAAAGGACTGCTCTGCATTCCTCAAATCCCCGTCCCATCACACTTAGAAAGTGAATTTGCCTCCAAATAGCAACCGTCAGACATTTTCCATCTCCTGTCCCCCAAATCATACTTCCTTTCTTCCTTACCCCTTCTCTTTTCCATCTCTTATAATGGAAGGCAAGTGTTGGCTGCTGTTGGAAGTCAATCCTTCCATCTCCGCTCTGGATCCCTTCCGGCCCTGTCTTCTCGGGGACCTTCCCTGTTTCACCGGCTCCTTCCTATTAACTTTTAAAGATGTACTTCTCTTTTTTTTCTTTATTAAACTCCTCTTCAAACTCAAGTCTACCTTCAGCTTCATCCTCCTTCATTTCCCAGGAAATTTCTAGAAAGGAAAATTTTAACTTCTTGGTTCCACTTTCTTCACCCTTTATTCACTCTTCAGAAGAATGTGATGTGTGTCCCACCCACTTCTCTTTCCTCCTTACTGAAATTGCTCTTGCTTAGGGTCAACAATGAGCTTCTTACTGTGAAATTAATTACCAAATATTTCTATTCTCTCCTAATCCCCCTTATTGTGATATACCCATGCATCAGAGAGAACATTTGGCCTTTGTTTTTTGGGGATTGGCTTATCTCATTTAGCATAATAATCTCCAGTTCCCTCCATTTACAGGCAAATGCCATAATTTCACCTCTCTTTATGGCTGAGTGGTATTCAGAAGGAAGAGGGAGTGGGAATAGAAAAGGTAATGGAATGAATGGGACATTACTTTCCTGAGTGCATATATGATTACATGACCAATGGAATTCTACATCATGGACAACCAGAAGAATGGGAAGTTATATTCCATGTATGTATAATATGTCAAAATGCATTCTATTGTCACATATAACTAATAAGAACAAATAAAAAATTAATTACCAATTGTGAATATTTAATCTGTTAGTTTTTCAATGATATTTGACCTAGACCTAAGGGATGCAAAGATCATAGCTCCAAGAAACTAGAAAAGGCACAGAAATAGATGCTTCCTCCTTTACCCTTTTCATCCCACCTCTAGCCCCATTTATTCAGTCTTTTTCGTAAGCTCCTCTTTATCTGATCATCCCTTAAGCAGCTTTATTATTGCCTTTGGGCTGTTTTCCTTTTTATTCAATAATAATTCTATAAGTGATTTCCTGCTCACTCTTTCATTGCCGAAGTTTCTGTTGGCTTGTGAGCCAGGAGGTGATAAGATGACACTTAATTTCCAGGATGTTCTCGGCCTCAGCTGTACTCACTTTCTGCTAGAATTTCCCGTAGGTAATTCAAAATCAAATGGGTGAAAAGCAGCAGTCAGGAACCTGTGCATCCTCCTGCATTCCTCACCTTAGTGGACAGTGCCAAGATACTCTAGGGATCAAAATTCTGTCTCCCTTAGGAATACATCAAACCATTCTCTCCTTCTGTCAAATTTACCTCCTAAATAGGTCTCCAAGGTAGTCATGTCACCCCATTCCTATGGCTCAATAACGCACACCCAGGTGCACTAGAATCTCTTACTGGTGTTATGGGCTGAATATTTCTGTCCACTCTAAATTCATACTTTGATGCCTGATCTTGAACTCTCTAGTCTATGGTATTTTTTATGGCAGCCCAGGAAGACAAAAACTCCTAGATTATCACAGTTGCCCCTAACAGAACACCCGCTTTCCTTTCACAAGGGCCAGAGAGATCTTAAACAGAAATCTGATCATGTAGATCCCCCCACCCCTCCGCCCCCTGTGAAATTTTTGGATTGTACCTTGATTTAGTCATCCTTTTCATTTCTGTGACCCAAAGACCTGACAAGATCAATTTTAGAGGGGGAGTTTATTTTGAGCTCATGGTTTCAGAAGTACCAGTCCATAGATGGCTGGCTCCATTCCTGGCAGCCCCAGGAGAGGCAGAACATCATGGTGTGGCAGAGGGAAATGGATCGGGACATGGCACCAGGAAGCAGAGAGATTCCCTTCACCACCAACAAAACAGAAACCCCAAGTGCACAACCCATTCAACCCAGCTTCTCCAGCTACACCCTACCTGCCCACGGTTACCACCCAGTTAATCTATGTCAGGGGAATAATGCACTGATTAGGCCAAGGCTGTCATAACCCCATCATTTCACCTCTATCCTGTTTTGCATTGTCTTATATAGGAGCTTGTGGGGGACACAGCTAAACCATAACACCCTCATCCCCAGGAAGAAGTCGTCTCCTAGGTACTTCATCCTTTCTTCCTGACAAAATCGTTTCTTTTCTCACCAGGCAGTCATGCTTCCTGTTCCTTCCTCTCTGCAGTTTTGCCAATTATTAAATACCTCTCATGGCCCTCAGCAATTCAGCATGGGCAATGTCCTGGCTCCTGGGGACTCAGTACTCTCTGCCCCATGTCATCAGACTGTCGGCCACATGGCAAGCCTGGCCTTGCAGGGGCAGCACCCAGGACTCAGCTGGTCTCTCTTCCTAGGGAAGGGGGAGGGGGAGCCCAGCTGTGCTTCCACCCCTCCCCCCCCCAGATCCTCACTGTCACTGGACACCACCTCTTTTGGAAAGGTGACACCCCCAGGGGTCAGAGCCCTGCTTCCCATGACCTTCTCCATGAACACCCATGACTTAACTATCACATCTAGGATAAATCACTTAATTGTTCTACGCCTTGGTTTCCTGATCTGTAAAGTGAAGATAATTTTATCATCTACCGCTTAGGATTGTTATAAGGACCCAGTGTGTTCCTCTTTGTCATGTGCTTAGAATAGTGCTGACCACATGGTCAGAGGTGTCCTTGCATATGTTAAGGAAGTAAAATGCATCTCTAAATTCTCTATCTAGACATTATCTTCTCCCTCAACCTCACACCTCAGCATGGATCAAGTGCCCCTCCCCCTCCTCCGTGTTTCCCTAAGCACTGGGACATCCCCAATGTGGTGTTCATCCTGTGTTATTATTAGCAGGGTGCATTTCCATAACCTCTATTGGACCAAAAGCTCTAGAAAAATAAGGAATTGTGTCTGTCTTGTTTACTCTTCAACTCCCAGTGCCAAGCAGAGTATGCAGCATATATCAGAAATGTAAGAAATATTTTCTCAGTGAATTAATATATCATCAAATTATAATAAATTATGTGTGACTATATTCTATATTGATGAAGATCTACTTAAGAGACTACGTCTAATCATTACCAGGAAAAATTGTGACTAAACATATTGAAAATTCCTCATAAGGATGACAACTTGAGAAACTTTCAGTTGGGAGTATATTTTTTTCTTTTTTCTCTTTCTCTTTTTTTTTTTTTTTTTAAGTACTGATGGGGATTGAACCCAGGGTCTCACGCAACCACTAGGCAAGCACCAAACTCCTGAGCTACATCTAGAGCACCTGGAGATGGGTTATTGAGACAGGGTCTTGCATCATTGCTCAGGCTGGCCTTGAACTTCTTGTCCTCTTGCCTCAGCCTCCCAAGTGGCTGGGATTGCAGGCAAGTACCCCTGTTCCCAGCTACTCAGGACTAATTCTGTTGCTAGCAACAGAAAATATAATAACCTAGTCCAACTGGGATAAAGAAAAGTGGGGATTTATTGGTTCACGTAACTGAAGAGTTCACAGGTGGTTGCCTGTAAGGCTTAACCCAGACCTCAGGACCCAGGTGCTCTGCAGCTCTGAACAGTGCTTCTGCTGCAAGCGCTTCGTTTTAAGGCTCTAGGTGGTGCTCCTAGTAGCAAAAGACTCACATCCTCACATCCAGCTCAAAAGGGGAAATGACTTGCAATGTTTGCATTCAGTAAAGGCTTAGATAAGCCGATAGATGAGACTCAGCCTGAGGCATCATTCCTGCACTAATCATCTTACTTAGGGAGAGTTTGTGTTCTGGTTGGAGTACGTGGACTGAACAAGTAGATTCAAAAATTGGACTGTAATTGCCAGAGGATGAATGAAAGGATGCTCATTGTACCAGCTACCAATTTACTGTCTTTCTGCTCCAAATGCACGAAGTGTTACTGGAGTTGAATCCTCTGAACACCTCTCATTATCCAGCTGGCACAATCTTGAGCTTTGTCTTTAGAGGGCACTGGAGGCACATTTGGAGACGAAGGAGCTTCTCTTCCTAATTTGAGTGTGCCTGGCTCCTTCCTGTGTTTTAATGATGCAGTTTCTAGCATGCAAGACACATAATGACACCCACCCACCAGAAGTTTTGCTTCTCAGTGCTGTGCTGTGGTTTCCTGCTCACCAGCCTTGACCTGCCAGCTGTGGTCTGGCTCTGGACCAGTGCAGCCAATGACTTCCTCCACTCTCCAGTCGACCACAGCCATGCTTCCCCCGGTGGTGGGAGAGAGGCTCCCTTCTATGTTTGGTCTTTCTAGAGGTATCATCTCTCATACTTACTGGATTCTTTAGACTTCTCTTTTATTTCTTCTCAGTAGTTAATCCCCCTGTTAATAATTAGGGAATAATCTTCTATGTTCAGTTTTTCCCGTTCCAATTACTGGTGTGCATTCTGTCTCCTAAATGGACCCTATCTGATAAGCTCATATTAAAAACATCTTCTCTAGAGGTATAAATATGTTGATTGCAAGGATCTCTATTATAATGCAAAAACAGAAGCGACCTCACCATCATGCAAATTACAGATCACTCACTGGTGAAAATGTAATTGTGAAAGTAAAATTAAAAAGTAATGGCAACAACCACAGAAAGATAGATTCATGACTTGAGCATGTGGAAGGATTTAAAAAAAATAAGACCAAAAAGCAAAATGCAAATTAGTGTGAAGAATTTATGGACTCAATTACATCAAAATCAAGGATTTGCATTCCATGATTGATGCTGTAGACAAAGTTAACAAATAGCAACTTGATGAAAGATGATACCTAAGTCTAAAACTGAAAAGAATATTATAATACAGAAATAACTCTCATAAATCAAATTAGATAATCTAATCACTAAAAGGGTAAGAGAACTGAACAGGCAATTTATAATAGAAGAAACTTGAATCACCACCTCTTCTATTAGGAGATGTTCAAATCCACTGGTAATTGGAGAAATTAAAATTAAATGAGACAATGGGTTACACCCATCAGATTAGCACAAATAAGTAAGTAAATCATACACATGAAAACCTTAATTGGTGGAAATGTGAAGAAATAAGAAACTCCAGGTACTGCTGGTGGGTGTGTAGCCTGGTGCAACATCCTGGAAAAAAATCTGGTTAAAGTTAGTTAAATCAAGTATGTGTCTGTCCCTTCCAAAAGGTCTATGCCTCCCCAAACTTTTCAAGTTGTCTGTGAAATGAAATAATCATAAATGCTCATTGAAGCATTCTGTGGACATTGGAGCCAGCAACCCATCTTATCTACCACTGTGGGACAGTGGAAATGGAAAATGTCATAAAGTGGAATGCACATTCTGAGATCTATTGCAACAATTAGAAACAGCAGAGCTTTGACAAAGCTCGAGTCATCACCACATCATGAATAGATCTTAGACACAGTTTACTAAGTAGTGTATCCAACCAACCAACCAACCAACCAACCAACCAACCAACCAAAGTGTCTGTGTATAGCAAAACAGAGTTTATGTGAATTAAATGTATGCACACATAACACTAAGTCTATTATGAGGACTTAGATTCAAGGATGCATGTCAAATTCATAAGGAAGGAGGTCTGCAAAAACTGGAAAGGGAATGGAATTAGTGACTAGTGAAGAATGAATCAATATTGAAGTTGAGGCCTTGCATGGATAAGAAATTAAGTACAATTAATTCAACATCAGATTCTTTTAAAAAGGGACCTCCTATCTTAATTCCTCTATAATTCAATGCTCTTCCCTTTTTAGTTAAATTAAAAGCAGAGCTTTCTGTTCTTTTGCTTTTTAAAACTGGTCCTCTGGGGAAGTTGATAGCTGAAAAATTCAGTGTTTGTAGAACTGATTTTTACACTGGATGAAAACAAATCTAAAATACTGCCTCTAAAAGATTTGCTGGATTGAAACTTGTGTTTAAGCTCCCTGGACTCCGGCCGCCCCTACTGCCTAAGAATCTCTAATGAGACCTCTAACTGCTTGGCATTTGTGCTGTCTCTCCTACAATTGTGTGATAGAAAAGAATGAGTCCTAATGGGAACAATAAATGTTTTAATTTTATGGGGAAAGCATTAAAAGCTGACATTTGTAATTTAATGTTAAATGCTTTTTGCTTTTTTTTAAATCCAGAGATCAAAGCACATTAAAGGTTTGCGTGTGTATGTGTGGGTGTATGGGTGTGCACGCACTCGTGTGTTTGTGTGTTTTGAGTGAAGTTGATGGTGGCAGTCTTTATTTACATTTTGTCGTGTAATAAGCTTTGTTTCTTTATTATGTGTCCTACCAGTTACTTTAGTTCTTAGCAAACAAACCTCTTTAGAGGATGGCTGGGTATCAGCTTGTCTTGGCTTAGTGACTATTTCTGCCTGATTTCATCTGTGACAGTGAAACTACTCCAGTTAGGTAACAGGAGACAATCTATGTTACCTAATGCCTAATCAGCCTAGTAGGAAGAGGCAACATTTAGATTTTCTGGAAAATTCTAAATGGACTTAGAGTTTAATTTCTTTTAAATAAAGAACAGATTTTTCAAATTCAGAGTTAAGATATAATAGTTTCAAAAGTTTTTCACTAATCTTTATTTTTGTTGTTGGGTTTTTTGGTTGCTCTATTTTTTTTTTTTTTGCATGTGTATGTTAGTTCTACAGAACAGTGGGTTCATTGTGGTACATGGAAACAATACGCTTGGATCATAACCTCCTCCCTCCCCAACCCTCCTCTCCCCTCCTTCCCAATAATCTTTCTACTAATTTCTCTTTAAAATATGGACCCTTCATGAATTTGCATGTCTTCCTTGTGCAGGATACATGTTAATCTCCTCTGTATCATTCCAATTTTAGTATATATGCTGCTAAAGCCAGTACTTGCTAATCCTTTAAAAATAGTAAATCTAGAGTCTTTGATGACTGTGACATCATTAACATAAAGGGGATATTTTACTACCCCCATGAATCCCTCTTTATTATTTTTCAATTTGAGTTACCTACTTCTTAGATGTTTGATTATAATTACTTATCTAAAGGGAAATCTCCTCCACCATGTTATATGAATGAACTGGATTTTTTTCACTAAATGCATATATATTTGAAATGAGATTCAACAACATGTAGGAAGTACTTTGAGTTTTAAAAACTTCTATTAGATATTTATCCATAAATGTTTATCAACTTAAAGGTCAGATAATTCTAACTTAAAAACTACAGTGTAAGAACATTAGCAATTTTTCTTACACTATGTGTGTGTGTGTGTGTGTGTATAAACATTCACACATGTGCATGTGCATATTTAAAATTGAAATACATTCTCAGAGTTTATCTTTTCAACAGCTTGTTACCATTAAACCACCAACCTATAAAATAAGGGAAGAACCTAATTTATTATTTTCCTAACATTCCTTGGTGTTATAACCCATTTGTTGTTGACTGTTAAGCCCACTGTGCCTTCCAATGTGAATGGATGTGGATCTCAATCTGCCTTGTGGGGTTGGGGCTGGGAAGACCCTGAGAGGTGACCCTTGAGAGGTGACCAGGACACGGACTACTTGGCTTCACCTGATTGCGATGGGGTAGATGTGTTGAATGATTACCTGATTGGGAATTTGTAGGAGGGTTTTCTATAGGAAGCAGAATGTTGGGCTCAGAGATTGACCACTGAGGTCTCTTCTAATAGTGAGTCAATGGAAGCCGTTTGGTGAAACTGGATTGTTAACTATTTCTAACCAAGACTTACAATTCTTTTTCAGATGAGAAGAAATATGGAGGTATGATAACAGGTGGCAATTTGCTCTCAAGTGCCTCATGGCAGAGAAGGAGTTCATGAGGCAGCTCTGACAATTGTAGCAAGCAGTCTCAATGTCTCCATTCCTTGGAAAGGCTGCAAAGAGTCACTGTACCCATTTGTGCTCCATCAGACCAAGTTGACAGGGCTGCAGAAATCTTCCATGCTAGAAAGTAGCATAGGTGTGAAGGACAAGGTTTGCTAAAGCTCCCACAGCAATGGCTGCTGGATCTTCTAATAGCCACATGTCTGTCCGTCCATCAACCATAATAAGTCAGAATGCCTGCTGCTGAAAACAGTTTCTTATAATTATTACCCAGGGCCCTAAACTTCCAGCTTATGGGTTTTAGGATTAATCCAGAGAAAACCAATGATTTTGTTTGCCTGGGTTTATAGCCATGGTTATCTTGGTTAGCTATTTATTTGGTTTCATGTTTTCCCCCTTCTTCTTTCCATTCTTTCTACCTCCTTTTCCTCTTCTCCTCAATCTAGAAAATAGAGAGGGTGCTTGGAAAAGAGAATACTTGTAAAAGAAGAAAATCTTTAAGTAGGAATATCAGCATGGACAGGATATTATACGATTTTCGTGCATCTCAGAAGTGGCATCACGGTGGAACCGTCAGAAAGTGACATGAATGTGCACTGTCAGTTCAGTTGGTTGGATAAGTTTAGTGTCCTTAACAAGTGCCAGCCAGTGAATATCTTTGGAGGGGGATATCAAGGTAAAGTGATTAATTTGGAAATACCTTGAGAGAAGACAGAATCAAAATGACTCCTGGCTGGCTGTGTCATTGACCCATGAAGAAATCATAGTAATGGCTATTTATCCTGAGAGCCGGGGAGATGTCTTTTCACAAATTCATCTATTGCATAGGGCCATGGTGAGGAGCACCTGACTGTGATGGTTAATTTTTTGTGTCAGTGTGACTGCCTGGATGCTTGGCCAGTGTTCTGTGTGTTCGTGTAAAGTTTGAGATGAGATTGACAGTTGGATTGGTGAGCTTTGAATCAAGCAGATTGCCCTCTGTAAGTGGTGGGTCTCGTCCAATAGGGAGGGCCTGAACAGGACAAAAGAGCATTCTCCCGAGTCAGCCTTCATCTGAACAATTGCTTCTTCCTCGTTTTATGGCAGACTGCCTTTGGACTTGAGCTGTAACTTTGGTTCTCTGGAGTCTCCACCTGCAGATGTCGGACTTGACAGCAAATTCCTGATCATTAATTTCCCCTTGGTTCTGTTTCTCTGGAGAATCCTGACTGAGGTAACATTATTATCCTTATTTCACAGAGAGGGAAACTGAGGCTCCGAGAGGCCACCTAGCCAGCCTGCTGTAGAGACAGGATTCAAGTCCAATGATACCTGACTTCAGAGCCTGACCCTACACTTGCTTTTCTCTTCTGCTTCCAGGAAAAGTGAAGTACAGAGAAGTGAAAGCTGCGGACCTGGGTCAATAAATCCAGGGTTAGGGTGCTGACCTGCAGTTCTGGCTTAGACACCCCCTCACACTCTCTATCAGGGTCCTTTGTTCTTGCCTTCGGTTGGGAGATACAGGATGTGCTGCTTCAGTAAGGGCTTTCACAGTGCACAGTAGCAGGGGATCCAGTCCTTCCCTGACTTATCAGGGTTGTGTGTGGAGGGACCCCAGAGCCTCCCCCTCCTGGGGCCTTTATCATCTGTATAAACAGAGGATGGAAGTGGTGCTTGGGCCTATCTGCAATACGTGTGGCCTCTGTGAGGTTACCAGCTGAACAGTTTATTTGGTTTTCAAATCAAGACATCTGTAAAAACCAATTTGTCAAACTAATAAATTCAATTCTGAGTCACAAAGCCCAGCAAGAGGATTGGAGCTTTGAAATCTTATTTTTAAATGTTTCATCTCCAGCCCTGAAAGGAAAAGCCCTTTCCACCCCCTCAAGGGTGAGATTGTCTCATTCTTCTGATTCATATTCATCTTTCAAGATACAAGGGTTTTCATAGTTCATTTGCTTTTGAAAGTGGGCGTCTTTTTTTTTGTATCTCAGATTTAAACAATAACTTCATATCCCTAGTGCTTGACTGTTTCTGGAAATCTATTTAAATTTCACAAAACAAGTTACCAAAGCATGCAGACTTACACAATTTCCATTTTAATGGTATCATCTCTACCTGAAATTTGGATTTTGATGAATATAAGCCAATGCCTGGAACATTCTGAATTTAACACTGCTCCTTTGTGGAAGGGGAAACTATTTGATGAAAATACATTTCAATTCAGGTTCACTTTAGGAATATGAAAAAAATATATAAAACGTAAAAGTTACCCACTTCTCCAGTGCTCTGGATTTGTCAGAAAAATAAACAGAATCATAAATTGCCTGAATGAAAGAAACAACAGGAAATTCATTTGGGGTAAAGATTTATGAGTCCTATGAGACCTCAAGAAGAGGCTGAGGCCACCAGTTACCCATCAGCTCTGTGGCTTTTTTCTGGCCTCATTGGTCATACTTAAAATCTATTGAGTTATTCCTAACCCAGACCACTAGGCTCAGCTCTTCTGCCTTACTCCTTTATAGGAAAGTGTGCTGCTGCTTGGCTATAAGCTGCTTTATGTTAGGGAACAATTTACTTCTCAGAGGTGTTTTAGTGATTTGGAGAGAGCTTTTGCTTTTTTATTTTGCTGGGGCCTCATGAACAGAAGGCATATGTTGGGATTTGCATTCCATTCAATCACCCTCTTGGTAGGCTTTAAGCTAAAGCTTTCAGGTTCTCTGACCCTCAGTCTTCTTACCTCTGCAGTAGGTCTAAACAGTACCTCCCAGGATGGTCCTAAGTAATGAGTAAGTTGGTGCCTATAAAGTTCACAGTGTCTGGCTTGGTAGTCCCCAAGACAGGCACCCAATACCTCACCAAACATCTTCATGTTTATTATCTCATTTTGCACTTATAATATGCCTATAGGTAGGCGATCCCCTTCCATCATTTCTTTCTTTCTTTCTCCTTTTTTTCTCATTTTCTTTCTTTCTTTTTTCTTTTTGTTTCTTTCTTATAGCATATCAGTTTAATAGAGAAAGGAACATGGGAGGATTAATAGCAGGTTTTCACCACGCCCTTCAAATAACTGATACAACCCACGCACTGGATTTACCCTTCTTTAGACAAAAAGATAAACCAAATACAGTCAGTAAGAGCACAAAGTCTAAAAAATTTAATGCCATAGTGAATAGACTGAGTTTGGGAAGAAGCAGCTATAAACACTCAAACAAAATTATATTCTGTATGTATATGTACATATATATAAATAATGTCTTATTACATATATAATTATATTATCTATGTACAGTAGAGATCAGTATGATATTCCAGCTTTTTAATCTCCATTATTTCTATGATTTCTTTCTTTCTAAACCCTTTCATTAAGATAAGAACATGGGTTCTGTTATGCTTTGGATGTGAGATGTCCCCTAAAAGCTCATTGTGAGACAATGCAAGAAGATTTGGAAGAGAAATGACCGGGTCATAGCCTTAACCTAATCAGTGAATTAATCCCTGATGGGATTAATTGAGAGGTGATTGGAGGCAGGTGGGGTGTGGCTGGAGGAAGAAGTCCATTTGGGCGTGGCTATGGGGTGTATATTTGTATCTGGAGCATGGCGTCTCTATCTGCTCCCTGATCATCGTGTGAGCTATGTCCCTCTGTCATGCTCTTCCACCCTAACGTCCTGCCTCACCTCAAGCCCCAAGGAATGGAGCTGGCCTTCTATGGACTGAGACCTCTGAAACCGTGAGTCCCCAAGTAAACCTTCCCTCCTCTACAGTTGTTCTGGTTGGGTCCTTCAGTCACAGCAGCGGAAACGCTGACTAAAACGGGCCCCTTGAAGGAGAAGTCCTCATCAGCTCTTTATTTCCTTTATCCAAAGAAATAATTGTCTTTATCTTTCAGTAAACAGCAAGAGACACAAGGTTATTCAAGTGAAACTAGGTCTAAAGGTCTAGAGTGTTCTTGTGGATTTTCAAGATCTTGCCTGTGTGTGTGTGTGTGTGTGTGTCTGTGGCTAGGGATCAAATCCAAGGGCCCTCTACCCCTGAGCAATATCCCAGCCCTTTTGTTTTCACTTTGAGAAATTCAGACAGGATCTTGCTAAGTTTCCCAGGCTGGTCTTGAACTTGTGATCCTCCTGCCTCAGCCTCTGCAGTAGCTGGTGGGATGCTATTTAAGGATTTAACTTTTAACCAGTTTACATTCAGTTAAATTTTCAGTTTCTGGCCTTGAATTGCCCCTGCCTACCATGGTGCATGCCTCTGTGTTCACCTTTCCCCTGGTTTCTTGGGTAAGTACGGGTTCCCCAGGTATTGATCCTGTCATTCTGCATCTCGTTCCATAACCCAATTGTGGTTGCTCTCTTCCTTGTGGACTTGCACTTGACAGGATTCCTGTGAAGATTTCTAAAGCTCTTTTCCTGTCAATCTGCCCTGCAATTCCTCATCATCGCCCATGTCTCCTCAGATCTGACTTCCCGTGTCTTCTCAGCTTGGCGAGACCATGATGCTTGTTTGGGATCCTCTCTACCACTTTGTGGTCTAGTGAGCCTCTAGAGAGCCAAGGAAATCAAGGGACTTACCTTGCTCATTTCACTTCTCTCAGGGATTAGTGTCTTCAAAGCATTGTGCCCCAGTACCTCAGAGCAGTGAGTATGCCTATTTATAATTATATGTTTTTTAGAATTTGTCCAGTGATATAGTTGTTTAAGATGTGAAGGTGGATCAAATACCTAATATACTACTTCATGTCTAGGTATGGAATCTGTCTCTTCTAGAATGTTCCCTAGCTCTCTCCATTATAAGGACCTAAAATCAATAACATTCCAATAGCAATGTATCCAGATCCTAATTTGTTATCTTTTCTTCAGTAAAGTGCTCAAAAACTAATAAAATATTATGTAAAAAGGACACAGGAACCAATTTAAAGGGTTCCCAGTGGAAACATTTGGGGCAATCTAGGCTTCAGAGAAAATAGTGAGAGTTAGAAAATTATCATTTTTCAACAACCAGTGACTCCAGCAACCTCATCAATGAATGCTAAAACCATTGGATAAACATGGTGGGCAAAAGGGCAGACACACATTTTTCAAAGTATCATATCACCGATTATCAGTTAATTGCAAATGGAAAGCATACCTTTATAATAGAGAGATCTGGGAGATGCTGCTTTTACCAAGTAATCATAGAGCACCAGCACTCTCCACCAAAAAAAGAAACCAAGCTAATATTAGTGCCTTCTTACTCTGAAGCATCAAGAGGGACACCATGTCACCTAAGTAGTTGCCAAAAACTTTTAGTTTGAATCTAATCATGAGAAAGCAAATCCAGGATGCAGGCTGTTCTTTAAGAAAACTTGACTGCACTTATTTATTTATTTATTTTTGGTACTGGGGATTGAGGTCTGGGGTGGTGTGGGTGAGTTATACCAAAGAGACATACCCCAAAACCTTTCAATTTTTTAAATTTAGAGATAGGGTCTTGCTAAGTTACTTAGGGCCTCTCTAAGTTGCTGAGGCTGGCCTCCAACTTGCAATCCTCCTGCCTCAGCATCCCAAGTTGCTGAGATTACAGGCAGATGCCACCATACCTGGCCTGACTGAAAATATCTGGAAAAGATAAATCTTATTGGGACTATTTAGGGAAAATTGAGCATAGACTACAATATCAATGGATTAATATAAATTTTTTAAATTTTATTTCATTTTTTTCCATATATTTTATTGATGCATTATAATTACCCATACTGGTGGGATTTGTTGTTACATATTTTTACATGCATACAGGTAACTGAAGAGAGTAATTGGTGGCCTTTTGGGATTCTGTGCATATATAACCAAGGCAGGTACGACTATGAGTGCCGTTTCATTATTTCATTCTCGACATTTATAGCAGGGGTTGGTGCCCAGTACAGAACTAATGAATGGAAGTGCTGGGCAACTTGAGAGATAGTAGAGGGAGATTAATGTCAAGTGGAGAGATTGGAAACACTTTTTGAAAAAGGTGCCATTTGAACTGGGTATGGTAGAACACATCTGTAATGCCAGAGTTGGGAGGCTGAGGCAGGAGGATCATAAGTTACCAAGACAGCCTCAGCAATATAACAAGGCCTTTTCTCAAAATAACACAACAAAACCAAACAAAGGGCTGGGAATGTGGCTCAGTGATAGAGTACCCCTGGGTTCAATCCCCAGTACCGAAAAAGAAAGAAAAAAGGTGCCACTTGAAATATGAGTGGGATATTGATATGTCATTAACTAGTGTGGGGTGCTTCTAAGAGGTGTCATGGCATGCAGAAGGAAAACCAGGCTGGGCAAAGGACTGCATCCCAGGGCTGACCAAAACCTGCCACAAGAGTTTACAGAGGTTATCTCCCTGCACAGAGCTTCTCCTTCTTCATTGTTAGAATAAGGAGCTGAATCAAGTATCCCAAAGTCACTGCTGGTGCTCATATTCTATTTTTATTTAAATTACCCGGGACAATGTGCTCTGTCTCTAGAACGCTGACTTAATTGAATGAATGACATTATTTTGTCCATAACTGTTCATGCAGCTTAATGAGGAGAGGGCCAAGCAGAGTGGGCCTAGACTCTGATCTTGAGGGAACCGAGGTTGGGAAGGTTGGACAAGCCCCAGATCTAGGGAAGCCTGGCCTTCCTTCCCTCAATCCCTCAATCCATTCTTACTCCACAATGTCATTTTGAAGTCAGATCGCAGAAGACTTTCTTACAACAAAGAGTTAAACCTCATTCTGTAGTTAAGAAGCAGGGAGAAGAATTTAGACTTTTGGAAGACAGCCACACAGGGATTCAAGTTAGTATGTTTAGGTGATCACGTACCCTGCATGCATGTGAATACCCAGTGAAAACTGTGGTGTTAAAAAAATTGAATTTTTAAAATTGAGATTTTAAAATTAATTAATCAATTGATTTTAATTGGCAAAATTGTCGGTGTATATATAAAGCAAAACAACATGATTTTTTTTGTTTTTAAAATTTTTATATTATTTTAGTTATACATGACAGTAGAGTGTATTTTGGATTATTATACATTATAACTTCCCATTCTTGTGGTTGTACATGGTGCGGAGTCACACTGGTCATGCATTCATATAACAATGTTTTGATACATGTATACATTGCAGAATAGCTAAAACAAGATAATTAGCATATGCATTACCTTCTCATACTTATTTTTTTGTATGTGGTGAGCACACTTAAAATTGCTTAGAAATTTTCAAGTATATGATATGTTGTTGCCCATGGTAATCACCATGTTGCACAGTGATCTCTTGAACTTATTCCATTTGGCTGACTTTTTTTTTTATGATCATCTCCCCAGTTCCCCTACCCTCCAGCCTTGGACCAACATTCTGCTCCCTGCTTTTTGTAGATTCCACATATAAGTGACATTATGCAATATTTGCCTCTCTTTGCTTGGCATATTTTACTTAACACAATGCCCCCCGGGTTCACCATGTTGTCACAAATGATAGGTTTTCTTCTTTTTAAAGACTAAATAGTATTCTGTTGTGTATATATGCTCCATTTTCTCTATCCATTCATCCACCGATAGATACTAAGATTGATTCTACATATTGGCTTTTGTGAATTATCTGTAATAAACATGGGAATGCAAATATCTACTTAGCATACTGACTGCATTTCCTTTGAATATATACCCAGAGGGATTGCTGGATCATATGGTAGTACTATTTTTAATTTTTTGAGAAACCCCCATACTGATTTCCATAATGGCTGTATGGATTTACATCCCCACCGAAAGCATACCAGGGTTTTCTTCATATCCTTGCCAACACTTGCTATCTTTTGTCTTTTTTATAATTACCAAACAGGTGAAGTTATATCTCATTGTAGTTTCAATTTGCATTTCCCTAATGATTAGCGGCATTGAGAATTTTTCATACATCTTTTGGCCATGTGTATGTCTTCTTTGGAGAAATATCAATTTGGGTCCTTAGCCCGCTTTTAATTGGATTATTATCCTTGTTATTATTACTATTGAAGTTTCTGAATTCTTTACATATCTTGGATATTAACCCCTTGTTAGGCGGATGTTCTGCAAATATTTTCGGATTGTTAAATGACCTAGGAAAACAGCTGTCTAAAAGTCATTGTGACCCATCCACTAGTATCAGAAGCAAATGAAATCAACTCCAGCAATACATGAGAATCAGGTTAGCTAGAGTGGCTCTTAAAGTGGGTGTGCTACCCAATGAAGTACTGCCAGCAGGGACATCAACCACTGCCTTTGATTTGAATGAGTCTATTTTCCGGCCATTCATTTTGCTCTTAGAAGTTTCTGGAGGTTTTAGAGTTAAACAGTATCGGTTTGTTTCTAATATATTCATTTCTTTCATTCCTTTATCTTTTCCTTTTTTTTAGTTCTGGAATAATTGCTTTCTGAAGGGAAGATGTCAAGGAGTATTAAGGGATGAGATTTTGATCACTGAATGATTTAAGTGATGTCATACATATAAGAAATGTTACTATATTAAAAATCTCTGGGGAGCCCTCTCGCCTTCTCTGGCCTTTGTTCAAAACAAGGAATGAAAAGGTCTTACACGATCAAACCAGATCTCTCAGGGTGAATCACATCTATAAAAATATTTTCCTGTATTGGAGAAGAGACTATCAAAGACAGGGAAAAGAAAAAAAAAAAAAAAACGGTTGAAATAGCGCTAGGACATGGACATTGGATGAAAAGGAGGCCAAATGCCCAAACTTGTTCCTGCTATAGAATTCTTTCCCATCGTCAGAGAAGGTCAACCTGGCTCTGAGTTAGAGCTGCTTTTAGTGGTGGAATTTTGCTTATGCACCAGTTACTGTATTAGCTCACAAGGTGCAAGTATAATGAGACAAATATCGATTCTCCATCATCATGTTAAGTTAACTTCACTCAGCTGAGTGCCTGCAGAATTGGCTCTGACCTCAGGCCAACTGTTTAAAAATGTTCTAGTTTGCAGTAATCTAGGCAAGATCATGAATGGGGGTCTGGGGTTCAGCCGGAGAGCACTCATCTAGCATGTGCGAGGCCCTGAGTTCTATCCTCAGCACCACATAAAAAATAAATAAATAAATAAAGGTATTGTTGTGTCTGACTACAACTAAAAAATAAATATTAAAAAAAAAAAGATCATGAATGGAAAACAACCAAAGAACCTTCCCAACAAGGTGTCATGGTAGCTACTGCCTTCCTTCATATATGTTTGGTTTCCTGCTCCCTGATGGGGGAGCCACATGTGAATTACTTGAGGGTCTTCACTCAGTATGGAGCCAGGGAGATTTAGGCGTGGTACTGCGGACTACTTTGTAGCTCTCCCCATCAATGGATTGCCTAATGCAGGTGACCTCTATCTCTGCTCCGCTAGGGAGACTGCTCTCCTAGCTCTGGAGTTGGAGTTAGCTGGACAGCCCACCTCCTACCTTATTTGGCAAAGAACATTCCATGGAAAACCTTTGATGTTTCCCCATATAAACAAAGCAAGCGCAGGCTCCATAGCTCCTTTTCTAGTGTGGAAGCTCCATCCCTAAGATCGGCCAGCTGCCCCTCCCCAACTTTTTAAAATTACTTTCTGTGTCCTGTGGGTTTTTTCGTGGCTTTCTCTATTTAAGCTTTTATTCCACAGCCAGCCCATTCCATAAAGAGGAACCTCACTTCCACTGCCAGCTCAGGTGTGGGAAATGCTTGCTGATCACTTCTTTTTGGCAGAAGTCTACTCCGCCCCCTGTATGGTACAGATGAGAATTCCAAACACTGACTGCGACAATTTTTTTTTTTTTTAATCAGTAGGGTTATTTAGACCAGAAGCAAGAAAAGAGACCTTAGATGGGCTGAGGGTGTGGCTCAGTGGTAGAGCATTGGCCTGGCACATGTGAGGCACTGGGTTCAATCCTCAGCACCACATAAAAATAAAAATAAAAATAAAGGTATTGTGTCCATCTACAACTAAAAAAAAAATTTTTTAAAGACTTTTAGAGGTTCAAATAGGTATTTAGGAAATATTAGAGGACGACAATTAAATAAATGGTGAGGATTCTCTTTATTATAAGTAATAGAAAACCTTATTCATTTGATGAGAAAATTTACTATCTCCCAAAACAGGAAGGCCGGCACAGCAAATTTCCATGGTGTACAGAGCCACTGTTTGAAAGATAAACATCAGTTTTTCCATTTCTTTAATCTTCTGTCCAGTGCATTAGCTTTACTTCAGTGGTGGGCACCCTCGTGGCTATAAAGTGACTACCATAGGAAAATGGGTCAAAATCCTTCCTTATTTACATTCAATAGAAACAAGAAAGGAATAGTCCAAGCCCAGGGAGAGTCTGCCTCATTTTAGGCAGGTGCCCACCCTGGATCAAAAATGGCGGACAGGGAAATGCGTTGCATCAATTTACTGAGGTGAATGAATCAAGCTCCTCTTTTGGAATTGGGAGTGAGGAAGATAAGAAAACAAAGCCAAGTTCCTCTTAAGACAAAGGAGGAAGGGGCATTAGGTCCTCAAAAGACTTTCATAGAAGGTGCTAGCAAATTATACAAAATTATTCTAGTAATTTCAATAATTAATACACATATGGTAAATCTTACTCTCATCAGTGGAAAGGACAGACCCATTTACTTACAAAATCCTTTGTTGAGCCAGGTTTGGTGGTGTACACCTGTAATCTGAGTAACTCAGGAGGCTGAGACAGGAGGATCGCAAGTTCAAGGCCAGGCTCAGCAATTTAGCAAGGCCGTCTCAAAATAAAAAATAATAATAAACATAAAGGGGCTGTGGTGTACCTCCATGGTAAATGGGTTAAATCCCTAGGACCAAAAAAGAAAGAAAAAAAAAGGTTAAAAACAAAATCCTTTCTTGGGCACATAGGTGCGAGGCATTCTCCTGGGTTCTCAGGACACATAATTCAATAAGCCAGTTCTTGATCTAAAGGAGTTCACTGTTAGGAATTCCCAGGAGAATTCGAGTTCCTGTTCACTCACCACGTCAGAGAACAGCTGCTCCTGCCCAGGCAAGAGTGAATGAAGGCCTGGCTTATAGGAGATGTGGTGAAGAGATATGTTTGAGAAAAATTTAGCAAGAAAACCCCCATAGGATTTGATGCCTGAAAAACACGAAGGTGAGGTCAAGTATGATTCCCAGGTTTCTGTCCTGCTCAATGGTACTGACACTGACTTAGAAAAATAAAAGGGCCCGGGTCTGGCAAGGTGGAATCAGAGTGAGAACTTTTTCCAGGTGTCCTCGTTACCTTATTATGGTGCGTTCTCCTTTGCATGCGTCTATATTTGATCAACATGAAAAATCAGAAACAAACTCATACATATCTGACTTGTATTATCAAATCAGGACTTTGGGTTCTCAAGCTTTCTGTGATTTATAAGATGATTTTTGATTACATGTGGGATACATGAGTAGTCCAAATGGGATAGAAAAGAGAGGGTCAAAGGATCATTAGTGCTGAATGGATTTCTGCTGGACAGTGACATTGTCTGTAGGTGAGGAAAGGGCTCTTTGATCATTGAAAGGAAGGACCTATTGAGATGGAGGAACTAGAGCCACCACAGGGGCAGGGTGAAGTCCTTTTGGGGACCTTTTGGTGAGGGGCCTATTGTGTTTCATTGCTACACCATCCTTTCATGCTCTTTTAGGTGATCTAAGGTCGGAATCTGTAAAATGCAGTTCTCAGGTCCTTTGCTAGTTGGATTCATATTTAGAACCATTAATAGGAGGTACCAGCAGGAGACTAGAGGTCAGGAAATGGGGAGAGGGGGAGAGGTGAGTTCTCTCTTGCTCTTTTCCTTCTACCTCTGACTTCTTTACTTCTTTTTTTTTTTATTGGTTGTTCACAACATTACAAAGCTCTTGACTTCTTTACTTCTTTATCTGGAAGTATCTCCTCCAAGATCCAGGCTCCTGAGGCAGCAGGTTCTCTTTTTCACTTTCATATTTCCCCAGTCCCAGGGGTGCCTAATCTCTGGTTTGTCTCCTGTACTTTTTAATGCTTCCTGTTCTCCAGCTTCACACGAGGAGATCAGCAAATGGAGAATGGTTGGTACTATTAATATTCCAACTCCCCACGGAAAAGAAGGACTTCAACATGCTCACTGTACTGGGTGGAGATGCAGCTGCAGTTGTGTAGTAAAGCATGCTGTGCATGATTAATTTATCAAGGATTAATTGTGCTACTTTACAAAGTCCTTCTATTTCTAAATTCCCAGCTTCAGGGTCCATTTTGGCAATGTGATAGGGACAGCAAACCTTAAACCCTAGCACGCTGCACACTGCCCAGGAAGCATGCTAACTGAAGTCTGCAATTGCCCTGTGAGTGACGACCAAAGGACTCATGGTACAAAATCACTTTCCACCAGGGCACATCTCTCAAAATCATTTTCAGGAAAAAAAAGTGCAATTAATACCAGAAAACCAAAGCCAAGATTTTATTGTAACCATCTGTATCCTAGTCATGATTATAGGTTTTGCCTCTGCCATCCTCCCCCTCCTCCTCTGAAACTTTTCCATCCCAGTGTCCAGAGTTTCAGGGTGCCTTAGATTGCCCAAGGTTCCTCAAGGAAGCAGATCACTCATGACCTACTTCTCCAAAAGTTTATCTAGAATATATTAAAAATTCAAAGAAAAAACCCCCAAAGTTTTGTTATATAAAAATTGCACTTAAATAATGTTTCTTAACTTTCAGAGGATATTTTCACGTATCATCTTACTCATTCCTGGGAAGCAAAATGAGTCATTTAACAAGAGGTGTTCCTCAAGACTTTGGGGCAGTGGGTGGCATGATCAGATCTAGGAGTCGCATGGTTACCTGGGGTGGTCCCAGTGAGTCTAGAACAGGGCCTTAACCTACGGCAGCAGCAGCAGGAATCCAGAGGGAAAGAACACCACAAATACTGTGGTGGTTAATGGTGAGGACCTGGATGGGGACTTGATGAAGCAGTCATGGATAAAAGGTACACATCGAAGGGCTCCTGTGACATTTCTCATTGTCCATGACTGAGAGAAAACGATGCTAACATTGTGTACTAAAAGTAGTAAAGTTCCGATATGACAAATAAAAAAAAAAAAAAAAAAAAGAAAAAAAAAGGTTCAGTTAGGATGAGAAGCTGGCTTGGGGAGGCTGAAGAGTTGGGTTTAGACATAACCTGACAATGCTAATGGAGATAAGACCACACCTGAGATGAGATCTTACCAGAGATTGCAATGTGTCTTTGCCTGGGAAGATTTCAAGCAAGAGAGGAGGAGAAATAAACGTATAGCAAAGTTTATCAGAAAAGAAAGAAGAAGTAGGAGAAGTGCTCTCAAGGGAAAGGGTGGGTTGTCTGGGGAGGAGAGGGACAATTCAACAGCTCACTTTGTGTTTCCATTTTTGTTGGGGTAGCAGGGAGATTTTATAAACTCCTGCCTGAGCATCACCTTTCAGCTCTGGATTTACAGACCACATGAGTTAACAGCTTAAGGGCATTCCCATCATCTTGGCCTGGCTGACAGGTCCTAACTAGAATGGGTTTCACAGAATTTGTGGTCAGTGGTCACCATCGTAGTGATTTTGCTTTCCTAGGCCTGGAACTTCTGTTCTATGATGTTTGCTAAGGGTCTTGCTTCAGACCCTTCTGAGCAAAGCACCTCTGTCCTCCCCTGAATCCATCTTCCTTCTGTTGTAAGCAGAATGGTTTATAGGCTGAGATCAGGTAGGGGTTCGTAAATAGCCATCTCATTGGACCTTGAAGCTCCACTGAGGCAGGACACTGATTTGTTCTGTGCTTAGTATTTTCTTCAACTCCTGACCCACTGTCAGGTCTGTGACCCTCAATAAGATACCCAGGTGTGAGTGTCTGGCAGAGTCATTGATGAGGCATCAGAATTTAGGGACAAATTTGAAGCTTGGTTTACAAACACTGGACTCACTTGCCTCAAAGTAATTGTTGGATTCATATTTAGAACCATTAATAGGAGGTACCAGTAGGAGATTAGAGGTCAGGAATCAAAGTCTGGACCAGGGTAGGGGAAGGGACTTCTACAAACCAGCATGGGGTGGGGTGGGGGGAGAACTTGTAGAGCCTCCATCTGCAAGCACGAAGCCATGCCGTCCTGCCAGCTGGTGTGTCACTGCCGACTTTACCATGAACAAAGTTATTTGTTCTCCTTGGTTCACAATGATTAAAAAACTAATAACCACACCTGGATCCTTACTAGAGCTTTGTATGGTTAACTTTATACCAAATAACCATGCAAAGTTAGATTATATTTTCACAAGATGACATTAACAGTAGTAACAACAGGGTTCAGTGATATTTTTAGAAATGATCAACATTCTGCCCTTATGCGTATAAAGGAAAACCCAATCAATGCCAGAAATTTGGATTCTATAAAAAGCCGGATGGACACTCTCCAAAATATGACTTACTCAGAAAAAAAAAAAAAAAACAAGCTAAGACATGGATTGAGACAGAATTTTTCTCCTGTTATCTAGGTGTGACTCTGAACAGGTATGGTCATCTGCAAGCATCCTTTGGGGAGAAGTAGAAAGACTCAGAGTTCCAGATACCCCACCCGCACCCCCACCCCCGCTCCTCCTACCAGGTACCTGGAGTTCTACACATCCTCCTCTCCAACACTTTCTCTAGTTCAGGACTAGTGACATTTTGGGTTGGATAATTTTTTGTGGGAAGCCCACCTGTGAATTATGGGATGTTTTGCAGATCAGGTAGGGGTCCTGAATTAGCCATCTCATTTTGCAGCATCTCTGCCCTGTGAGCTATGTCCTCTGAACACTAATTGCCCTCCCTTCTCCCTCTGAGCTGCAATAACTGAAAATGTCTATAGACATCGCCAAAATGTCCCCTTAATGGCAAAGTCATCCCTGGTTGAGGACAACTGCCTTAAAGATAAACACCACTGGGACCTGTGATCGGCCTCTTTGTGAAGAAAGAACCCTGGAGACCTGAACTGGCCAAAGGGATGGGAACTTAGCCTCTGGGGTTCACAGAGGCTCCTCCCAGAGAAGTAACCAGGAGGCAGAGCCAGGAGGGCTGAGGACAAGAGGAGAACCACATGTTTTGCCAAGGATGTGTGCTGTATTGGGACATTCACCCCCCTGCAGTGACAGAATGCACAGCTGGTTCCACCTGGGACATATCTGTAGACCATGCTGTGCTGGGTGTCATGGGCTACACTGACCACACCTCAGCTTGCTTTGGGTGGACTGGTGGGCATTTCCTGGCTCATTAGGGGTCATATTTCACTGAAGCATGGACAGTGCCCTTCACGAAAAGGCAGATATGGAAATAGGAGGCAGGAAGGAGTGCACTGTGAACACACCACAGACACGCCATTAGAATCCACCTCTGCCTTCCTCACCTTGAGTGCAGGTGGTTATTCTCAGTGCCTCAGTTCCCTTGGCTGAACATGTGAAGGTAATAAACACACACACACACACACACACACACACACACACATCCATCATTTTTTTATTTAATTATTTTCAAGTCAGAGGACTTAAACTCTTTTTGGTAAGGGTTAAGTGGGTTGGTATGTAAAGCAGTAAGGATAGTACTGTAGTACTGAGAGCATAGTATTATTACTACAATAGAGGAACGAAAGTCGTATTGTACACTAGATGTGGTTATATACCTAGGCATCATTAGAAGCAACAAAAGAGTTAAGTAAAACAACTAAACTCAAACTAATCTAAAAAAGCAAAACATTTTCTTATAATTCAGCAATAACCAGTGAATTCTTTCTGAATTCTTTCTTCCCTACCTGGTATGTTGATATGTAGCTAAAAGTGGGGAAATGTTTTGAAGCTGGGTAGTGGGTAAAGGTTAGAAGAGTTTTGAACAGTATGTTAGAAAAAGCCTCGTTGCCTGGAAGAGACTGTGGGTGGATGTATGGACAATAAAGTTGCCTCTGGTGAGGCCTCAGACAACAGGGGGAGGCAGTCCGTGCTGGGAAGTGGTGAGGAAGGTGGCTGAATTGTGTTCTAGTGTTCTGTGGAAGGTAGAACCACTGAGGGATGAACGTGGATGTTTATCTGAGGCGATTTTATCTGAGGGTGTTGTAACTGAGGCCTGTTTTAGCCTTTCTGATTAGGGTCAAATGTGAGACAAGAGAGAGAAAGGAATTGTGAAATGAAAAGGTACCAGAACTTGATGATTTGGAACATTCCCAGTCTGTCCATATTAAAAGAATGAAAGTTATGTTCTGGAGCGAACACTAAGGGTGTGGCTGGACAACCATTTGATAGAAAAATTATGAGAGTCATAGATCCAATCTACCATCTCAGCAGAAATGTCACCTTCCCCCTCATGGGGACAAGGACAAGATGAAATGAAATAAATCTGACTTCTAGAATTGCTACAGGTAGACCAATAGACCTATCTGGCTACAGACATTTACTATCCTTAAGGAAGAGGGAAAAGTGACCACCAGGGTGATTCAGAGATTGCTAGAGCTACTGCTGCTACCATGAGCCCAAAGGGCACAGCCCAGGAGGGCAGAGTTGTCTCCTCAGTGGCTCCAGAGTGTGGGGTCCTCTCCTCCTTTGTCACAGAATCACCTTCTTGGGTTTAGTGGGCCACATTGCCTCTTCCATGCTGAGAAGGCGAAGCCATTGCTCTGTTGGGCCCACAGGCTGCAGATGACACCACGGTGCTCCTGGAGGGCACAGAATGGAGCAGAGAGGATCATGGTCAAGGTTTAAAATCCAGTGGCATTTACCTTGGTTTTGGACCTGCTTGGGTCTTCGTCTTCTTTCTGACTTCTCCCTTCTGTGATGGGAACATGTCATCAATGCCTGTCCCACCGTTGTGTGCCGGAAGCAGACATCTTGTCCACTGTCTAGGTTTACAGCTGGAGAGGAATTTCACCTCAGGATGATTCATTCCTCTGATCTCACCCATACTGGTTTTCGATGATACTTTGAACTTGAATTTGATCCTTGGCTGTGTTAAGACTTTTATGACTATTTAAATGGGGGTAAATGCATCTTGCATATAAGAACAAAATGCATTTTGGAAGCCAGAGGGCAGAATCTTACGGATTGAATTATTTTAGGCCTCAAGCTCACATGTTGAAGTGCTAACCCATAAATACCTCAGAATGTGACTGAATTTGGACTTGGGGCCTTTAAAGTGATATCTAAAGTACAATAAGTAATATTGGGCCATAGTCCAATATGGCTTGTGTCCTAGAAGAGATTAGGACACAGACAACACCTAGACTGAGAGTGAGAATATGAAGGCTCCGGGAGGAGCTGGCTTCCTCAAACCGTCAAGAGAGGCCTCATGAGAAATCACACCTGCTAACATCTTGATCTTGGACTTCCAGCCTCCAGAATGACAAGAAAACAAATTTCTGTTGTTTAGCTCTTCTGTATGAGGTGTTTAGCTCTAGCAAACTAACATGACCAGTTAGAAAATGCAACAGGATACTACTAATAAAATAGCCATTAGTTCCGGATTATCAAAGCAATGCTGTCAAAGGCAGAGCATGGTTTGTCCTGAATTTGGGGCCTCACATGGTCCTTAAGCTACTGTGATGTCCGAGTTATTCATGCAAACAGTTCTTCGACTTTTGATATTTTTTCCTCTCCCAAGAGAGGATGAGAGCTCTTCTGAGAAACCTCACTTTCACATTGTCGGAGATGTTCTGCTTAAAGAACTGCCATTTCACAGTCTGTCCTCGCTGGAAGATAGCTTTCTTTGCCTCACATTTGCAAAAGTCTCAGGGCCTGATGAGGTTTCTTCTCAGAACAAAGGATAAAGCAGCATCAAAGGAGAGCTGAAATCTCAGCCCAGGGAGAAGCTGCAGTAGAGAAAAACAAAACATCTAAGAGCTTGCTTAAAAATGCCAGCAGTTCCTTCCATCCACAGAAGCCTCCCACATCTTGGTGTCTGAGTTTCAGACACACTTTTGGTCACTGTAGCAGTGGGACCTCAAGGCCTGATGCCTTGTGCAATGCATTGAATGAATCTCTCTCCTGACTCTAGTATGTAAGAATATGGCATTTCTTTAAAGGAAAAAACAAAATCCAAAGATTGAACAAGCAAGCAGGCACTGAGCTTCGTTATTAGCTGAACAAAGGAACTCACGTGGTTGGAGAATTTACCCATGTCTCCATGGAGGGAAGAAGTCAGAATTGTTGACGGCCGGGGAGTTGGGCACTGGCTGTATGAATCAGGTTCTGACCCTTTCAGGCTGGTGAGGCCAAATAAGTACCTGAGTTTGTATTTTTTTTTTTTTTGTAACAAGTTCCACTGTTTATTGGTTAGGAAAGAGTCTTTAATTAGGCCCAATGAGACACTGGTGTAGCAGATAGATGGAAGGTCTTAGTTGTTTTCAGTTGGGGTTCAGTTCATGGTTATTTATCATTATTGGCTGATTAGAACCAGTTCTTATAAAACAGCATTCATTTCAGTGTCTTCTAGGCAGGTGAAAAACACTCACCTTTAACCTGGCCAGTGGGAAATGTGGACCCAGTAATCATTACCACTTAGTTTCCTCTCGGTTTTGTGTTCCAGAGTTTCATACCATGTCCAGTGTGTGTGTGTGATGGGGACAGTCCTTTGTCCACTGGCCATTTGCCATCACACTCCCTAAGAATGACATCCATTGTCTCCCTTGGCATTGTTTCCTCAGAATGAAGGAGCTTGCTATTTTGTGCCTCAGACCCCGAGAGGTTATAACATAAGGGAAGAGCTCAAAGATCTTAGTGATCCATCAGCTTGCCTGGGAGGTCACTTCAAAGTCGCCCTTCTGACTTTCAGACAAGAAAGTCTCACAGCTGAAGTCCTCCAGGTGACACCCTTTAAGCACACATCAATCTCACTCATCACCTTAAAGGACATACTTGAGGTTTGGTTTTAAGCTCTGTTACAATATTTAGAGTGGAGTTGACTCTATAATTTCTTAGTTGGGCAATCAACCACTTTCCTGGCATTCATACTAAATGACCACTAAGTAACCAGGCCACATTTTGGAAAGAGTTGATTTACGTGTAAATCCTTACCAGGTGCAGTTCTTACCACACATTGATGACTGACCTAAGTCAGTTTGGACAATCATCTGTATCTATTTATCTCTCTCTACCTGTCTTTCTACTCAATCTTTCTATTTTGGAAAATTTAAAAATTGTTTTGACATATATTTATCAATTGCTTTAAGGGCATAATTTGATAGTCTTTAGTAAATCATTCACAAAATTGTGTGGCATTAGAATCTAATTTTAGAAAATTTGCATCACCCTCAGAGATACTCCCTTCTTTCCCTTCTTCCATCCCCTGACACTTATCCCCAGCTTAGGCCTCTACATATTTAGCTTTCCTAGGCATTTTGTAGCAATGGAATCCTATCATATGTGATCTTTTGTGGCTGGTTTATTTCACTTAGCATGATGTTTCAAAATTCATCCATGGCAAAGCTAGGACATTCCACCCCATTCTACTGACTCATAGTCCATTGTGTGACTATGACACATTTGCTTGTGTCTTCATTTAACAAAAATGTATTCGTCTCTACATCCCTCAGTCAAGCAGAGTGTTAGATACATCGTTGGTACTCAGTAAGTGCCGATCAACTAAATCCATTCATACACAAGGCGGAGATTAAATAAAGCACACAAATAAATGTCACACCAGGCCATGCATACTGGCTGCAATTAGAACACAAAGGAAGGAGCCATTATTTCTGCTTGGGAGACCTGGAAAGGATTTCACAGAGAAGGAACATTTTTACAGGAATATGAAAATGACTTTGAATTTGCCTATGTTCTCTAGGCTTATGCTGCTTTTCTTAGGGTATCAAAAGCAGAAATTAGGATCAGGAATGGGGAGAGAGCTGGCGTGACTAGAGAGGGATTGCAGGGTTGCAGGAGGGAGGTGGTCTTCAGGGAAGTGACAGGAGGAAGGATGTAAAAGTAGGTTGGATCTGATTACCCTTTCCAGACGCCATGGCCTTATAGAATACCTAAGAGCTCCATGTCACCTCCCCCTGATACATTCCCTGAAGTGTCCGTCAGGATTAATCCCTTTTCTTCTTTGCCAGGACATGGGATAAAACCTGCATTACAACATGCAGTAGAGCAACGTGCTTTGAGGCAGGTCAAAGCTGATTGTTTCCATGAGTTTCCTTGCTGGAGGAGATGTCAGGACTGTGTCTTCAACTCTCACTTTCCACAGCTTGGCACATGCTCACCGGGTGCTGGATGAACGCTAGGAATAGCACTTTATTGAGAAGGTTCAGTGGAGTTCTTTCGACATTCCTTAGGCTCGCCAACTCTGTGTGCTGGCTTCATGCCAGCCAGGTCCATCCTTGTCAAGCTTAAAGTTCCTGTGGCAGAAGCCAAAGCAGGGCAATCCCAATGGCCCCCTGCCTATGCTGCAGGCCTCAGTCTTCAGCTTGCCACACTAGTTTGGGCCACTTGGTTAAACCCTCTGCTCCTGCATTTTCAAATTTGGGGTTCACCATGCTGGCAGGCTCCCAGGCAGCTCTTCCTCCTAGGTGAGGTCAGGACTCCCAGATGAAATTGGCCTAGTTGACTACCCAGGGGACCTGGAGGCCCATCACCAGGGAGCACTTTGCAGAGCTTCTCCACAGGGCTGCCCTGGAAAGCATGGTGAAGAGCCCAGGGCAGGCCAGCCACACCCTGCATGAGTTCATTTAACCCTCCACCTGCTTAGGGACAGATGGCTTCCCTGGCTGTAGCCTAGACTGGGGGAAAGAGCAAGAGTGACAAAGTCCAACCCCATCAGGAGTGAGGGTGTGACGTGGGGATCCCAGAATTTCATGAAGGCTTCTTTCTGAATTTGCAAGATGAGGGAACTGGGGCCAGTTATGTCTGCACTTCCATCCCCCCTCACATTTACTGCTGTTCTATGAATACCACAAAGACAGAATATATTGGGAACAATGAGGGAATTCATTGTCAAGCTCTTCTTGCAGCAGGGCTGTCTGCAGAGACAAATTCATCTTATTGTCTGAGAAGCTTGATTCAGGCAGAAAATTGTTTTACAACTGATGCCTTTCAAACCCATTGTGACCTCTGGCTAATTTCCATCCACCAGTAACTTCGAGCATAGACCTATTTCTCCTCGTCTGCACAGCTGAGGAGTGGGGTGGCAGCCACAGAGGCTGGGGGTTCCCTACACTGCTGGAGGGCAGGATGTGGCTAAGGAGTGGGCGGAAGGGTTGGGAATGGATTTGAACAGCCCAGAACCACATGTTTCATTGACAGCCACTTGTGCTGGTACCTTGCCAGTGGATTTTATCTTCTGAGCTGATTTCATTTACCCAGTTGTCTGGGAAACTGCTTGCTAGGCCAGCCTGCTGATGGCCTGCAAGCCAGCTCTCAGTGATTTTGGAGCTGGTGAGAGTTTGAATTATCTGTTTTTATGTTACCTGTGATTTTATTCCACCTGCCTTTGTTACTCTTGGACAAAACTAAAACAAGTCCTTTTCCTGGCAAGGTGTTGCTCATCCACATGCACCTTCTGGCTTTTCCTACCTCCTGGGCCTCATGGCAGGATGATGATACATTGGAAGCATCTGGAGTCCTGTGTGCCTTTTGCCCTCATCTCCCACCGGATTTTTACCTCCATAACTTCACTCTCATATTCCCCTTTGGTGTGTAACCCCTCTGACTACCTGATACCTTATTTCTTCTTTGTTAGCCACTTAGAAAGCTGGGGTCTCTGGGAAATCTCTTCGTCTGGTTCATCTACGAAGAGCCTCTTTCTGGGCCTTGTTCTTTCCCCTCTCCTTCCTAGACTGCAAGTGAAATGGCTGGAGGTCCAGCAGACATGTTGTATCCTTAGGATACCAGATACAAATGGTCCCTTGAGGGTAGAAGAGCTTAGGTGCTGATCTTTGAGGGAGTGGCCATTCCCACCTTGGATTTCCACACTTCAGACTTGTATGTGAGATAATAAAGCCCTATTTGTTGAAACAGTGGCCACCAACTGCTTCTGTAAAGTGCCATATAGAAAATTATTTACTTCAATGTACAGTATAGCAATAGAGAAAATATTTTAGTCTTTGTGGGCCATAGGGTCTCTGTTGTAACTGCTAAAGCAGCCATAGACAATCTGTAATCAGATGGGCATGGCAGTGTTCCAACAAAACTTTATCACCACAAGAGGCATTTCCTGGATTTGGCCTGGACCACTGTTTATCAACCCCTAGTTTAAGTCACTGTTAGTAGTTCCGTCTCTAGCAGCTGAACCCAGTTCCTAACTATGTAGGTTGATTTGCTAAGGCTGCCATAACAAAATAATAGCCGACCAGGTGGCTTAAACAACAGAAGCTTATTTTCTCACAATTCTGGAGGTGGGAAGTCCAAGGCCAAGGTGCCCGCCGAGTTGGATTCCTCAGAGGCTTCTCTTCTTGGCTTGCAGATGGCAGCCTCCTCGCTGTATTCTCACATGGGCTTTCCACTGTTCATGCGCACCCCTGGTGTCTATTTTATTTGTTTCTAAATTTTCTCTTCTTATAAGAACAATAGTCATTTTGGACTGGGGCCGGTCCTAATGGCCTCACTCTAACTTAATCATCTATCCAAATACGCATTCTGGGGGTTGGGCTTCAACACAGGAACTTGGGAAGGTCACATTTCAGCCCGTAGCAATAATAATGTTAAATGACTGTGACATTAAGTAGCTGTTTTACTTTGGGAAAGTTATTAATCCTCTGTCTCAGTATTCTCATCTATAAAATGTGGATAAAGAAACATAATTTGCCTCTTCTGTAGGAGTATTAGTGATAGTATATATAACAATACTCAGCCCCTTATTAGTGGTCCAGATCACTATTTTTACCAGAGGCCAGCCCAGGACAGAGAAGGTATAATAGGAATAATAATGCAGATAGGCACCAGAAGACAGGCTTGTTTTTAGAATTGCCTTGTTGTAACAGGAGCTCTCTGGAGGAGAACAGAGAAATACTGCCAAAGATTACCCTTATCAGAGATGCAAGAGGAACTAGAATATCTATATCTCTGAAGGAAGGCATTGTTAAGGAGAAAGAGGACCAAAGATGGAATGCCCACTTCATTTAGAGTCTAGCTGCTTCACTGGTCTTTTTCTCCAGTAACCTGGATTGCTGTTGCTTTTTGATAGAGAGAACGAATGGTTTCCTTTGAGTAGGTAACAGTTACAAGAATGTCCACACGCCAGAGTTTGGATGCCTGCACCCAATTTCCCGTGATTGTGCAAAGGAACTAGTCACACACCCTGAACATCAATGGCTTCCTTGCCCATAAGCTGAGTTTCCAGGTGCAGGACTGGCAGATTGATGGAGGGGAGGTTAGAACTAGAATCAGTAACAGAGAAATGATCAATAGCCAAGTATCCACATCTATTCATGTCTAAAATCCTGCTTGGCTCAGAAACAAAATGAGGAATAGAATTTTCTAAAAGGAGATAGTTGTTAATATCTTCTAAACCCTGCTGCATAAGGAGTGCTGAGGACTGACTTGCAAATGAAACTTGAGAATTGGAATATGGCCAATGATGTTGGCAGGGGAGAGGTTATTTCTTCTGGCACCAGAATCTCTTTTTAAAGCATTGCATAATAGGGCTTTCTTAGTTGCAATTGAAATTCACCTCTGACCTGAATGACTAATCCCAGAAGCTGGGAGTTCTCTTCCATAGTAAACTGTGAGGATGAATTAGCACATTCAGAATTGGCCTTTTTTTATTTTTAAATCTATTGTCAAAGCTATGAATTCCCTGGGCTACACTTATTAAGCACCTAGATATTCTTTTTTTCTGAAGGAACTCAGTTTGGTGGTGCAGACAAACAAGTGAATGAGAAGCCTCTGACTACATGATGGGTGCTGGGCCGGAGGAGGAGGGGCCTGAGGACAATGGAACAGAGTTCAGAGCTGCCAGTGAGTGACAGTGCAGAATTCTCCAGGGATGGTACTGCTGGGAGCATCGATGACAAGGCTGTTCCTGGTGCCTGCCTCCTGCTATCTGTGTGGCCACATACATGGCTCTATTTCAGAGCAGAAGCCTCCAGGATGCTCCCTCTCTGGTCTTAACCAGTATGAACCAGGGAGCCCCATATTGGCAGCCTCCGCTCCTGTCACATTTAGCATCAGCATCAACCAACTGATGCTGCTTAGGTGTGTCCTCTGTGAGGGCTACTTGGTTTTCAGTGCCGCATCCATCTTGGTTATAATAAAAAGCAAAAAAAAAAAAAAAAAAAAAAAAAAAAAAAGGAACCAAACCAAACCAAACCTGTCCTACATGTCCATGACAGTTTTCTGCTTTTTACTTTCAGGAGTTGAGAAAGCAAGGGACTTCCAAGCCCCTGCTTTGGCCCATGCACTGATTCAGCCCCTTGGCTTACAAGGAAGGGCTCACTGCTACCACCTCACAGGTGCACTGAGGATTTTCACTTCCTGCCACAGGACTTCCCCAGCAGTCGCCACAGGCACTCACTCACACCTGCAGAGTGGAAGTTCAGGGGAGGTAACACCCCAGGGATGATTCAGCCAACTGGAGATGGGACTTCTTGGGTAAATGCTCCTGCCTCCTCTTCTGTGGGCAGGCAATTCTGGGAGGCATTTCTATAGACTCCTTTGCAGGCAACAGGAGCTCAGTGCCTCCTCCTAGAGGCATTGAGCTCCTGTGGCCAGCAGCAGAAAACTTCATGAGCTCTCATATTGATTCTCCTCCTTCCCTGACTCTTTGCCTGTCCCCACCCCCCTTGCTTACTGGTGTCACCTCTCAAACTGCCTACACACAGTTTCTGAGTGTTACAGGAACTACATTTAACCCTCATGCTCCCCAGTAATCTTATTTTCTTGGCTAACATTCTTCATTCCACTCCCTCCTCATTTAACCTTACTTTTTGTTAGAGCTGCAAGTCAAAGATGGTTCTGTGTTCAGGGAACGAAACATGGGACGCTACACCTGAAGAACGCTGTCTCGTTACATCAGCAGCCTGCAGAATCAGTTTCATAAGCTCATCCTCATAATCATCAAGCTGAGTTTGGTGTTGTGTGTCTAGAGTATCTTAATGTCCCTGGGAGCTCTCTGCATGGAATCATAACCCTCCTAGAGGGTTATTGCTAGGTAAACAGTTCCACCAGCTCCACTTAGATTGTAAGCTCTCTTTTAGAAATCAGGTTCTTCTACTAATTTTACACATTATAAGGAATATGACAGAGTGCAAGTGATGAATCTAGAAGCCAAAAGAGTTGAGGCAAGAGTCACGAAAAAGACTCCAGGAAATAGGACTGAGCCCTAATCAAGAATGGGTTACCTGGGGCTGGGGCTGGGGCTTAGTGGTAGAGCACTTACCTGGCATGTGTGAGGCACTGGGTTTGATCCTTAACACCACATAAATAAATAAATAAATAAATAAAGTAATAAAGTAATATATCCATCTTCAACTAAAAAAAATATTTTAAAAAAAGAATGGGTTACATGGGTATTTTAGTCAGCTTTTTTATTGCCACGACAAAGACCTGACAAAAACAATCTTAGAGGAGGAAAAGTTTATTTGGGGGCTCATGGTTTCAGAGGTCTTAGTCCCCAGACAGCAGCTGGCTCGATTCCTTGGGGCCTGAGGTGAGGCAGAACATCATCGTGGAAGGGTGTGGCAGAAGAAAGTAGCTGGAGATATGGCACCTAGGTGAGAGAGAGAGAGAGAGAGAGAGAGAGAGAGAGAGAGAGAGAGAGAGAGAGAGATTGATTGTTCTCACAAACAAAATATAAACCCCAAGTGCAACCCCCAGGACACACCTCCTCCAGCCACACCCTACCTTCTCTACAATGCTTTCTTGCATTGTCTCACACATGAGCTTTTGGGGGACACCTGATCTAAACCATAACATTGGACCCAGATGGACTTTATTATGGCCTAGTAACTGTCATGTGCTCTTCCTTGTTTAGCTCCTTTTTGAGTAGAAGAATCTATGGTGGTTATCTCATGCTTGTATTTTGGATATGTGTGGGAAAAGCAATTTATCTCAATAGCTCACAAGGCCTTGGATCAAGAAGAATGATACTAAATATGTAGGACTAGTAAATCATCTTCTTCTGCATCTGATGATAAGATACTGGACACGATGCCTGAGCCTATGCCATGTTGGAGGGAGATTTTGGGGAATTTTAGGATGGGGAAAGTGTATTTTTCATGCTTATGAAATGTAAATTTTTCTGAATAGAGGATTGGCTGTGGCAAATTAATCCAAACATATTCCATCCAAGATAATGTAGACCCTTCTATTTCTACATCCAAAATGAAAGCTAGTTCCTTCTCCTTGTATCCGAAAGGGCTTGTGACTTGCCTATGACTGATAGAATGTGGTAGAGGTGATGCTATATAACCTCAAAGCTAGGTCATAAAGGGGATTCAAATTGCCTAATGGGCAAGGGATTTTAATTTGGGGTGATCAAAATGTTTTGAGATGATACAGAGGTAGTAATCGCATAATACTGGGAATGTTCTCAATACCAATAGATTGAGCACTTAAAATATCTAGTTTTGTGTAATGTGGATTTCATCTCAAATAAGTTGAAAACAAAAAGATGATTTGGTTTCCACCTTGCAAGCTGGAGGACTCAGAAACAGAAACCCGAGTCATCGTGTTAAGAAAACATGGGAGCCCAGACCACAGGGAAGCAATTGTGAGTACCCCATCCTGGCCCCATTTGGTGCCCTCAGTCAGTGAAGGTGCTTCTGAATGATTCTAGCACAGAGCACCCCACTACCAGCCATGGGAGTCTCCTCAGCTTTGCCTGGACATTATAGAACAGAAAAAAGCTCTCTTGCATTCTTTAAATTCTAGACTCAAAGAGTCTGAGCATAAAAAAGAAAGAAAAAAAGAAAAAAAAAGAGCAGTTTTAAACTTCTAAGTTTCAAGGCTATATGTTAAGCATTATTAGCAACTCATTAAGATTTTTAATTTTTTATTTTGTCTTGAAATGAGAATATGTGTGGATATATATATTTTAGTATCAGGGATTGAACCCAGGGGCACTTAACTACTGAGCCACATCCCCAACCCTTTTCAATATTTTATTTAGAGACAAGGTCTTGCTAAATTTCTTAGGGCCTCACTAAGTTGCTGAAGCTGGCTTTGAACTCCCGATCCTTCTGCTTCAGTCTCCAAACCACTGTGATTACAGATGTACACTACCACTCCCAGCTACGCCATAAATATAGGGGGTAAGTTGTGTTGTTGCATTATATGCAGACACTGTGAATTGATAAAATTAGGCTAATTAACACATCCACCACCTCAAATAGTCATCATTTCTTGTTGATGAGAACACTTAAAATACTCTCTTAGCTATTTAGAAATACACATTATTATTACCTGTAGCCACCATGCTGTGCAATAAATCTCCAGAGCTTATTTTTCTTATCTTAAACTTTGGACAATGTCTTCCCTTTCCCTGTCTATCCATACTCCTAGCCTATGGTAACCACCACCATCCTCTCTATTCCGCAGTTTGACTTTTTTAGATTGCACAGGTAAAGTGAGATCATAAGATAACTGTCTCTCTGTCTAGCTTACTTCATTTAGTATAATGTCCGTCAGATTCATCTATGTTGCTGCAAATGACAGAATTTTCTGCTTTTCAAAGGATGAATAGTTTCCATTATGAATACATTCTAAATTTGAAAAATCCATTTGTACATTAATGGGAACTTTGGTTTTGTTTCCCTGTCTTGGCTTTTGTTAATAATGCTATAACAAATATTGACACACAGACATCCCTATAGCATACAAATTTCAATTTCTTTGGATATATGCTCAGAAGTACGATTGCTGAATCCTGTGATAATTCAATTTTTAGTTATTTGAGGCACTTCCATACCATTTCCCAAAGTGTCTATATTAATTTATAATACATTCAACAATATTCAACAGTTCTTTTATTTCCATATGTGGTCAACCCTTATTTTTAAAAATTTTTTTAATAACAACCAACCTGACAAGTATGAAGTAATATTTCATTTTTGTTTCAATTTGCATTTCTCTGATATTAGAACTATGGAGAATTTCTAAGTGTATCTGTTGGTCATTTTCATGTCTTCTTTTGAGAAATGTCAGTTCAGTTCATTTGTCCTTGTTATATAGGAATACCAATTTTATTGTTACTGAAGAGTTTGAGTTCCTTAGGTATTTTGGATATTAGCCCCTTCTCTGATATATGATTTGTCAATATTTTCTCCCAATCTGGGCACCATCTTTTTGCACGGTTGATTGCTTCTCTTGCTGTACAGAAGCTTTTTAGTTTGATGCAATTCTATTTGTCTATTTTTGCTTGTGTTGCCTGATTTGGGGGTCCTAGTCAAGACGTGATCACCCAGACCAATGTCACACAGCATTCCCACCACGTCTCTTCCAGTAGTCTTACAGTTTCAGGCATTATGTTTAAGTCTTTAATCTATTTGGAGTTTATTCTAAAATCAGAACGAGGTAACTGTACATTTTGTTCTCTGCATGTGGGTATCCCGTTTTTTTCAACAGCGTGTAGTGAAGAGACAGTCCCTATTTTAAGTTCTTGATGATTTTTGTCAAAAACAACTAAGATAAATACGTGCTATCCAGGGCTCTCTATCCTGGTTCTTTGGTCTAGGTGTCAGGTTTCATGTGGTAGCATGCTATCTTTATTACTTTAGTTTCATATTGTATTTCAAAATATGGAGATGCCTCCAGTGTTTTCTTTTTGCTGAGATGACTTTGACTATTCAGAATCTGCTATGGTTTTAATGTGTTCTCTGAAAGTTCATGTGTTGGGAACTTAATCCCCAAATGCACATTAATGGTATTTGGAAGTGGGGTTTGGGAGAAGGTAATTAGGGTTACATGAGATCATGAGGTGAGGGCCATGAAGGTGAGGGTCATGATGGATTTTATGTCTCTGTGTCTCTTCCAGTGTCTCTTCCAGTGTATTTTGGCCTTCCCCCCCCCCCCCTCCATGGTAGACATATTCAAGTAAGAATCAATTGCAGTGGGATGTGGTGGCACATGCTTGAAATCTCAGCAACTCAGGAGGCTGAGGCAGGAGGATTGCAAGTTCGAAACCAGACTCAGCAATTTAGTGAGACCCTAAGCAACTTGGTCAGAACCTGTCTCAAAATAAAAAAATAAACAAAAAGAGGGATGGGGATGTAGCTCAGTGGCAAATTGCCCCTGGGTTAAATAACTAGTACCAAAAAACAAAAATAATTGGATTTGTTCAGGATACTCACAGAAAACAACTTCCTCAACCCATTGTTACAAACTCCATCATTGTCCAGGAGCCTCATTTGATCTGTTTGGTGAGTCTTGCCAGCGACACAGTTCTAGCCAAAGGATAAGGAAACCTTCTTCGTTTTAAGAGTACCAGAAGTGCCCTGGTGTTGCCAAAAGAGCCAAACAAGGCCAATAGGTGAAGGAAGGTAGCAAACTCACATACTGAAACAATTCTCATCCTTTGGTCCCACTCAGGCTCATGTCCACTTCTCCCTGAGTGTCCGCCTCACCAGTGTCTCCCAGCTGTTACGAGGCTGCATAAAACACACATAACCTGTCCTCTGCTCCAACGCTCCAGTTCCTGCTTCTCCCTTCACCTTATTATGATGATCCCAAGTTGAATAAGGACAATAATTTAAGAACAAAGTCTGTATTTTAACCTATAGCCCTGACACAACAACCTACAAACAGAAAATCTAGGCATCTGATATCCTGGTAATAATGTTATCAAAGATGAAACAGGCAGATGACAGCAGGACCAGGAATACAACTGGAGGGAAAGACAGAAGGGACGATTGTGTAGTACAATAAATGAGATGGCAAAAGAACTCCCATCAAATGCTCACCTACCACCCAAAACATTAATGACCTACAGACATTATTCAGTCATCCATATAACAAACATTTATTTAGAGATCGACCTAGATTAGGTATGTTCAATACTTATTTCACCTCTGAGGAACCACAGCCACAGAATCACCCAATAATTCAGTAAGTAATTTGCCCGGTGTCCATAGCATTTGGAACTTAAATATACATAAAGTACCTCATGTGTTTTCCTTTTAAGGAAAAGTGTGGAAGAATATAATTAGAAAATAAGAAATAGGATGAGACGAAGCCTCTCTTGCAGAAGAACCATGTCGCTCCCTAATACCCTAACACCTCCAAATGGAACCTTTCATTCATATTATTTTAGCCAATGATGCTTTAACATTACCTCACTAAAAAGGTTTGTCTAGAAAACATGTAACTCATCATTCATAATAAACATTTTAAATACAAACTATTTAATACTAGAAGTTGGAAATACTAAATATCAGTATTCCCATATTAAGAAAAGGAGTATATCAACAACTGAAGCTCTGTAGAAACCCCTGGAAGAAATCACTAGCTGAATGGCCCTATTGGTACCCAGCATCAGCAATACAGTTCTTGCCACTGATGGTCACATACTCCTTTGTACTGAGTGAAGTTTCATCTTAAGGACTAGTAGGCTATTCAAAACCAATATTATAGCTCTTCCTTCTCTGTTACATTCCAATCCCGAATCATAAATCTGGATGTTTTATAAAAATTGGGTATTGTATGTATGCTACCTGAATTTAATGGCGATTATTTTTTCACTCTTTTCTTTACTACCAGTATAAATTTTCTGTGACTTCAACAATAAACCAGTGTTGAAACATTTTCCAGCAAAAGTAGGGCTGGGTTCTAAGAAAACAACATCATTATTAAAATGCTTTTATTAGTATTAATTTTGAAAGGAGGGTGGTTTTGTTCCTGAAAAAAAAAAGCCATTTAGTTATACATGATGACATTTTTATGGGTGAAATAAAATGATGTGTAGGGTCTTCTTCAAAATAATGTGGGGGCTCAAAGGTTATGATAGGGCATCAGTTCATTGTTGGTAATCTGAGAAATCAATACGCAGGTTTATTATTTTATTCTCTATAATCTTGAATAGATTTGAAATTTTATATAGTAAAAAGTGTAAGGATGTGTTATTAAAGACCATGCTTGCTGCTTCTCCTAAATAGTAAAATATCGATCACCATGTTTGGGCACTAGTTTTCTCTCTAGAGAAATATTAAATATAGTTTTCAATACTTCTTCGACTTCTTCCTCATTCAGAGTCTTAAACTCTACCAGGTCGATACCGTCCTTATAGGTGAATCTCCTATAGGTGAGGGTGAAGCCCACTAAACAGTGAACCCCTTCTGGGGTCTGCAAGGAACAAAATGATTTGCTTGTGAACACAGAAGCTGGAGATGTCTGAAGGAATGTATTCATAGACTCAAAATCTTCAATTGTTCGAGGTTCAAGAGTAAAGGAGTAGATTTTTCGGTATTTATTCATCTCTAGGAGGTCGGAATTGAGAAATTCTTGGTTTGGAATGTGCTGCTCTCTTCTGATTTGGTCCAGGTACCAGGTGCCTTCCTCCTCTGTCAAGCAGAAGATGCATGGCACCTGAGGCTGATCCTTCCCAGAAATTAATTCCAAAGGCTGCCACATCTGGTAGGAGCGTCCAAACCCAGCATCGGCAATATAGTTCTTGCCACTGATGGTCACTTGTAGTAGAAGGTGAATCATATGACTGCTGTATTTGTTGGCCGGAGTGTTGTAAACGTATCCTCCCAACATAGTGGTCTGAAAACCCATTGTGGTCAGAGCCCAGTAAAGAAGATGATTGACCTGGAGGCACCACCCACCCCGCTTCCTCCTCACAACTTGATCAAAAACGGTCTCTAAGTCCAAATCCATAGGTTCCCCACAGTGAATATTAAGGTTCTCAAAGGGGATAGCTCGGATCTGGTGCTGAAGAATGTCAGTTAATGTTTCCAAGTCCAATTTGTTCCTAGAGTTCTTATAGCCAATTCTTTCAAAATATGCTTCAATGTCCATGGTCCCTAAAGTGAGGAAAATAAAAACAAAACCAGAAACAAATTATGCTAGTTTTGCACTTGGATTTCCAAGAGCAGCCTAACTTTAGCTAGAATGTGTTTTAAAATATGTAGATACAAATAATGCTTGCAAATATCTGTAATAAGTTTTTGCTTTGATTGGAGGAAGCGATATAAACTCATAGTTCACTAAAGTTCCAGGGACCCTTAGCAGGAAAGTTTGGTCATCTTCCATCTTTCAAGTATTAGAAACTAGAAATCCAGATTAAATGATGAGTCAAATGATAACCAGTTTAGATGTGGTTTTCTTAGTGACGAAAAACCCTGAGTTCCAATTGGTATCCATTAAGATAGGCTTCTAAATGGTTCTGGATTCAAACAGGAGAATTCTACAGTAGAGTAAATGGCATTCACGGAACTTGACCCACTCAAATTTCCCTTTAGCAGAATCTTATGTAAGTTCTGTACTCAAAGATTTATGTTGATTCTCTCACTGATTGATCGATTAGCTCAACGAACATTTTACTGGGCTGGAGGTATATCTCGTTGGTAGGGAGGCTATAGGGCCAATCCCTAGCACAAAAACTAACTAAATAAATACATAAATAAAAGTGCATATCCTGCCCTCTAAAATCTTACATTTCAGTGGGAATTAGAATGACACAGATAGTGAACTGAGTAAATGAATAAATCATGTAATTTACGGGATTGTTGTAAGCGCCCTGGGGAAAACTAAAGCAATAAGTAGGAATAGTAAGTGCACAGGAGGATCTCAATTACAAAGAACGTGTTTAAGAAATCCTCAGTGAGACTGTATGGATTCTAGAGAGTGAGCAGGGGAGGTGGTCCTGACGTTTGCCACATTTCCCCTCAAGCTAGTAGAGTCACTGCATTTCTTCTCACCCCAACTCGAACCAGTACCCTTTCTCAACACTTGGATAAGGTCAGCCTGTAACACTGAGGCTCGGCCATAAGAGACATTTACTCAGCCCACCCCAGTTCTTCTTGGCCTCCTTAGCCAGTCTGTACTGAATACACAGGAAGAGAGGAGAAAGGTCACCTAAGAGGAGTAGGTGGCTTACCCGTGTCTGGCCACGGGACTGATGCATATGTATTGTTCTTTTTTTCTGTAATTCTACAGTTTGTTTTCAAATGTTTGTTAGGGGCCTTAATACTGGTGACATGCAACCACATTTGACTGTGTATTCTGTGATTAACATAAGCAGTAGTCTATTACTAAAGCTGTGGTGCAAGGTGTGATACTGCAAACACCTGGGAAGTTGTGGCCAGGGAAAGAGCTCCTCAAAACTACTAGTTTTGCATGTTGATTGGCAGCATCTCTGTGCAGTAACAGACCCCCTTTTTTCAGCTTGATCATTAGAGGAGAAGACAACACAGGAGCAGGCAGTGTGCCCGCCTAGATAGGGAGCCGTTGGGGACTCTTAAAAAGGTACTTTTTAACCACATTCCGTAAGTTGAACATAAGTCGATTTCAAAACGTTGTAATTCAAAAGCCTTAGAATGTTTCCTCTTCCTGGAACAACTCTAGAAATGATAGGAAATGTGGCTTCAAAAAATGTATAACATGATTCTTCTTGAAAACAAAGGGTAGTTTTGTGGACCATAAATTGTGAAGAATCCCTGAACGTCACAGGGAGTGTACTGCACAGTAAAGGAAGCCTCTGAGTTGCACAAGAAGGGTACAGGAAGGCTGATCACAGAAGACGGAAAGAACCCTAATGAGCCTTAAGCTTGGAGGCTCTGGAACTCACCAGGAGGGTACCCAGGAGCCACCAACCACATGATTAATTGTCATGGGAGCAGCAGGCACAGTGAACTATGGTCCATGTCCCCGATTACTAGTAAGATAAACACCAAAGGCTAGTGGTAGCACCTGGTCTTCCTTAGGTGACAACTATAACTGGGGACACAAGGGTAGAAAAACAAAGTAATGCCCTTAATGTAAGGAGTCCACAGAAAGAAGGGGGGGGCACTTATATGTGGAAAATATGCCACAAAGAGTCTCTTGTCATAGTCATCTTTCTGCACCTCCTCTGAAAGGCAGGAGTCCAAGCCCAATGCTAGATGGACATCTCACCTATTACACTAGACTCAAGAAGAAAAGTAACAGTGGAGACAGAGCCATTTATTCATGAATGGAAAGACAAAACAAATGAAAATAGACTGTGAGATGTGTTAGAAGAAAAAATATGACCTGCAAAAATTGCATGACCAAAAGACAAGAAATGGAAGAAGAAATATAAACTGAATAGATAGAAGTTCCTTTCAGGAACTTGGCAGTATAGAGGATGTAAAATAACTTAGTAATAAATACTAAAAAATAAGATGATGAAATAATATGGTTTGTGAAAAGAAAGATTTCAGAACTTAGAAAATTCATTAAGATTAATTAAAATTAATTAATTTAACATAGAGCTTATACTTAGTCATAAGCGAGAAGAATTATTTAGATGAACCATAATTAGTTATGTGGAAAAAAACTGATATTCATATAAAGACTAATGAAAAGATAATGCCATTCCCACATTAAAAGAAAAGTTAATTGATACAGAAAGGAAAGAAAAGCACATCATGCTTCTGAAGGGAAGAATATGAAAAGTATAATAGAAAATATATACAAGATAGATATATATAAAGAAATATTTTCCAGAAAGGAAAAAGAAATCAAATTTGAAAAACAAGAGACAAGAGTCTTGGAAACTATTGATTCTACATACTTGACATCGACACATTATCTGCTTAAATTTTTGAAATTCATAATTTAAAAGAACTACTCAAGCATCTATCAGAGAACGAACTTCATATGGAAGAAAATATCAGGCTGGCAACAGAATGTTCCCCGGAAATATCCAAAGGTGCAGTCCTAGAACTATGTCTACAAAGTATCGGAAGAGTGTATGATCCTGACATGGGCTTTGTGTTAGTATTTTATTGAATCATAACAGCAACCTGCATCCGATGATGATTTGAAAGGTGGAAGGACTTGACAAAGGCAACCAGTGTGAGCTATCCTGAGGAAGTCTTTCCTCCTCATTGGCCAGAACAAAGTAAATCAAAAGGAAAACTAAGAAGTTGGCCACAACAAAGGACTGATGTGAGCACTGGCTCCTTTTAATAGCAAACGAAGGGGAGAAAAGTGATGAGCATTATGGCTATTGAAGAAGCCATTTCTTTCAGCTTATCCAAAAATAGAAGCAAGAAAGATTAAATCTGAAGACTGAGAAAGACCAGAACTAGGAAGCTCTGATCCAGCACTGCCAACTCTGGAACTCTTACACGATAAACTTAGGGACATTGAAATTTCAAGTTTATTGGAACAGACAGAACTACATCAATCAGGGAGCACCAGATCACAAGCACTCAACGTCCCCGGCGAAGGGAGGAAGACAGGGAAAGAGAGACACTTCTATAGGATGTTCCCACAAAGAGCACAAAAACCATATTTCATTAGATAAAGTGGAAAATTCTTAGGTACGGGTTAGTTGGCGGCTTCTGACTGGTAAAGTTTCTGGTTTTCTTCTGTTGTTTACCTTGGGAATGTAAAGCACTGGAGTCACCCAGGCCAGTGGTTACCTGATTAAAATTCTGTAAACAATCATATTCTGGTGAAATTACTGAAAGTTGAGTGTTATGGTTTGGATGTGCAGTCTGATACAAAAGCTCATATATGAGACAATGTCCAAAGGTTTAGAGAAGAAATGATTGGGTTATGAGAGCCTTAACACGATTCATGAATTAGTCCTGATGGGATTAACTGAGTGGTAGCTGAAGTGGATAGGGTATGGCTGCAAGAGCTGGGCATTGGGGGTGTGCCTTTAGGGTACACATTTTGTATGTGGAGTCTCTCTCTCTCTCTCTCTCCTTCCTGATCATCGTGTGAGCTGCTTCTCTCAGCTACACTCTCCCACCATGATGTCCTCACCTCAAGCCCAAAGAAATGGAGCTGGCTGCCTATGGACCAGGACTTCTGGAACTGTGAGCCCCCAAATAAACTTTTCTTCCCTTCAGTTGTTCTGATAAGGGCTTTAAGTCATAGCAGTGAAAGGCTGACTAAAACAATGAGGCAGAAAGCATTTAGGTGAATAAAATAGGGAGGGATAGAGCCAGGAGAGAACTGGAGAGTGCTAAAATAATTTAAAACATTAAAAAAAGAAAAACCCACAGTTCACATGAGCCCACTGGATCATGGGTCTCCACTGTCAGCACAGAAGTGTAAAGAACAGAGAATGTCAATGCGCCTAGAGAGGACACATGGGTGGGGAGGACCCAGGATTGAGTCACTGTGGTGACAATGCTATCTACAAGTCACCTAGATTCTTTAGATTTCTTTCACCATATCATGGTGCCCCTGGCCTGGCTTGTGCCATTATCCTTAAGAACCTGCACCCTGGATTCACTTTGAGGGACTGCTGGAGCTTCTTGCCCTCATTAGCTTGGAGCTAGCCATGCGGGGAATTGACATCCAGCCCATGCAGCCCAGGGTCCATGATCTGAATGCCCAGCTGCCTTGCTTGGGTCTCAACACACTTTGAGTTATAATTTACATCCCGACACAGCAGGGTTTCTCCAGGACTTCCTTAAGTCACTTGCACAGGGACCCTTGTCCCAATGTCTGAATTTTGGGAATCTGGCCGAAGTTACCAGTGTGGTCACTTTGGAGAGCTGTGTGAAAGATACCCACAATGAGGTGACTTCTAGAGGGCTAGGAGGCCATGAAAATGGCTTGCATTTTTTTCTGCAGATCACATGAATATTGTTTTGTCCAATGGTCAACATGCAACAGTTGGATTAACTGTGGTAATTTATCTCTAAAACATGGTGTTTCAATGACAGATCACCATGTGGGATATTCCTCAGGAGAGTGGGTTGACACACAGAACCTATTCAATTCCACGTCTTTAGGATCTCTGCATCGTTCATGTGATTTTCAACTTTTTTGTTAAACCCTTATCTTCTCCCCCAGTGAGTTGTGAGCAAGATCCCGGCCTAGAAGAATTAAAAGTAGACTGAAGCCGGGCGCACGCCTATATTCCCAGTGGGATTGGGAGGCTGAGGCAGGAGGATCTTGAGTTCAAAGGTAGCCTCAGCAATGGCCCTAAGCAACTTAGTGAAATCCTGTTTCTAAATAAAACACAATAAAGTGCTGGGATGTGGCTCAGTGATCGAGTGCCCCTGAGTTCAATCTCTAGTACTACCCGCCCCCAAAAGGCAGACTGATCCAGAGGGAGGCTGTGCATGAGATGCTGCTGTTATATTTTCAAGCTACAAGCAGCACAAACCCTGTTGGGGATTGTGGTAGAAACTTCTATACCTACTGCATAGGTTACTAGCAATATTGCATAGAAGGAAAGCTAATGAACTGCTTTTATTTTTGTATATATACTATTTCTATTTCTTTTTATCTCTTCTTCAATTTCTACTACAGTGAAGTGCTCAGCAACACATGCTTTTGACACTATACCCCAGACAACCTGCTGACTATCTGTATGGAAAAGGACTTGCTAGGCTGGCCACAGCTAAAGACTATTATTCAGGGCTGGGGATGTGGCTCAAGTGGTAGCGCGCTTGCCTAGCATGCTTGAGGCATTGGATTCCATTCTCAGCACCACATAAAAATAAAATAAAGATATTGTGTCCACCTAAAACTAAAAAATAAATATTAAAAAAAATAAAGACTATTATTCAACAGTCCTTGGTGTGCAAAAGAACTGTGTCTCAGCCATGGCTCCCTGGGAATGCCTTCAGTGGCTAAGAAGCGGGTACAGGGTACCATTGAAGGCAGGAAGCAAACCTGAAGAGCAATAGTGGCTAGAGCTGAAGATGGTGAGGCCAAGAAATAAGTCTCTGGACAGGGGGCAGCTAGAGAGCTGACAGCCACAAAGCTCCTTTTGAGGGACAGGGTGTGCCCAGCTGTTCTGTGTCTAAGGCAGTATGAGGGGCAGGGACAGGAAAGGGAGAGAGCAGTTTAACAGGAAAGAGCCAGGGAGAGGACTGTCGTGTGGGCATCCTGCCAGAGGACAGAGCAGAGTCCAGAGCACAGAGTCCCTGGCTCCTGGACAGCCTTGCCTAGGGAGGCTCCTTGCTCCTGTGTCATTTGTAGTCAGTGTTCAGGGGGGACACCCTACTCTCAGGAACAGTGAAGCAGTTGACTTTTCATCCCTTATAGCTCCTCAAGACCCTCCCCACTAAGCCTCCTTCCAACATGGTAAACATTCCCCCAGGAATTTCTCTAGACATTGCAGATAACAAAATCCAGACACGCAGGACATTGGGGACCATTGGGGATTTCTGATCAGCTCAGGCAAAAGGAGCAGGATTGTTATGAGTCTGCTCCCTGCAGGATTAACTGGACCTTGGGACACACCCAGTTGAGGACAGAGGACAGTGTCCAAAGTTTCCAAGAGAGAAATCCAGTTGAGGAATTTCCCTTAAATGCTGCTACCTTTTAATACTGAGTCTGCATGACAAACTTTAAGTAAGTACCATTATTATCTCCATGTTACTATGGGAAAGGGAGCTTCAGAGACACTAAAAGAGTTGTTCAAGTTCTCTCTGCTAGAATGTGCTGTGGCCGCGCCTGTCACCCAGGTGGTGTGAACTGAGAGTGTCAGATTCATCATCATGCTGCATAGCATTTACAGCATTACTTCCAAGCAGGAGCCACCCAACTCTCTGAACAACTTAGAACTTGGAATTCAGGGCAGAGTAGAATCTAGCCTCCTGCACTCCCTTTGAGAGCAGAGGAAACCCCAGTTTCAAAGCCCACTGCAGGTCAGTGGAGAGCTCCACTTACCAGGTTACCAGAGCCTGAGACCAGGAACCAGGTTGTGTGCAGTCTGCCTCTTCCTAGGTCTGCAGAGGAAGTACTCTCATTGGTTACCAAATTGTCCCACCCCCAGAGTCTGATTACAGTCCGCCCAGGGATCTGTGGGAAATGTAGTTCCAGGGCTTCCTGGTGCCCCAGTGGACCTCTCCTTCCAAGTTTTCCTGAGGAGGTGTGGGGATTTATATTATCTGATGGTTCACACGCCTCAGGCTGTGAGGGACCTTTGTATTCCACATAGTTCCTGCTCTCTGGGAGCTTGAGCCAGGCTTCCTGAGTGTGAAGTGGAAGTTCAGAGCTTGGAAAGGGTGCAGGGAAAGCTGTTCCAGTAACCTAGAGGGGGTAGAAGAAGGTGGAAGCTTACTGTCTTCACCCATTCCTGAGGTCTTTATTTTCATTTTTTAAAAGGTTCTCTCATCCTCACTCCCTTTTACCTCTCCATTGGAAGGCACTGGCAGCGTGAAAAGTGTCTATACTTTGTCTATGCATGTGGTGTGAGTGTGACATGTGTCATATGGTTTGTTCTGTTGGTGTTTCTATTTACATTAATGATATGGGTCTATACTCTTGCAATTTCTTATTCATTTCTACTATATTCATTACACTATATTTTATAAGTTGTCTTCATGATATGATGGATGCTTGTGCTATTTCTTTGGTACCTATTTTTCTATTACATTCCTCTGGTTTCCTACTTTATAACCTTTATAACTCTCTACCGGAAGGATTTCTGGTGGTCTGTGCTTGGGCAGGATGATTAGACCCACAGATAATGCCCCTGGGACAGCCACTCAGTGAAGATGATGGGAATTAGAAAGTGCATATCCCCATCTTTCCTTCCTTCCTTCCTTCCTTCCTTCCTTCCTTCCTTCCTTCCTTCCTTCCTTCCTTCCTTCCTTCCTTCCTTCCTTCCTTCCTTCCCTCCTTCCTTCCTTCCTTCCTTCCTTCCTTCTCTTCTTCCATGCTGGAGATTAAACCCAGGCCCTCATTCATGCCAGGCAACCACTTAGCCCTAACCTATATCCCTAGCTCTCACCTCCCCCCATTTTCTAATTCCTCAATTGGGTTTTTCTAAAGCATTTGAAACACTGCCTCCTGGTGTTGTCCAGTGTGATTGTGCTTCTTTTGTCCATAGGCAACCTTCCAAGGATGCCTCCTTTATTCATTTTTAAACCACATATATCTCTTTCATCCTTCCCATCACTGAGTCTTGGTTATAATCACCTGCCTTTAGAATCACCACCCTAACCAATACTCTCCAACTATTCCACTGCTACAAAAACTACTATGTTGCGATATACTCTATTGTTTTAAGTAATATTCCCCTTCCTACCTTTCTCTTTTCCTTATTATGATAATTAGAATTTGAAGATGGAGAATAATTAATATTGGAATAATTCTGTGGGTTAAGCTAACGTCCTAAAGTTGAAATTCATAATCAGAAAATATGAGTTATAGAAAAGTAAAGATTCAGATTTTGAAGTACAAGTCATTCTCTTAGGTCCTAGGCATCTGATAACTTGTCAATATTTACTCAAGGTTGAAGCAGGCAGATGACAGTTGGAGCAGAATTTTGTTTTACTTTTAAAAATTTTATTAGTAAACTGTGATTATACTTAATAATGTTTCCATTGTGATACATCTATAACTTCACATAGCATAATTTAGTCTAATTCACTCACCCATATTTTCACTTTTTGGCCTCTCCTCCTCTCCTTAACCCATTCGCTATACTTCTGATCTCCCTTAAATTTTCATGAGATCTTTTTCCCCCTTTTTTCTTTAGCTCTCACATATGAGACAAAACATATGACCCTTGACTCTTTGAGTCTGGCTTTTTTTCCACTTCAAATGATATTCTGTAGTTCCATCCAACTTTCCTGCAAATGATGTAATTTCATTCCTGCTTATAATTGAATAAAATTCCATTGTGTATCTATACCACATTTTTTATCCATTCATCTATTCAAGAACAGACTGTTTTATAACAACTTGGCCATTGTGAATTACTCCACTATGAACATGGGTATGCATATATCACTATAGTTTGCTGGCTTTAATTCTTTTCAATCAATACTAAGGAGTGATTTAGCTAGGTCTTAGCTTATGCAATCTTATGGTGGTTCTTTCCTCTCTCTCTCTCTCTCTCTCTCTCTCTCTCTCTTTTAATGGTGGTGCTAGGGATTGAACTCAGGGCCTTGTGCTCTACCAACTGAGCTATATCCTCAGCCCCTTCCTTGTCTTTTGAGGAATTTCTGTACTGATTTCCATAGTGGTGTACTAATGTGCAATTGCACCACAAGTGTGAGTGTTCCTTTTCTCCTGCATCCTCACCAGCTTTTGTTATTTTTGATGATTGCCATTCTAACTGGAGTAAGACGAAATCTCAGTGTAGTTTTGATTTGCATTTCGCTGATTGATAATGATGCTGAACATTTTTTTTTCATGTATTTGTTGGCAATTTGTATTTCTACTTTTATAAAGTTTCTATTCAGTTTATTTTCCCATTTATTTATTGGGATATTTGTTTTTATGATGCTAAGATTTTTGAGTGTTTAATATTTCTGGATATTAATCCTGACAAAACTTTTTCTCCCAATCTGTAGGCTATCTCTTTATGCCATTAGCTGCTTCCTATTGTGGGGTGCCCAAGACCCTAACAGAGTAAGTTTCTGCTCAGGAGGTGTGAGCCACCTGGGAAGCAAAACTCTGAAATAATTAGTATGAAAAAGAGAGAGAGCCAGAAATTAGATATAAAAAGTGGAGTGTCTCATGGGTTTTTCAGTCCTAATAGGAGCTGGAACTGAATAACTGAACAAAGGCTCCGATTATTTATTTAAAGGGGAGTACATCAAAGGGAGGGATAAAGTCTCAGCAGGAGGAGTCTTGGTAGTCTTGGTTTGGTGCTTGCTCCTTGGTGTGGCAGAGATCTTGCAGTAAACAGGTTGATTGGCATTTTGGCAAGCCACACCTATCTCAGATAGGCTGTGTGGCTCCAGCAGGTCACCCCCTCTCCCATGCTGAGCTGAACTTGTGGTGAAGCTGGGTAGGAAGCCACATGAACCAGGCATTCTCAAACCAGCAGGGTTACTGCTGGGAGTTTCAGACACTAGCCCTTCCTGCCTAATGGCTTCAACATCCTATTAGTTCACGGATGGCTTCCCAAAGATTTCAGTTCTGTGTGGATTTTAAATTTGACTCCATACCATTTATTAATTCTTTGTTTTAATTTCTAAGCTTTAGGAGTCTTAGTGAGGAAGTCATTGCCTGTACCCAACATATTAGAGTGTTTACCATATATTTTCTTCTGGCCATTGCAAGGTTTCGGGTCTCATTTCTATATCTTTAATCCACTTTGAGTTGACTTTTGTGAAGGCTGAGATCGGGATCTAGTTTTATTCTTCTGCATAAGGATATCCAGTTTTCACAGCCCATTTGTTAGAAGATTTCCTTTCCTTCAACTTAGCATGTTTTTGTATCGTTTTCAAGGATCAGCTGACTGTTACCTGTGTGGGTTTGTCTCTGGGTCTTCTATTTGATTCCACTGGTCTACGTATCTGTTTTTATGCCAGTCCCAGGCTGTTTTTGTTACCTTAGTTCTGTAGCGTAATTTGAAATTGGGTATAGCGATGCCCCCAGCAGTGCTTTTTGGCTATTTTGGACATTTTATTCTTCTATATGAAATCTAGGACTGCATTTTCTCATTTTGTGAAGAATGTCATTGGTATCTTGAGGGTGATCACATTGAATCTGTAGATCTCTTTTGGTAATATGGCTATTTTAATAATATTAATTCTCCCTATCCAAGAAAATGGGAAGTCCTTCAATCATTTAATGTCTTCTTCAATTTTTTTTCTTCATAATACTGTAATTTTCATTGGGGAGGTCTTTTACCTCCTTGTTTAGATTTATTCCTTGTTTTTAAAAAAATTATTTTTTGAGACTATTGTGAATATAATTATTTTCCTGATTTTTTTAAGCATATTTATTATATTATAGGTGTATGGAAGAGGTGTTAATTTTTGTTTGTTGATTTGTAGTCTGATAATTTGCTGAATTTGTTTACCAGCTCTAGAAAAAAATATATATATTCTTTCTTTTTTTGTTTACAAAGAAACATTTTTATTCCTCAAAATTCTAACATCTAGCAATCATTTTCTGAACATTTGTTGATTTGCATATGCACATTTTTCTATGTATAGATCCAGTAAAAAAGATTAAAAATATATAATTGATAGATTATAGATACCTCAACTTTTTAAAAATGGAGTCCTACTATATCTGACATTTTATTTTATTTTTGATGCCTTTTTAAAAAATTTATTTATTTTTGCATTACAATTCTTAATACACCTTTATACCACAATTTATCATATCTCTGATTGTATATAAGGTATGTTGACACCAAATTCACATCTTCGTACATGTATTTTGTATAATGATGAAAGTCTCCTTTCACATATATGTTTTCCAATATTAACATCATATCACATACAAACAGTAATAATTTTACTTATCCCTTATTTGAAACTCTTTAATTTCCTTCACTTGGCCAATTGCTCTAGTTAAAATTTCAACTGGTATATTGAATAGGATGTTGAAAGTGGACATCCTCATCTTGTTTTTAATTTAGAGGAAATGCTTTCAGTTTTATTCGTCATTCAGTATGATGTTGGCTTTGGATTTATCATATATATATATATATATATATATATATATATATATATAGCCTTTATAATATTGAAGTAAATTCCTTCTATTCCTAATTTCTTCAGTGTTTTCAACATGAATGGGTGATGAACTTTGTTGAAGGCTTTTTCTGCATTGATTTAAAGGTTATGTGATTTTTGTCCTTTATTCTAATAAAGATAAGTTACATTTATTTCTTTGTCTATATTGAACCATCCTTACATCCCTGGAGAGAAACCAACTTAATTATGAAATACAGTTTTCCTAATGCATTTTTGCACAGAAATTCTAATATTTTATTGAGTATTTTTGCATTTATGTTTACCAGGGACATTGGTCTTTCCTTGATAAAATCCTCATGTGGTTTTGATATCAAATGTTACTGAATTCATAGAATACATTTGGGAATCCTTCCTTTTCTATTTCATGATATAACTTGAACACTATTGGGATTGTTCTTTAACGGTCTAATAGAATTCATCTTGGTTTTGGGCTTTTCTTTGTGGAAGGCTTTTTATTACTGCTTTAAGTTCATTGCTAATTATTTGTAAGTTTAGATTTTCTATATCCACTTGATTCAATTTTGGTAGGTCATTTATATCTAGAAATATGTTTTATTTTTATTTGCTTAGCTAGGTTCTTATGATATTTGTCCATTCTTGAGCTCTGGAGTTTGTTTTTAATTTCTTCTATGTGTAGTATTTCTTCAAGCATTTCCTGTCATGCAAAGTGTATTAAAGATTAAGACACAACTATATGTTGTTTGCAAGGTAAAGATAACCAAAAGATATAAAATTCTATTCCATGTAAAGGGAGCCTGAAAACATGTAGGGATAGCACTCTCATATCCAACAAAGCCGACTTCAAAAGTGATTATGTATTCTTTTAGTTTACACTTACCTTGAAAGGATTTTATTTATTCTTTTAGGCTGTAGAATAGGCTTGCAGGATACAGCAAATTTGGTTAGCAGTTATTTTCTTTCAGGGCTTAGTATCATATCATTCCAAACATCCCAGGATTTTAGAATTTCTGCTGGGAAATCAGAATTACTTCTGATTGCTGTATTTCCAAATATGACCTGATGTTTACCTTTTGAAGGCTTTAAATTCTATCCTTGTTCTTTATATTAGGCCCTTAAACTATAAAGTGTTGGGGAGAGGTTATTTTTTGATAGTGTCTACTTTGAGTTTGGGATGCATTCTGTATCTTGGTGTCCATCTCATTATCAAGATTTGGAAATTTTTAGGTTATTATTTCCCTGAAAAGGTTACCCATGTATCTCAGATACCTCTTTGGTTTCAATGATTCTTAAATTTGTCCTTTAATCTTCTCTGAGTTCTTGTGTTTTCTGTATTGCTGAATAAATGTTTACATACAACTTTCTTAAAAGCTTCTAATTCTGTTGTCTGTGTGATATAATCTAATAGTGAGGCTTTCAACTAAATTGTCTTATTTGATTTATTCAGTATTTCATTTCCAGAATTTCTGTTTGGTTCTTTCTCAGAATCTGTCTTTATTGAAGCACTCCTTTTCTTCCTCTATTTTGTTCCTTAATTCATTCCTTAAGGTTTTTTTTTTTTTTTTAGTTTATTGGTTATTTTAACCATCAATTTTTAAATCCTTTTCTACCATTTCATCCACATCAATAGATAGGGATTCAGTTATTGGGGAGTTATAAACTTTTATTAGCCTGTTTCCTCATAGTTTTCAGAGGACTTGGATTTTAGCATCTGTTAAGATGATTTATTCTTCTTCTTTTATGTGGGGGTTATTTAGTGAGTAGTTATTTCTATATAATAAGTCCCAGAGTGGGTGTGTAATCTTAGCTTCAACACATCTGATCAGCATAAAGTGTTAATTTCAACCAACAGTGACACTTTGAAGTAACTACCAGTAGTAGTGGTAATTTAAGAGCAAATAATATATCAACATTTGCTATAACAAGTATTTCTAGTGGTCCTTACAATTTTGCTGATAAAAGAGGAATGTGAATGAGGAATAATGTAGACTAGCTGTGAAATTTAAGCATTAATGAGAGTATACTAAATTCAATTTGAAGAAAGGATTAAAAAATAAAATAGAGAAAAAAAGAAAAAGAGAAAGAAAAGGGTGGATGGAGGGAAGAGAGAAATTAAAAAGAGGAAAATACAATGGATAAAGGAGAAAGGAATTGAATGGAGATAGAAGTGAAAAAAAAAAGGTACCAAGAGAAGATCCAATTAATTGGCATTACAAAAAATTATATAGGACTCTGGCAAAACACAAAATTGGAAATCTATTAGGAACAGTTAATTTCAAGTAGTTAATGCAATATATTTGGTTTTCCTCTTGAAATAGAGTTGTTTTTTTTCCTGTGCAGTTGTGAATTTAGAAACTCTTTATGAGAAATTTTGTGAGACACAGATATCCTGTTGCTTGTTTACTCTTAGGTCTGACCCAAATTGTCCAAATTTGTTAGGGGAGTCTGTATAATGAGCTCCACCTCCTCCTTGCCTAGTCATCTATGTGAATGGAGGGTTGTCTACTTCAAAGGAGACTTACCTCTCAAAATGGCTTTGTTATGTATTCATGGGTGGGAGTGAAAGTCTGTTAGGGGTGCTAACCAGCCCTCTCACCATCTCTGCTTGTACACCAATCTGGGTGCCTCATTCTGAGTGCCTCAACCCATGTGGTAGAGGAAGAGGAGTGGTACATGTCTGCCTAAACTCCAGCCTCTTCTGTGCTTGCAATAGCATAGGGATCAGTGCTTTCCATCTGACTCTTATCTCTCCCAGTTTCTTTCCTCGTCAGCCATGCTCCTTATCCCACAGCTCAGACCACACTTATAAAGGCAAGTGTCTTTTGCTCTTCACTCTGCAGACTCGAAGACTGGTAATTTCTGTGGCTGTGACGATTTTCTCCCCAGTCTGTGTTGTAGAGTCACTCCTGTGTCATACTGACTTACAGCATGAGCACTCACCATTGAAAGCAAGTGTACCATGAATAAGTCAAAAGAAAGGAAGAAAGAAAGGAAGGAAGGAAGGAAGGAAGGATGGAAGGAAGGAAGGAAGGAAGGAAGGAAGGAAGGAAGGAAGGAAGGAAGGAAGGAAGGAGAAAAAAGAAGCAAAGTGTTAAAAATAAAAAATAAAGTTCAACTGCAGGAATTCCTAGTCAACCACTTGGGAGTCAAAAGTTGTTTTTTTAAACTGTAGCTCTCTGGCTTTTCTACGGTGTTTCTGCACTGTCTTCCTACTTCAATTTGCCACTGAAGAACTGCTATGTTATTTCAGTCTTGGGGTGCTGTTATGATATATAGTTTCTCCTGGTGTGCCATCTTTCCCTGTTCTTGGGAACAGCATTTTAAGCAAAATGGAAATTAAGTGTTATGGAATAACAGTTATTAATTGCTGACCTAGAATTTATTATTGAAATTATTTCTTCATCCACATAAATAATTAACCTACTATCTTTCTTTTTATTTTTTGCAGAGCTGGAAATCAATCCTAGGGGTTGATGCATGTTAGGTAAGCATTCAACCACTGAAACACATTCCCAGTTCTATTTTTTTAACCATTTCTGGCACTGAATATGTAGTTATTAAGCTTGTTTAACCTTGAAGAATCAGAAACCAGGTTTATCCAGTACCTGATATTCATATGCTTTGAACTCAGATATATATACAAAGAACTTTTTGTTCATTCTTTTAAGGCAAAGTGTGAAAGAAATAAAAGAATATGACTACAGATAAGAAATAGGATGAAAGAAAGATCCCTTTGCAGAAGCCACCTAGCTCCATAATATCCTAGAACTTCCCAAAAAAAACTTTGATTCACATTATAGTAGTCAACAATGTTTTTATTTTAATTTTATTTTTTTATTGGTTGTTCACAACATTACAAAGCTCTTGACATATCATATTTCATACATTAGATTGAAGTGGGTTATGAACTCCCAATTTTACCCCAAATGCAGATTGCAGAATCACGTCGGTTACACATCCACAATTTTACATAATGCCCTATTAGTAATTGTTGTATTCTGCTACCTTTCCTATCCCCTACTATCCCACCTCCCCTCCCCTCCCATCTTCTCTCTCTACCCCATCTACTGTAATTCATTTCTCTCCTTGTTTATTTTCCCATTCCCCTCACAACCTCTTATATGTAATTTTGTATAGCAATGAGGTTCTCCCTTCATTTCCATGCAATTTCCCTTTTCTCTCCCTTTCCCTCCCATCTCATGTCTCTGTTTAATATTAATCTTTTCTTCCTGCTCTTCCTCCCTGCTCTGTTCATAGTTGCTCTCATTATATCAAAGAAGACATTTGGTATTTGTTTTTTAGGGATTGGCTAGCTTCACTAAGCATAATCTGCTCTAGTGCCATCCATTGCCCTGAAAATTCTATGATTTTGTCATTTTTTATTGCTGCATAGTACTCCATTGTGTATAGATGCCACATTTATTTTATCCATTCATCTATTGAAGGGCATCTGGGTTGGTTCCACAGTCTAGCTATTGTGAATTGTGCTGCTATGAACATCGATGTGACAGTATCCCTGTAGCATGCTCTTTTAAGGTCTTCAGGGAATAGTCTGAGAAGGGCTATAGCAGGGTCAAATGGCGGTTCCATTCCCAGCTTTCCCAGGAATCTCCAAACTGCTTTCCAAATTGGCTGCACCAATTTGCAGTCCCACCAGCAATGTACAAGAGTACCCTTTTCTCCACATCCTCGCCACCACTTGTTGTTTGACTTCATAGTGGCTGCCAATCTTACTGGAGTGAGATGGTATCTTAGGGTGGTTTTGATTTGCATTTCTCTGACTGCTAGAGATGGTGAGCATTTTTTCATGTACTTGTTGATTGATTGTATATCCTCCTCTGAGAAGTGTCTGTTCAGGTCCTTGGCCCATTGGTTGATTGGGTTATTTGTTATCTTATTGTCTAATTTTTTGAGTTCTTTGTATACTCTGGATATTAGGGCTCTATCTGAAGTGTGAGGAGTAAAAATTTGTTCCCAGGATGTAGGCTCCCTATTTACCTCTCTTATTGTTTCTCTTGCAGAGAAATAACTTTTTAGTTTAAGTAAGTCCCATTTGTTGATTCTTGTTATTAACTCTTGTGCTATGGGTGTCCTATTAAGGAATTTGGAGCCCGACCCCACAATATGTAGATCGGAGCCAACTTTTTCTTCTATCAGACGCAGAGTCTCTGATTTGATATCAAGCTCCTTGATCCATTTTGAGTTAACTTTTGTGCATGGCGAGAGAAAGGGATTCAGTTTCATTTTGATGCATATGGATTTCCAGTTTTCCCAACACCATTTGTTGAAGATGCTATCCTTCCTCCATTGCATGCTTTTAGCCCCTTTATCAATTATAAGATAGTTGTAACTTTGTGGATTAGTCTCTGTATCCTCTATTCTGTACCATTGGTCCACCCGCCTGTTTTGGTACCAGTACCATGCTGTTTTTGTCACTATTGCTCTGTAATATAGTTTGAAATCTGGTATCGCTTTACCGCCTGATTCACAGTTCCTGCTTAGAATTGCTTTTGCTATTCTGGGTCTTTTATTTTTCCATATGAATTTCATGATTGCTTTATCTATTTCTACAAGAAATGCCATTGGGATTTTGATTGACATTGCATTAAACCTATAGAGAACTTTTGGTAATATCGCCATTTTGATAATGTTAGTTCTGCCTATCCATGAACAGGGTATATTTTTCCATCTTCTAAGATCTTCTTCTATTTCTCTCTTTAGGGTTCTGTAGTTTTCATTGTATAAATCTTTCACCTCTTTTGTTAGGTTGATTCCCAAGTATTTTATTTTATTTTTTTTTGAGGATATTGTGAATGGAGTGTTTTTCCTCATTCCCATTTCAGAAGTTTTGTCACTGATATACAGAAATGCCTTTGATTTATGCGTGTTGATTTTATATCCTGCCACTTTGCTGAATTCATTTATTAGTTCTAGTAGTTTCTTTGTAGACCCTTTTGTGTCTTCTAGGTATAGAATCATGTCATCTGCAAATAGTGATAATTTAAGTTCTTCTTTTCCTATTTTTATGCCTTTAATTTCTTTCGTCTGTCTAATTGCTCTGGCCAGTGTTTCGAGAACTATATTGAATAGAAGTGGTGATAGAGGGCATCCCTGTCTTGTTCCAGATTTTAGAGGGAATGCCTTTAACTTTTGTCCATTCAGAATGATGCTAGCCTGAGGCTTAGCATAGATAGCTTTTACAATGTCAAGGTAAGTTCCTGTTATCCCTAGTTTTTCGAGAGTTTTGAACATAAAGGGATGCTGTACTTTGTCGAATGCTTTCTCTGCATCTATCGAGATGATCATATGGTTCTTATCTTTAAGTCTATTGATGTGGTGAATAACATTTATTGATTTCCGTATATTGAACCAGCCTTGCATCCCAGGGATGAATCCTACTTGATCATGGTGCACAATTTTTTTGATGTGTTTTTGTATTCGATTCACCAGAATTTTATTGAGGATTTTTGCATCTAGGTTCATTAGAGATATTGGTCTGTAGTTTTCTTTCTTTGAGGTGTCTTTGTCTGGTTTCAGAATCAGGGTGATGTTGGCCTCATAGAATGAATTTGGAAGAGCTCCCTCTTTTTCTATTTCCTGAAATAACTTGAGAAGTATTGGTATTAATTCTTCTTTAAATGTTTTGTAAAACTCCGCTGTATACCCATCCGGTCCTGGGCTTTTCTTGGTTGGTAGTCTTTGATGGCTTCTTCAATTTCATCCATTGATATTGGTCTGTTCAAATTGTGTGTATCCTCCTGACTCAGTCTGGGAAAATCATATGACTTAAGAAATTTATCGATGTCTTCACTATCTTCTATTTTATTGGAATATAGGTTTTCAAAATAATTTCTAATTGTCTTCTGTATTTCTGTAGCATCTGTTGTGATATTGCCTTTTTCATCCCGTATGTTAGTAATTTGAGTTCTCTCTCTTCTTCTCTTCGTTAGCATGGCTAAAGGTCTGTCGATCTTATTTATTTTTTCGAAGAACCAACTTTTAGTTTTGTTAATTTTTTCAATAGTTTCTTTTGTTTCAATTTCATTGATTTCTGCTCTGATTTTAATTATTTCTTGCCTTCTGCTACATTTGCTGTTGTTTTGCTCTTCCTTTTCTAGGGCTTTGAGATGAAGTGTGAGCTCATTTATTTGTTGTTTTTTTCTTTTTTTGAGGAATGACCACCAGGCGATGAATTTTCCTCTTAAAACTGCTTTCATTGTGTCCCATAGATTCCGATATGTTGTGTCTGTATTTTCATTTATCTCTAAGAATTTTTTGATTTCCTCCTTTATGTCTTCTGTAACCCATTGATCATTCAGTAACATATTGTTCATTTTCCATGTGATGTAGGATTTTTCCTTCCTTCTTTTATCATTGATTTCCAGTTTCATTCCATTATGATCAGATAAAATGCATGGTATTATCTCAACCCCTTTATATTTACTGAGGGTTGCCCTATGGCATAATATATGGTCTATTTTTGAGAAGGATCCATGTGCTGCTGAGAAAAAAGTATGTCCATTTGATGATGGTTGATATATTCTATATATGTCAGTTAAGTCTAGGTTATTGATTGTGGTATTGAGTTCTATAGTTTCTTTATTCAACTTTTGTTTGGAGGATCTGTCCAATGGTGAGAGAGGTGTGTTGAAGTCACCCATAATTATTGTGTTGTGGTCTATTTGATTCTTGAACTTGAGGAGAATTTGTTTTATGAATGTCGCAGCACCATTATTTGGTGCATAAATATTGATAATTGTTATGTCTTGTTGGTGAATGGTTCCTTTTAACAGTATATAATGTCCTTCCTTATCCCTTTTGATTAACTTAGTCTTGAAGTCGATTTTATTCGATATGAGGATGGCCACCCCTGCTTGCTTACGAGGACCGTGTGCATGGTATATTTTTTCCCATCCTTTCACCTTCAACCTGTGTATGTCTTTTCCAATCAGATGTGTCTCCTGGAGGCAGCATATTGTTGGATTTTTTTTTTAATCCATGATACTAGCCTATGTCGCTTTATTGGAGAGTTTAAGCCATTAACATTCAGAGTTACTATTGATATATGGTTTGTACTTCCATCCATGTTTGATTATTTATCCTTTTTAAAAAAATTTAGTTTGTTTCTCCATGATTATCTTTCCCCTCGCCCTCTGTCTTTACTGAGGCACTTCCCACTGATGGTTTTGGTTATTGTTTTTCATTTCTTCCTCGTGTAGTGTTTTGCTCAAAATGCTTTGCAATGCTGGTTTTCTGGCTGCAAATTCTTTTAACTTTTGTTTATCATGAAAGATTTTTATTTCGTTGTCATACCTGAAGCTTAATTTTGCTGGATACAGAATTCTTGGTTGACATCCATTGTCTTTCAGTGTTTGAAATACATTGTTCCATGACCTTCTTGCTTTCAGTGTCTGTGATGAAAAATCCGTTGTTAACCTTATTGGTTTACCCCTGAATGTAATCTGTCTCCTTTCTCTTGTAGCTTTTAATATTTTCTCTTTGTTCTGTATATTGGATATCTTCATAACAATGTGTCTTGGCGTTGGTCTACTGTGATTTTGTGTGCTCGGTGTCCTGTATGCATCTTCAATTTGTATATCTGTTTCCTTTTTTATTCTGGAAAGTTTTCTGTAATTATTTCATTCAGCAGGTTACTCATTCCCTTGGTTTGAATCTCTGTACCTTCTTCTATCCCGATGACTCGTAATTTTGGTTTTTTTATGTTATCCCATAACTCTTGGATGTTTTTCTCGTGATTTTTTACCAGCCTTTCTGAGTTGGCTAGACTCTTTTCAAGATGATATATTTTGTCTTCATTATCTGATGTTCTGGCTTCTACTTGCTCCACTCTGTTAGTGATACTCTCAATTGAGTTTTTAATTTGGTTTATCGTTTCCTTCAATTCTAGAATTATTGTTTGATTATTTTTTATAATCTCTATCTCCTGATAAAGATGCTTAACTTCTTCTTTTATCTGTTTATGTAATTCATTCTCAATGTGTTCTTTCGCTGCTTGAATTTGCTGTCTTGTATCCTCTTTAAGGTTCCATTCCATCTGTCTAAGGTGTTCCTTGAGTTCTTTATATGACCATTTTTCTGATGACTCTAGTTCCTCCTGAATATTTAGGCTGTCCTGCATTGTTTGTACTCCTTTTCTTCCTTGCTTTTTCAAGCTGCTCATGTTACTTCTTGTTCTGTTTGACTGCTGAGTTACTGTTTACTCCTATAAATTTATTTGATGCTTGGGAGGAAAGGTATTAGAAGGGAAGGGAAGAAGTCACTAAAGAGAATCAGAGTAAGCAGGTAGAATTCAAGGAAGGGGGGATAAGATAATTGAAAAGAAATGAAAAGACAAAAGAAGAAAAAAATAGGAAATAAAAAAATTTAAAAAAAATTTAAAAATAATAAAAAAATTAAAATTAAAATTAGAAGAAAAAAATTTAAAAAAATTGTAAAAAAAATTTAAAAAAACAACAAGAAAGAAAAATGAAAATGAAAGAAAAACCCAAATCAAAAAAAAGAGAAAAGAAAAAAGAAAAAAAAAACTAATAAATGCAGTCTTAGAGTTTGATTAACTTCTCTTCCAGTAGGTGGTGCTGTGCCCACCAGGCCAAGTTTCTCCTGTCAATATGTGGGAACCAATCACTGTTCAGCAGCTCCTCCTCCCAGACTGGGCGAGTCTCCAATCCTGAGTGCCTAGGGCCTCCTCTTGTGTCTAGTCACTTCCCCACTTTTCCTCTAGCCAGGCCCCTCTCACGGGTGCCGCTCACCACAATACTGGCTACACGCCAGGTCTGCTGCTCCCGGGAGCCCTGTTTTCATGAATGACTGGGCACACTCTCCCAGTTTGCCATTCCCTCAGACCCTAAGTTTGTAGAGCTTGGGGCTGAGAATCCTCAGCGAATATTACTTGCCCTCCAATAGCCATGCCCCCGGTAGCTGGTGCAAGAGACCTCAGCTGTCAGCACTGGTGGGAGTGGTAGTTCCGCGCCTCGGGTCCCGCACCACCTCTGATTCCCTCGGTCTGGGTATCGCGCTCACGGGAGAGCTGGGAGGGGCCCTTATGGGAGAGCTGGGAGGGGCCCTTAAGGTTTCCCCGATGTGTGGAGAGGGAAGGCTAGGGAATTACACACCTGTAGGTGCAGGTTTCAATGAAGTTATCTCCTCAGCCGCAGTCTGATGACGTCAGTTCTCTGCCATGGTGGTATCTCTTGCAAATGGTGACAGTTCGTTTCCCTTTACCGGGTGACCAATGCAACGGTTGGGTCCTTACTGTCTCTCCCAAGTCCCGTTTCAAACCTATGGCCACTACCTATGAAGGCTCAGTTGGCATTTACCTCCTTAGGATCAGAAGGGCTGACCAGTTGTTTCAGCTGGATGGATTAGTGCTGAGTCACAGCTGTTTGTCTGCGGGAAGCAGGCGAACGGGAGCTTGAATTCAGCCGATCTGGGCTCAGTGTGTGTTCTGAGAGGCCCAGACTGTTCGCCCCAGATCCACGTCAGCTCAGCATTGCCTAGTGATCCTGAGCAAACAGATTTAGGTTGTTTACGACTCCCTATGCCTGCACAGCTGAAGAGGTCAGAGACTTGATCTCTCCGCGCCCGCCGCCATGTTGGAATCCAACAATGTTTTATTATACTATGTAGAAAATGAGTTTTTAAAAATGACATGTATTTTATAACATGTTTATTAATTTTAGATATAAATCATTTAATTTGTAAGTTAAAACTTATATGAATATCATTTTTTCCACATTAAGAAATATAGTTCATAGAAGATTGTGACTGTAAGAATCCTGGAAGGAATTAGTAGTGTGTCACCCTCTTAGTGCCAAATCACATGTTCCTATCTGTTGATTTAACTCTTGTCTTGAGGGCTATTAGGCTTTTTAGAACCAATAATGTCTCATTTTTCTTTGTTGCATTCCACTTCTAAATCATATAGGTGATATTTTGTAAGAATTGGACATTAGATATATTATGGTTGAAATTAATGAAAATTATTTTCTCACTATTCTCTTTACTACCAGTAAAATTATCTGTGAATTTAGCAATAAATCAATGTTGGAGAGTTTTCTAGCTCTATATTTCCCAATATAACCATGTTGTTATTAAAACACTTCAGTATGATTAATTTGGAAAAGATGTGTAGCTTTCTTTAAAAAGTAATTCAAGTATATATGCTTTCACTTTTTATGGGAGAAATGATATGTTTAGGATTTGTTTCAAATAATGTGGGGGTACAGAGGATAAGATAGCTCATTAGTTGAACACTGATGATCTGGGTGATAATACAAAAGGGCTTATTAGTCTACTTTGTAAACTTTTCCACATGCTTGGAAAAAATACATTAAAGGATCAAGTACTTATAGTAAAAAAGAGTGATTTTTGCGTCTTATCCTAAATAGTAAAATATTGATCACCATGTTTGGGTACCAGTTTTCCTTCTAAGGAAATATTAAATATAGTTTTCAATACTTCTTCGACTTCTTCCTCTTTCAGAGTCTTAAATTCTACCAGATCGACACCGTCCTTATAGTTGAATCTCCTATAGGTGAGGGTAAAGCCCACTAAACAGTGAACCCCTTCTGGGGTCTGCAAGGAACAAAATGATATGCTTGTAAACACAGAGGCTGGGGATGTCTGAAGGTATGTATTCACAGACTCAAAATCTTCAATTATTCGAGGTTCAAGAGTAAAGGAGTAGATTTTTTGGTATTTTTCCTTATGTAGGAGGTCGGTATTGAGAAATTCTTGGTTTGGAATGTGGTGCTCTCTTCTGATTTGGTCCAGGTACCAGGTGCCTTCCTCCTCTGTCAAGCGGAAGATGCCTGGCATCTGAGGCTGATCCTTCCCAGAAATTAATTCCAGAGGCTGCCACATCTGGTAGGAACATCCAAATGATGCATCAGCAATATAGTTCTTGCCACTGATGGTCACTTGTAGTAGAAGGTGAATCATATGACTGCTGTATTTGTTGGTTGGAGTGATGTAAACATATCCTCCCAACATAGTGGTCTGAAAACCCATCGTGGTCAGAGCCCAGTATAGAAGATGATTGACCTGGAGGCACCACCCACCCCGCTTCCTCCTCACAACTTGATCAAAAACGGTCTCTAAGTCCAACTCCATAGATTCCCCACAGTGCATGTTAAAGTTCTCAAAGGGGATAGCTTGGATCTGGTGCTGAAGAATGTCAGTTAATGTTTCCAAGTCCAATTTGTTCCTAGAGTTCTTATAGCCAATTCTTTCAAAATATGCTTCAATGTCCATGGTCCCTAAAGAAAGGAAAATAAAAACAAAACCAAAACCAAATTATACTAATTTTGCACTTGGATTTCCAAGAGCAGCCTAACTTTAGCTAGAATGTGTTTTAAATATGTAGATACAAATAATGCTTGCAAGTATCTATAATAATTCTTTTGCTTTGATTGGATGAAGTGATATATATTCATAGTTCACTAAAGTCCCAGTGACCTTAGCAGGAAAGTCTGATCATTTCTTCCGTCTTTCAAGTATCAGAAACTGGAAATCCAGATTAAATGATGAGTCAAATGATAACCAGTTTAGATGTGGTTTTCTTGGTGATAAATAACCCGGAGATTCCAATTGGTATCCATTAAGATAGGCTTCTAAATGGTTCTGGATTCAAACAGGAGAATTCTACAGTAGCGTAAATGGCATTCCTGGAACTTGACCCATTCAAATTTCCCTTTAGCAGAATCTTATGTGATTTCTGTACTCAAAGATTTATGCTGATTCATTCACTGATTGATGGATTGGCGCAACGAATATTTTACTGGGCTGGAAGTGTATCTTGTTGGTAGAATGCATGCTAAAATGTCATGGGTCAATTCCTAGTACCATAATTAAATAAATAGATAAATATTTAATTAAAAATTCTACTTTTGCCCTTCAAAATATTACAATTGTGTGAAAGTTAGAATGACACATTTAATAAGTAGATAAATAAGACTTCTCCAAAATTTCTCAAATCTGTAAGATTGCAATAAGACTGTGGGAATTGGGGCTGGGGATGTGGCTCAAGCGGTAGCGCGCTTGCCTGGCATGCGTGCCGCCCGGGTTCGATCCTCAGCACCACATACCAACAAAGATGTTGTGTCCGCCGAGAACTAAAAAATAAATATTAAAAAATTCTCTCTCTCTCTCTCTCTCTCTCTCTCTCTCTCTCTCTCTCTCCTCTCTCACTCTCTCTTAAAAAAAAAAAAGACTGTGGAATTACTAAAGCAAAGAAAGTATATAGCATGTGTATAGGGAGAGTTTCAATGCCAAATAAGGTAGTTGAAGAAAGGCACACTAAGACCTCAAGGATGTAGAGATGGGCTCTGTGGACATATGCGGAAGATTGCTCCTAGCAGAGGTAAGGCAAAGGCTCTGTGTGGGAAGCTGCTTAGAATATTTCAGGAACATCTAGGAAACTAGAGTGGTAGGAGTCAAGTGAATGAGGAGAAGACTGGATTGAGATGAGAGCAGACAGGTAACAGGGACTTGATGGACACTGTGGGTGTTTTGAGTTTATTCTGAGATGAAAAATTTAAATAATGAAGGCAGGTAAGAGGAGTGTTATGACTTGACAATGCTTGCCATAATCAGAGTGACCTTTCTGGCTGCTTTGTGGAGAGTGGGCCATACCTACTGAGCTTCATAGATAGTCACATGAACCAGGAAGGGCCAGTTCAAAACAATCTTGGTCCGGGCCCAGTGCTTAGGTCACGATTGGCACGTGGCCCAGCTAGACCAGTGAGATGTTGATGAGGGATTTTCTGATGTGGGGCTGAAAGCTCATAGGCCATCAATCAAATCTAGGGGGAGAAGCTGTAAAGAAAAACACTAACAAAAAAAAAAAATGAAAGAGAAGATGAGAAAAGGACTTGATGAAACCTAGAGCTATATTTGTACAGTCAGGTAATGTGAGGGCAAAAAGAGTCCCTTACTTCATTTACTTCACTTAGCCAGGATTTGAAACTTGCTATCCAAGAGCTTTGATCTCCTGAGACTTTGTGACAGTAGTGCACAGACCTTTGTACTGTGCCACAGCTTCAGATGACATGGTACAAAGGTTCCCCTGTGCTAATTAGTGATAGGCTAAGTGTGTCTATTTTCCCTCTTGATATCATCTCTCTCTCTCTCCCTCCCTCCCTCCCTCCCTCCCTCTTTTTGATCTAGTGATCCTTCTTACATTGCTGGTATTTCCCGCTTTCTCTGTTCTTGATGTCTGCAACATTTCCCCTGAGTCTGTTAGAGTAGTTGCATTACTCCTCATCCAAACTTGCATCTGCACCCTTCCTCACACTAACTAGCACCTTTTCTCAACCTTTAGACAGCTTCATGTCTGGGGAGAACAAATGGTATCTAGTTAGACCCTCCCAGATTTCCTTTGGCCCATAACCCAGAATCTGCACTAAGTATATAAGGAAGAGAGGAGAAGACTGAGCCAAAAGGGAAAAGATATTTTATCCATGCCTAGCCCTATAATTGTGGCTTAGATCATCCAGCTTTTATTAAGACATCACTTTAGAGAGCTAGAGATGTAGCTCAGTGGTAGAATTCTTGCCTTGTATGTGCAAAGCCCTGGGTTCAAATCCTAGCGCCCCGAACTGAACCAAATATATATATATATATATATACATCTAGAAATCACTTTCTATTTCTTTGGGAATGCTATAATTTGTTTTCAAGTGTGTTTTCTGTCTTCTATCATCCTTCCTGCACAGCTTTCCTCTTCCTCCAAAGACTATTCTTTTTCTTAAGGCAAAATATTGCAGGTCCTTTAGAACAAAACCTCCATATAAGAAACATGTTTCAGCCCAATAATACTTGGTATTGTGACTACACCTAAGCAGTTTTGTATTACTAAAGCTGTGATTCCAGGCTCAAGTGCTGAAATCACTTGGAAAATTGTTGCCAGGGAAAGAGCGACTTGAAAGGCTCCTCGCTTTACACGTTGATTGGTAGCATCTCTACGCAGGCATAGACCCTTTCCCTGCAATTTGATCATTAACGGAGAAGACGACTGGAAGGAGGCAATGTAAACATACAAAGAGCCCAAGGCAAACTCAGAAAGTCACTTTGTACCTGTCTTAGTAAGTTGAACACAGGATGATGGTCAGTTTTAATATGAAAGTCTTACAATGTTTCTTCTTCTTGGTGCAACTTCTAGAAATAATGCAAAAGTTGGTTTATCGAGAACAAAAGGGTAGAATTTTGGACCACAAATTATAAAGAAGCCCTAAAAGTCACATACAGAGGAACGGGAGGGAGTTCATAGTAAGTTACCATCTAAATTGCCTAGGAACAGTGTAGAAAGTAAAATCATGAGAAATGGAAGCAACACTGATGGGCTCTAAGCCTGGGGGTTCTGGAAGTCACCAGGAGGAGACCCAGAGGCAATGAATCAGATGACTAACTGCCGCGGGAATAGCCAGAAGGTGAACCATGTCCCAAGCCAATGATTGCTATCAGGATATACACCAGACACATCACACAACAGTATGTACCAGCGGCACCCATCCTTCTTTAACCTGACAATAATATCAAGAGATATTGGGATATAAAAGGAAATGTTGTTTCCAAAAAGGAGGAAGGATCACTCACAGAAAATATGCTGTTACAATATCTATTGTCATATTTACCCTCTCTCACCTCCTTAGAAAATATCAAGAAGTTCAAGCCCAATCCCAGGCAGACATCTCACCAGCTATAATATACTCAAGAAATATATAATTGGTAGAAATGAATTACTCAGTTATAAATATGATGACAAAACAAAGTGAAAAAAATACTATGAAATTGGAATTAGAATGTAAGACATAACTTGCAAAAATGTCATGTCCAAAAGACAAGCAATGGAAGAAGAAAATCAACCTGAATAGAATGTTCTTCACAGATGCTCGGCAGCATAAAATACCTAAAAATGACTCAATAATAAAGAGTGGAAAAAAGAGTGATGATACAATGTGGCTTATGGAAAGAAAATTTTCATAACTTAGAATAGTAATTAAGGACACAAAGTCTAGAGCTAATGCATAATTAATGATAAACAGGAAAAGCTATATTGATGTAGCAGCTTTCCATTACTGTAACAAATACCTGAGATAAATCAACTAAAATAGAGTAAAGATTTATTATACATCATAGTTATGGAGTTTTCATGTGGTGGAGGAAGCTGCTCAGCTCATGGCAGAAGGGAAGCAGAGAAGGGCCTGGGGTTCCAATACCTTATTCAAGGTGCACTCCCAATGACTGGGAAACCTCCCTCCAGGCTCCGCCTTTTAAAGGTTCTACCACCTCCAATTATGCCATAGGCAGGGACCATCCCTTTAACACGTGTGAGTTTGGAGAGCACTTATCTAAACAAATAGGAGATTATGCCCTTGGCTGCCAAAGGTTTATGTCCATCTCTTAATGTAAAATGCAGTTAGTCTATTTCCAAGATATCAAAATGCTGTTCCAGCATTGCTCAAAAGTCCAAGTCCACAATCTCCTTTGAGACTCAAGGCAAACAAGAGTTTGTGATCATCTGTAAAATAAAACAAAACAAAACAAAAACAAATTTTATGCTTCCAAGATAAAATGGCATAGAGTAAACACTCCTATTCCAAAAGGAAGAAGAAATGGAGTATTAATATGGAGGGATCCAACCAAAGTGGCACAAAAAACCCAGGCAGGGTGAACATTAAGTCCTAAGGTTACGGTTCGAAGTTTGTTTTTGCCCACTGTATGACCACCAGGATTTAGAGGGAAGAGTTAGTGGGAAGGAAATCAGGTTTATCCTTCTCTCTCTCTCTCTCCCTCTCCCTCTCTTTCACTTGATTCCAGTAAGCTAGCTGGATAAGGAAAATGACCAGACACTTGCCCTAATAGCCATCTCAAATAATTCAGGTAAAGAAAATATTTTTTACTCTTTCCACATTTCCTTATTGGTGCATTGTAGTTGTACATAAGGATGGAACTTTTTGTTACATATTCATACATGCACACAATGTAACAATATAATCTGTCCAGTCACATTCCCCCAACACTTTCGCCCTCCCTCCCTGCTTCCCACTCCATGGTCCCTTTCCTCTAACTGATGTCCCTTTGATTTTCATGAGTCCCCCCACATACACACACACACACACACACACACACACACACACACACATACTTTTCCTTTTTCCTCTCCAGCTCCCACTTATAAGAGAAAACATCCAACCCTTTACCTTCTGAGTTGGCTTATTTTGCTTAATGTAATGGTCTCAAGTTTCATCCATTTTCCAGCAAATGACATAATTTCATTTTTATTTATGGCTGAATAAAACTCCATTATATGTGTGTGTGTGTATGTGTGTATATATATAACACACTTTTTATTTATTTATTTATTTTGGTACTGGGGATTGAACTCAGGGGCATTTAATCACTGAGCCACAGCCCCCAGCCGTTTTTGTTTTTTATTTAGAGACCGAGTTGCTTAGCACCTTGCTAAATTGCTGAGATTGGCTTTGACTTCTGCCTTGGCTGCCTCTGGAGCCACTGGGATTACAGGTGTGTGCCACCACACCCAGCTATAGACCACATTTTCATTATCCATTCATCTGCTGATGGACACTTAGGCTGGTTCCATAGTTTGGCTAATGAGAATTGTGCTTCTATCAACATGGCTAGTATGCATGCATCTCTGCAGTATGATGGCTTTAATTCTTTAGGATAAATACCAAGCAGTGGTAGATGCATCATATGAAGGTTTCATTACTAGTCTTTTGAGAAACTTCCATACTGATTTCCATAGTGGTTGTACTAATTTACCATCCCATTGACAATGTAGAAGTATCCCTTTTTCTCCACATTCCCTCCAGCATTATTATTTGTATTCTTGATCACTACCACTCTGACTAGTATGAGATGAAATCTGTGTATTTTTATTTGCATTTCCCTAATTGCTAATGATATTGAACATTTTTTCATATATTTTTTAGCCATAACAAAAGGTTTTTATGAGGACAAAAGGAGAGTAGTGCGTAATGAACAAAAGATTAATATGCTGAGTTTCATCTAGCCACTTCATAGCCATCTTGGTAATTCAGGGATGGTTTCGCTGTATTTGAAATATTGTTGTGATTATAAATGACCTTCATCTCTCAAGCCCTTGTCCTGTGAAGTGCTGGAAAAACATATTTTTTTCTATGCAAGCTAAATATTCTTCTTCTTTTAATTAGAGACCAGGATTAGCAAATCCTTGGCCCACCCTCTGATGCTGTGTTGGACTACCAGGTGGTTTCACCTGAAGAAAGATGGCTGATGAGAAGATCTGGGCCACAGTGTTTTATCCTCCTTGTCCCCTTTTTCTGGAATAGTTGATGCTAGTTGTTAATATTTTAGTCATTTAAAGAGAGATTTTTTTTAGAAGTTACAATAAAGGGAAAATAAAAGGGGAAAAAAAGGGGTGACCTTATAAGAGGGCGATATTGCAAAATAAAGCTGGCTTAAAATAGGGTGGTGTGACCAGGCATGATGCTGTATGTTTGCAGTCAAGCTACTTGGGAGGATGAGGAAGGAGGATCATAAGTTTGAGGCCAGCTTGGAAAACTAGCAAGACCCTGTCTCAAAATAAATGTAAAAAAGATTATAGCTCAGTGGTCAAGAGTCCCTGGGTTCAATTGTCAGTGTCAAAATAAAGTAAAATAAGAGTGGCACAAGCAAAAACAATGACATTTTTTATATCTGTTACACTAAGTCTCCATGGCGAGTATTTGAGGCAGCCTGGTAGGATGTGAGCTCCCAAGGGCTTGGGCAACCCCTGTGGCTTTTCTTGCTACGTCTTGGGCTGTCTCTCTCTACTCACTGTCTACAGCTTCCCCGGGGCAGGTATTCCACATCCTGGCTTCTCTCACTTCCAGGGGTCTCCTTTGCAGCTTTAGCTTCACTCTAAGAGATTCATGAATCACCCTCAGGTGTTTCCAGGGAATCTGTTCTTCCACACAAAGCCCCCAGCAGGGCTTTCCTGTGGAATCTGGGTGAGAGATTCCATGCCTGTAACCAGCTCTGTATGGTTGCAGACCCAGCAGCTGATGGAAAATGCCAGGGTCTCACTGGTGCAAGTTCTGCTCATTACCACTAGAACCACAGCTGAATTGGCCTCTGATGACATTGCCTGATGGAACAACCCCAGAGTCATGAGATCCAAAGTGGCCCAGAGCCATCAGGATCGCATTTTTGAGCTTTCTTCTAAAAAAAAAAAAAAAAAAAAAAATGCTTCCCTGAAAAGTCTCTGAAACACATGTGCATTTTTACATTTCTGGGCTTTTGATGGGTAAGGTCTTGGCATTTCCTGAGATAACACTGAAAGCATATTTCCTATCACCTCAGTGCAAAGTGTTTGACTTCTTTTTAATGGTAGTCATAATCATACCTTCCTTGGCCTAAAACTAAACACATGCTCCTTTTCTGGCCAGATGGAAAGTTTTCTGAATCTTCCTGCTCTGTTTCTCTTTGCTTCCAATTCTCCCTGTAAATCTGGTCAAAACCAGTCAGGAATATCTGTGCTGCTGCCTGAACACTGTGCTGCTTGAAATTCCCACCACTAGATTAACTCCCGCATCACATTTCAGGTCAGCCTACTGCAACATTACAGAGTATCGACAAAAGGAAACCAATTTGTTTGCCAAGGTATAGATTTTCCAATATCTCATTCAACGTCATGTCGCTAATGACTGGAAAGTCTGCTATGAAATTCCACCTCTGAAAGGTTCTACCACCTTCCAAAGCACCATAGGCTTGGAATCAAGACTTGAATATGTGTGCTTTGGTAGGATACTAATTAAAACCACAACATCATATAAAAAAGAAAACTTTGATAGTCATAGTAAAAGCTCATAAAAAGACACAGCCGGGAATAGGGATATTGCTCATGGGTAGAGCACTTCAGTCATGTGCAATTCCCCGGGGTTAAACCCATGTACTGAACAAGAACGAAAACATAACTCAAACCAAACAAATAAACAACAACAAGGCAAAGATACATCCATTACATCATTATGACAGTCAGAGAGAAGCTACAGGACCAAAAAAAGAGGCAAAGAATCCGCTTGGTGCTTCTGAAGAGGAGAACTCAAAAAGTAGAAGAAAATGTACAGAAGATCAAGAACTACTTGTTTCAAATGAAAAAGTGAAGAAACTGAATCTGAAAAACAAGAGAGGCAAGATTCTGGGAGGCATTGATTCTACATCCTTGACACTAGAATACATTCTGGTTACATTTTTGAGATTCACAATTAAAGAGAACTGCTCAAGCATCTGGCAGAGAGAGAAAATGTTTCATAAGGAAGAAAATATCAGGCTGGCGACAGAATGTTCCCCAGAAATATCCAAAGGTGAAGTCATGGAACTGTGTCTCCAAAGTATCGAAGGAACTTGATGGCCTTGAACATTTTACTTTCGCTCTTCATTGAATCATAAAGGAGATAAGCATGCAAAGACTATCTCAAACAGGAAGCAACTTGAGAAATGCAGTAACAATGAGCTGTCCTGATGGCCAAGAAGTAAAATCAAAAGGAAAATTAAGACAGGCCAGAATACTAGTGCTGGTGAGCATCTGTTCCTTCTAAAATAGGGCAAAGAGGAAAAGTGATGAGCAATAGGACTATAGAAGAAGCCATTCCGTGTGTGCAGATATGCAAAGACATGGGAGTTTAGATCTGAAGACTGAGAAGCACCAATGCAGGAAAATCTCATCCAGTATTGTCCATATTGGAACTGTTAAAATAAAAACTTTAGAATATCAAATAAAGGAGACAGCAGTTCCTCAATTAGGCAGCGCCAGACCTCATGGAGTCAGGCCCCAGTGGGGGTGTGGTTGGACAGAAAATTTAAAAGGTCCTCGGGGAAACAAGGCGAAGGAAACAGATTTCATTAGTAGTGATGGAAAGTCTTTAGGTACAGTCAATTGGAAACTCTTGATTTTACTGTTTATCTTGGGAATGTAAAGCACTGGAACCATCCAGTCCAATGGGCACCCAGTTAAAATTTTTGTAACCAATCAATTCTGGTTAAATGATTGAAATGTATGATGGAAAGGTATAATGAAACGTAGGTATAATGGAATAGGGAGGGGTAGAGCCAGAAGAGATCTGGAGAGTGTGTGTGTGTTTAATTTTTAGATCTAAATAATCTAAAAATTAAACACACCCCCCGACACACACACATACACACACACACCAAAAAACAAACAAACAAAAAAACAGCATTCACCTGAACCCATTGGACTAGCGCCCACCATCAGCATAGAAGGGTCAATACAGGGCATGCTCACTGCACCCAGAAAAGGTGAAAGAATCGGGAGGACTCAGGACTGTGGTTCCTACGGGGACAATGCTATCTGTAAGTCACTTAGGTCCTTTAGATTTCTTTAACGTGTTACTGTGCTCCCGGGATGGCCGGTGTCCTTAAATTTAAGAACCTGTAGTATTGATTCCAGGGACTGATGTCCTGCCAGTCCAGCCCTGGGTTAAGATTTATTGCATGAGGTCTTGAAAGTTTGATTGCCTGGCTGGAGTCTGGACAGAGTTTTGAGTTGTAATTTACATCCCGATGCAGCTGGGGTTCTCCAGCAGTTCCTTAAATCACCTGCACATGGATCTTTGTCTCAGTGTCTGTTTTTGAAGAACTGAACTTAGGTCATCTTGGTGGTCATTTTGGGGCTCTGTGCGAAAGGAAGTTAAGACACATAGAGTGAGACCACTGCCAGAGGGACCTGAGTGGCACATGAAAGCTTGTGTTTTTCTGCACATCACATGGATGCCTGTTGTTTTCTCGAATAGTTCACATTCAATAGATGGGCTTCTGTGACTTTCCCTTACATGCCATGGTACTTCAATCCCAAACCACCACTTTTGGATGTACCCCAGGAGGGCAGGGTGATAGGAAGAATCCATCGTTCAATTCCAGGTCTTTACAATCTCTGCATCTTTTAGGTATGACAGGGCTTTTCAACTTTTTGGTGAAAGAAACCCTTATTTTTTGCCCCAGATGGAGCTGTGATCAAGAGCCCAATAAAGAAGAACTGAAAGCAGATTGAACAGAGGTAGATTACTTATGATGTGCTGTCACACCTTGAGGCCACACACAGCACAAATCCAATTAGGCAGTGACTTTGATGGCATCTTGTACACTTACTGCATGATTTTTTGTTGTCAGTGAATATAAGAGTTATAAACAGAGCTAGTGAGTTGCTTTTCTTTCTGAATGTATAAGTTTTTCATTTCCTATCACTTCCCTTTAATTTTCTTTGGTGTCTTCCACAGTGAAGGGAATAGCTTTCCACTACATTAACACCACACCCCCGCCACTCACAAAACCAGCCCTTTGACTATCTGGATTAAAATGGACTTGCTAGACTGCTAGACTGGCCACAGCTAAAGACTATTATTCAACAATCTTGGGCAGGTCTTCTGCTCTCTCAGCCATGGCTCCCTGGGAATGCCTTCAGTGGCTAAGAAGCGGGTACAGGGTACCATTGAAGGCAGGAAGCAAACCTGAAGAGCAATAGTGGCTAGAGCTGAAGATGGTGAGGCCAAGAAATAAGTCTCTGGACAGGGGGCAGCTAGAGAGCTGACAGCCACAAAGCTCCTTTTGAGGGACAGGGTATGCCCAGCTGTTCTGTGTCTAAGGCAGTATGAGGGGCAGGGACAGGAAAGGGAGAGAGCAGTTTAACAGGAAAGAGCCAGGGAGAGGACTGTCGTGTGGGCATCCTGCCAGAGGACAGAGCAGAGTCCAGAGCACAGAGTCCCCGGCTCCTGGACAGCCTTGCCTAGGGAGGCTCCTTGCTCCTGTGTCATTTGTAGTCAGTGTTCAGGGGGGACACCCTACTCTCAGGAACAGTGAAGCAGTTGACTTTTCATCCCTTATAGCTCCTCAAGACCCTCCCCACTAAGCCTCCTTCCAACATGGTAAACATTCCCCCAGGAATTTCTCTAGACATTGCAGATAACAAAATCCAGACACTCAGGACATTGGGGACCATTGGGGATTTCTGATCAGCTCAGGCAAAAGGAGCAGGATTGTTATGAGTCTGCTCCCTGCAGGATTAACTAGACATCTTGGGACACACCCAGTTGAGGACAGAGGACAGTGTACAGGACTGTCCAAGGTTTCCAAGAGAGAAATCCAGTTGAGGAATTTCCCTTAAATGCTGCTACCTTTTAATACTGAGTCTGCATGACAAACTTTAAGTAAGTACCATTATTATCTCCATGTTACTATGGGAAAGGGAGCTTCAGAGACACTAAAAGAGTTGTTCAAGTTCTCTCTGCTAGAATGTGCTGTGGCTGCGCCTGTCACCCAGGTGGTGTGAACTGAGAGTCTGTTAGATTCATTATTAAGTTGCATTAGCTCCAAGCAGGAGCCACCCAACTCTCTGAACAACTTAGAATTTGGAATTCAGGGCAGAGTAGAATCTAGCCTCCTGCACTCCCTTTGAGATCAGAGGAAACCCCAGTTTCAAAGCCCACTGCAGGTCAGTGGGGAGCTCCACTCACCAGGTTACCAGAGCCTGAGACCAGGAACCAGGTTGTGTGTAGTCCTGCCTCTTCCTAGGTCTGCAGAGAAAGTACTCTCTTTGGTTACCAAATTGCCCCACTCCCAGAGTCTGGTTAGAGTCCACCCAGGGATCTCTGGGAAATGTAGTTGCAAGACTTCCTGGTGCCCCAGTGGACCTCTCCTTCCATGTTTTCCTGAGGAGGTGTGGGGATTTATATTATCTGATGGTTCACACGCCTCAGGCTGTGAGGGACCTTTGTATTCCACATAGTTCCTGCTCTCTGGGAGCTTGAGCCAGGCTTCCTGAGTGTGAAGTGGAAGTTCAGAGCTTGGAAAGGGTGCAGGGAAAGCTGTTCCAGTAACCTAGAGGGGGTAGAAGAAGGTGGAAGCTTACTGTCTTCACCCATTCCTGAGACCTCTCTGTTTTCACTTTTCTTTCTTTCTTCCCTCATCCTCATTCTAATTTACATTGTACCCAAATGCACCAGCACCATATAATATCTGAATTTTGTCTATGCATGGTACATAAATGTCCATATGACATTTCATTTTCTTCTGTTTTTATTTCCATTAATGACATTGGTTTGCAGTATTGTAGTTTCTTAGATGTTTCTCTCTATACTGCATTTGAAAAACTGTCTTCATAACATGATTTATGCCTTGTGTTATTTCTTTGGCACCTGATGCTCTAATGCATTCCTTTGGTTTATTGGTTATAGCTTGGACTCTCTACCTGAAGGCTTTCTGGTAGTCTGTGCTTGGGCAGGATGGTTAGACCTGTAATCAGTGTCCCTGGGAAAACAGCCACTCAGTGAGGATGAGGGGACTTGGAGGATATGTGTCCCCATTTTCTAATTGCTCAACTGGGGTTTCTCTGAAACATGCATGACACGTTATCCAGTGTGATTGGGCTTCATGCCTTCACAGATAACCTTTGCTGATTCTTAAACGGCCCTGATCTCACTCCTCCACTTGTGTTTCTCCAAATCATCTCCCAAATAAATGTTTATAGAAAATTGTTGTCCCAGGATCTGGTTTTAGAGCAACCCAATCTAAGAGTATTTAACTTATTGTTCTCCTGGATAAGGGCAGCTGGGATGCCCCCTTGCCCAGTTATTCCAAACACTGATTTAATGAACACTTTGCTCCATTATGTCTGAAGATTATCATGAGGATTTTTCTGGGATGGATTGCAGGAATGCAATGTGCTGAGGGGCAGAATTAGTAGACCTAATTTCCCTCAGCACTACCAGATTTATCCTCTTATGTAGAATTCCCATGTTTCCCCTATGTCTTGATTGACAGTTGGTGTTGGCAATTGCCAGTGTCTGCCAATCTTATTTATCCATGGTGACAGCTCAGTGTTCTAATTTTCAATTCTCTGATTACTAGTGAATGTGAACAGCTCTTTTTCATACTATTGACCTTTCTCATTTTTGCTACTTTCCCCAAATTAACCAGGACACCACTACATGGAGGAATGAAACAGAGCAGATCTTGCCAGATAAATTTTTGACAGGATGTGGGAAAGGAAAGTTCAGGAGAAAAATAATGGGATTGGGATCTGGGGCATTTCAGTTAGTATATGGGAGAGGACGTGTTCAAGAGTTATAGCAATTGCTCCCTTAATTCTGGATATTTTGCACTTAGAATTAGAATATTACAAGTGAGATTAGCAAATTTAAAAATCTGAGACTTGTATCTGTGATCACTGATACAATGGAAGAAGGCTTTGAGGATGTCCAGTGAGAACTGTCATGGGAAACTACCAGATCCGGATGCTGTGGTTAAGGGAGAGTAAGGTCAGTTAGGGATCCTGGTGTCTGAGGGCATGACATCTGATGCCAAGGGTTGAGATATCACTGGGCTTGGAACACTCTACAGCCTCCAGTCGAGTGCTCATTTAAACCTATAAGCCAATATCTGAGTACATCAAGGTTTTGCTCAGGGGAGAAGAGTAGAGCTGATAAATGATTAAACTGCAGCTGAGCATCCTCCTCACCATGCAAATGAGAGGCCGAGAGGTACAGAGAGGTAATAATAATGATAGGAAGGACACCTTCTGTGACACATGCGTGGTGTTTATGTTTTTGAAACCGTTTAAAGCATTTGCATTAGTATGTCTGGTTTAAAGACATAGTATATGCTAACTTACCTTTAGTTAAAATTATAACATGATGTTTGGTAACTGATTCTTTGTTCCCTTTTGGAAGAGAAAAAGAAAACCTTTCTCTCTCTCTCTCTCTCTCTCTCTCTCTCTCTCTCTCTCTCTCTCTCTCTCTCTCTCTCTCTTTCTCTATCTCTCTCTCTTGCAAGGGTAGAAAAAAGGAATAAAAGTTCTTGGTTTCCTCATTTTCCCCGAAGAGCTGATGTACAGGACAGGACTACTGGCTACAAGTGGAGGATTTATTTGTTTAATATATCTGTTTTAAAATTTGTTTACCACCGGTATTTCTGGTTTCCATTCCAACGGGTGAAGTTTAGAGTTATTCTTCCCATTTCAACCAGGAAAAAAAAAAAGAATAAACTGAAATTAAACAACTGTTTTGAGAACCAGCAGAAAATTCAGGTCACAAGGCAATCTGTCACCCTGACAAGCAGAGAGACAGATGAATACAGAGAATCACAGCTTATTCTTAATCCTGGGAACTAACCTCCAGGATTAGGAGGCTGTAGAGGAAGCCACTATTTTTAGGAATCTGAAGAATTGTCACTGATGGATTCCTGGAGGCTCAGAGTTGAGAAATTCTTGTGAGCAGGTTGGGGGGTGAGTCTCAGGGGAGGGCGTGTGCACTGCTGGGATTTTGCCTCCAGAAGCCCCACCAGTTTGTCACGGAAGACTGAAGAATAATCCCCTTGTGCTTCTGTCAGAGGGAGGAGAAAAATAACCATTTTGATGTAAGCCCAGGGCATTCTGTTCTCCCTTTTCCCTCCAGGGAAATTACTGTACAAGAGCCCAGCTAAAAGGAGGGAAGAAAAATACCTGATTCTAATCCCCTCTAGCATTCCTGCCTCCCCGTAGGGGGGGAAACTGAGAAGTACTTATGAAGGTCAGATCCTAGGGCACAGGATCCTTAAAAGATTGGGTCTCATTAGAGGACTTCAGAATGCATCTCTATATCAACAGGGCTATTATACACAACAGAATCATGGCTGAAAAACTGAAAATTTGTTAGGCAAAAACAAGGCCACCAAAAGAAATTAGAGTCCCAGAAACCCAGGGCTACAGGAAGCAGTAAACCCAGCAGAACGTTTAGGCAGAAAAACACAAAGCTAAGGGCCTACCTACCTCAGTACCTGTGATCCAACACACTAACACCTACCCTTCAACATAAAAATTTTAAAAACATGCTGAAGCACAAAGAAAAGCAATTCTGAAGAGACAAAGCAAATATCAGAATCCTACTCAGATATGGTAGGGATTTGGGAGCTATCAGATGGGGAATTCGAAATAACTGTGATTAGTTTGATTGGTGAATGAGTGACACCCTACAGAAACGTCAATTTGAACAGCTATTCCCACCTGAAACGACCTTCACAAGAGCTATGGAAACCAAGTGAGAGAACGCAGTACCTGGTTTTAGCAAAGAAAAGATATGTTGAAGAAGGCAGAAAGGAAAGAGTTGCCTGTGTCTCCTCCCCCAGTGGTAGGCAGCACCTGTGGAGAGCACTGACCAGCTTGGGGGAGGGATGGTAATAAAGAGCAGGCCTTGGACTTGGAACTCAGGGTGGGACCCACCATGGTGAAATCCAGTACTGGGCAGAACCTTATGGCCCCTGCTCCCAGATCAGTGCCTGAGAAACCTCTGGACCTGCCCTGGAGCCAGGCAGAACCCCACACCCTTAGCCAGACAGACTCGTGTTCTAGTATGCACCAAGGTTTCCAGAGTCTTAGGTCAGAGGCCCAACTCCAGGGGTCCCAAGTTGGGTCTGGCCACTCACCCCAAAAACCAAATGGAAAGAGAAGAAAGCCATGTCAAGAAGACAAGGAGATGGGCATTTCCAGCCCTGTCTTTAAGGGTGCTGGCAGGAACTCCCAGATGATGGGGCAAGCCGACCAGAAGCATGTATAACCAAGCAGTCTTGGTCAAACTGTGGTCTGGCTGGTCACTTGTCAGGATTGCTCAGGCAGGGTCCTGTCACAGCAATAAGAAATGTGCTACTGCCCAGTGGGCAGTTTTGGCTCATTACAAGATGTTTATTGATGAAACCTGCTGTTCCTGAAACCCAAGGTGACTGCCAGAGAGAATGACTCAGAACAAAGGAGACGGATGCAAAATGAAGGCAGAGATGCCAAGATTTTATCCTGCTTTTAGTTATCCACTGGACACTTGCTGGGCCAGGTGAAGAGTCAGTTTTTTTTTTTTTTTTTTTTTTCACAAAAACAGCCTTTTAGTCCTTGTTATATCCCCAGTGACCATAGTGTGGCTCTGGAGTGTACCTGTAAGATTGTGCCAGTCCCTAGGACCTTGAACTTTAAATGTGACCCAGCTTAGTGTCAGCGTTGGTGGCCAAGGAGCTACCTCCACATCCCTCCTCCAACCTCACACAATGTGGAGAAAAGCACCATCTGTTGGGCAAGACCTTGCCTTGGAACTTTTTTTTTTTTTTTTGCCTAATACTGAAAAGAACCCAATAACCTCTGTCCCTAGGCCTCTGCCTACAGTTGGAGTCTCTGGCTCTACCATTGCACCTATCTGAAGCCTCAGTGGGATGGACTTCTATCTTGACCTACATCACCTCTACCCAGATTCAGTGGTCATGGTCCATGAGTAGACCATAACAACAGTTCATAGCAGTATAGGCATTGCTTCTATCCTGGGCTGGTCTCCATGAGCTCTGTGTCTCTTGTGTGACCCATTATTGGGGAAACCACCGTAGCCATGGGACTGCCCACCTCATCACTCTTCTAACCCAAAGCATCATAAAATGGTGAGTCATTGTCCACAAAGAGGAAGGAGAGGATTATAAGCCCAAGATATTATTTTAGAGCTAGGGCCAGATTCTCCATGTTGAGGTTCAACTGTGGGCAAAATCCTATGAACACTCAATCACATGATAATGACTGGATAAGGGGTCTGGGGCCATTCCAACTTCACGTGGAGCCTCACAGACCTAGTGAGGACTGATTCCCTCTTTAGGTAATTTCCAAATCCATTTTGTACAACATACCAACTGCAGATTGGGACAAATGTGGGCTTGGAGTGCCCTCTACTGCTGAAACAGTGACAACACAGAAACCATGGACTTGGGGCAAACTTGATGGAGGGTGCCATCAACTGCTGAAATAGCAGCAGTGGCCATAGCCTCAAAGAGCATAATAATCAGCCTCCTTAGAATTTCTGAAACTACGGGCACAAACAAAGCAAGATTGTGAAGACTGGAAATAAATAATCTTTTAAAGTGTAAGCATCACTGTTACACTGTGTTAGTCAATTTTCCATTACTTTAACAAAATACCTGAGATAGCCAACTTAGAAAGAGGAAAGGTTTGGTTTTGCCCAGTTTGGGAGATTTCCATTCATGATCAGTTTCCCCTTTGCTTTTGGTCCTGTGAAGAGGCAGCACATCACTGTGGGAATGTTTGGCATAACAAACTCTTCACTTCATTGTTGGGACACAAGAAAGAAAGAGGAAGAGCCCTGGGTTCCATACTCCCTTTAGAGGGTATGTCCCCAGTGACTAAGATTGCTCTCTAGACCCAACCTTTCAAAGGTTCCACCTACCCCCAACAGCACCACAGGCTGGGGACCAACCCTTAAACACAAATGGCCTTTGGGGACATTCCAGATCTAAACCATAGTACTCTGCCCTTGACTCACAAAGGCTCATGCCCATCTCACAGTGTTAAATACATTCAGTTCATCTCTCCAAAGCCAATTCTTCCAGGATCGCTCAAGAATCCAAGTCCAAGGTCTCCACGTGTCCACTCTCTTGGTTGGACTTTGCATGGTCCTGCGTCTTCCCTTGACAGATAATACCTGTAGCTGGCACCCCTCACTTTCTGGGGCCTGCGCTGTAGTATTGGCTCCACTCTTGCAGTTTCACACATATTGTCTTATCCAGGCACCGTCAGGGACTAATTCTGCCACCGGTTGTCTGGCCTTAGAGGATTTCTTTGCAATCTCAGTAGAAGCCTCCGTGATCTCATGACTCTTGCTGGACTTGAACTTGACCCAAAGACGGAGGAGTGATGACTCTGAGATTTTTCATGCCTACAAAACCAGCATCTTGTGGATGATGAATTGATCCCTTTATCATATTATAATGACCTAAATTTTCTATTTTTATAGTGTTTTTTGTTGTTGTTGTTGTTAAAGGCTATTGTGAAGTCAGTCTCTTGGTAGGCAGAATATTAAGTATTGTTTTTATTTTTTAATCCATTCAGCCACTTGATGTCCTGTTCTTCCTCTCTCTCTCTCTCTCTCTCTCTCTCTCTCTCTCTCTCTCTCTCTCTCTCTCTTTCTCTGGTACTGGGAATCAAACCCAGGACCTTTGGCATGCTAGGTATGTATGCTGCCATTGAGCTACAACCCCAGCTGACTTGATGCCTTTGATCAGAGTATTGAATCCATTTCCTCAAGGTAATTATTGATATAACATTAATGCCATTTTGTTAACTTTTTTGGTTAATTTGTAGATGCTTTATTTTTTTTTTCTCTGTCACTCTCTTCTTTTGAAGTTTGGTGATTTTCTGTAATGGAACACTTTGAATCCTTTTTTTTTTTTTTATCTTTTGTGTGTCTACTAAGTGATTTTGCTTTGTAGTTACCATGAGGCTTCCATAAAACATAATAATTACCAGCTATTTTAAGCAGACAACAACTTGAAGCTTAAATCTGATCATGTTGTAGGAACAAATACACTTTTGCATCCCCGAATTGTTTTTGATGTCACACATTACATCTTTTCTAATTTGTGTTCCTTAACAAACTATTATAGTCACAGTTGTGTTTAATAGTGCTGTCTTCTTATCTTCATACTAGAGATATGATTTACTTTCATACCACCTTATAGAATTAGAATGTTCTGATTTTGACCATATATTTATTTTTTTACCAGTTTTAGATTTTTATAATATTTTCATGTTGAACTTAATGATCTTTTCCTTCAGCACAAAGGACTTCTTTTAGCATTTCTGGTAAACTAAGTCTAGCAATGATAAATTCTCTCAGTTTGTGTTTGAGAACTGTTTTAGGATTTTCATTTTTGAGGTAGAGGATTGCTGTTTATGGCATTCTTGGTTGGTAGATAACCTTTATTCTTACCTGCAGGGTTTCTGTTGAGAAAATCCACTGCTCATCTTACGGGAGTTCCCTTCCATGTAAAAAGTTGATTTTCTCTTGCAGTTTTCAACATTTCCTCTTTTTCTTTAACTTCTCCTGTTTTTACTATAATGTACCTTTGTGTGCTTTTCACTGGATTCATCTTATGAGGTGTCTCTGAAATTCCCTGAATGTAGATTTCTATTTTTTTTTTTTTTTGTCCTGGCTTGGAAGCTTTCTGTCATTATTTCTTGAAATGTTTTCTGTTTTTTTATTGAACTCTATAATGCATATATTCAATTGATGGATGGCATCTCATAAGTCTCTTAGGCTATCTTCATTGTTTTTCGTTTCTTGTGTTATTTTACCTTTTAATCATTCTTTTGATTGAATGAATTTCAAAGATCTGTCTTTAAGCTCCATAATCTCTTCCTCTGATTGACCAACCACCTCTCCCAGTCTTATTAGATACTTGTCCTGTGTAGGAGATGTTCCTTTCTAAATAGCGCAGACAGAGATTCTAGGTGCCATTAAACTCTTTGGGCTTGTCCAACCTTCTCTATTTATTCTTAGTGGCCCCTAGAGGATTAGTGAGTGCCAAGCCATGCTATTACCTTGAGAATGATGGGAGAGAACCCAGTCCCTTGGGAAAGGGTTGTAAAGTCAATCTCTTGGTAGGCAGAATAGTTAAGTGTTGTTTTATTTTTATTTTTATTTATTTATTTATTTTAAATGAAATCTTTTTATAGCTTTATTTTTTTCATTCATTCCATGTGGTGCTGAGGTTTGAACCCAGAGCCTCACAGGCGCTAGACAAATGCTCCACCACTGAGCCACAACCCATCCCAGCAACTGGGATGTTAGATTTGTGTTCCAGTTTCCCTTGCAAGAAAAGAGGAGGGCCAAGGTTATTTCACACTCGAACTCATTATTACACACTTCAGAGAGAGAATTAGTACCAGGTGACTGTACTCTTGCTCTGACTGCTCACTTTGGACTGGGGAAGATTTCTGATGAATATTTGCAGATTTAAATATCAACTTTTTGATCCCTGTATTCCAGGAGAATCAGGAGTGCAGAGTCCTATCAACTCTCAGAGCTGGGTGATTTAGAGGCCAGTCCCTTGGGTGGGGTCTCTAAAAATCGAGCCTTTGATGCACATTGGAACTGCTTCCAGAAAGAGTTTGCATACCTGGATTTATTGCTGGGGTAAGCCAGGGAATAAAAGAGAGAGAGGGCTGTGTCCCCCATTTGTATTGGTGGAAGACTCCAACCTGTGTTCAGGGACAGATTTCAACACCGGAATTCTTGCTGAAGCAAGCCAGGAAAGAAGTTTGTGGGAGTTCCCACTCTTCAGTTCAGGAAAGGAGAAGCCTCAGACGCTCATTTCAGAGGGAGCTTTCTGGTCTGGTGTCCAGAAGGAAGCTGGGAGCATCCACTCTCCCTTTCTGGCATGGAGAGGTTCCCCAGCCTCCTTCCGATAGGACATTTCAGACGTTTATTTCAGGGCAAGTTTGAGAAGAAGGCACTGGTGAACTCTCTCTCCCATTTTTGCTGGAAAGAGGACTCCAACCTCTTTCAGGGACAGATGTCAGGGCTGGACTTATCAAGGAGTGAGCTAGGCAAGAAGGTGCAGGGATGTCCATCCTCTTGTTCAAGTGGCCAGAAGTCTCACATTCTCCTTGCAGGGGAAGCAAAGAAGGAAGGCACAGGGCGCGTCCATTTTCTGTTGCCAGCATAAGAGGTCCCAGAGCCGCCTTCTGCTTCGAGATCCAAGTTACTTATCAGTAGATTGATCCAGGAAAGAGGGCGTGGGGAATGCCACCGTCTTGTTCAGTATGGAGGAAGGTTAGACTTAATTTGCTTTGGAGGCTCCCAGGTACTGCTTTGTATGAGGCCAGAGCTACAGGGAATTGCTAGAAATGGTGCAGGTAAACCCTTTCCAAGAAGAATTTGGAAGCTATGCTGATTCCAGAGGCTACAGCTGCTAGGAGTGTTCTTGTAGTTAAAAACCCTGGCTTTGTTCTTTGTGCTTGAGGAAAATCTTCTGGTGAATTGTCCCTGCTGTGCCTTAAGCAAAATCTGGTCCCTGCATTCAATGAGGTAGGAATGCTTCCTTAACTGCTTTCCTGTTTATTTCACTGCATTAAAGAAGAAATATCAGGCCACCATTGGAATTTTCTGTAAAAAAAAAAAAATCTTATTGAAAGTACTTTAATGTCAACTATCTTTGACTTATATAATTAAGAGTCATACTATATATATATATATATATATATAGTCTGATAAACAATGACTATAAGAAGAGTAGTTTTTCAGTTTTTGATAAGTCACTTGTCATGTCTTTCTGAGTCTTGGTTTCTTGATCAGTTCCAAGTTGGGATTGGGCTGTGTGATCATAAAGATCTAGAATAATGAACTTTTACTAATAAATTTGACCTTTTACAGCATCTATAAAATCCACACATGGTTTGCATTATTTACATGATGCATGATATTGAATAATGATTTTAAATTCAGGTATAGAACCTTGTAGTAGTTGGGAAATCTTAGAAGACAGAGAGTTGAATATAGTAAGATGTAATAGAAAGCATTAAGTAGCACTAGATTCAATGTGTCATTTCTGTAGATCTGTGACTGATGTCTGTTGCCTAAGTAACATAAATCCATATGTACTTAATATAAAAATATGTACGATCATAGATGATATTAAAGATAGTAATCATTTTTAAGCTCACTGTGTGCTTGGCTGCTTGGCATTATTTCAAGTTTTCCTTTATCCTCAAATTTTTATTTTAAAAAGTATCTAGATTACAAACATACCTGTACACCTATTGTTTATACTCCCGTGAATTTATTTTATTTTATTTTTATTTTTTGCATTCTGGGCAAGTGCTCTACCATTGAGCTCCACTGTACCTTCTCACCTGTGAAAAAGTTTAAAGGGTATATATGGAGAAGTGAGTTGGCGGCATGGCAGACTGTGAACATTTCAGCCTTATTAGGACAGACAACCATCCTGTAAGGGGCCTCTCTTGTATGTAGTTCATCATAGATTCATCTGGTAATTGGTATTACCATTTCTGTTAGCTGATTGGCTTTGTCCCTCATATTCTTCACATTTTTATGAAAAGAAGTAGGTTTACAACTTGGACCAGAATTTAAAATTTAAAATAAGAGCCTTAATTTTTTCCTGTTGAAAATAAGGGAAGAGTCACGCACCACCCCCCACCCCCTCATTTCTTAGAACCCTTACTTTGTAAAGCTTGTAATTTCAAGTTCTTTTTCTGTCTCTGAAATCTGTGTAAATTTTTAGAAGCTCAATAAGACTCTTGACAGTTTTTATGACCTGGGAATGTCTTTCTCAAGGACTTGGGAGCCATCTCTTTGAAACATAAAAATACCACCCCTTTTCTCCAGTTTCTGTGGGCAAGTAGAGCCTTTCAGTGTTTATTCTGGTCCAAGTTGTAAACCTACTATTTTAAATTTTTAAATTTGCCCTTAAAACAGTCGGTGGGACAAATACAACCTCATTCTCCTCCATCTTTCTAATTTCCTGCCAGGATTCCATTGGCTGAATCTAACTGGAAGCCAGAGATCCAGGAACCTGTTAATAAGATCCCTGCAACACAGCCTCCTGGGGCCAGTGGATCTGAGGGAGGGAACAGAAGATAACTGGCACCTATTGGAGCATGAAGGACAAGGGAGGCGAAAATTTCAAGATGTGTGAATGAACATGTCAAATGCCCTAGAGAAATCAAATGAGATAATATTCGAAAAAGATCCCTGTAGGATTTAAAAACAAAGATTTATTAATCTGCAAAATAAACAATTTCAGTGCAGTAGCAAGAGCAGAAAGCATAGTGCATCAGGGTGAGCATCGAGCTGAATGTCAGGAAGAAAGGAACATTCTCATAAAATGCATAGCACATTGGCTGCACCTGCTAAATATTTAATGAGAGATGTTTACTATTTATTATCCCTGGTGCTGGTAAGGGGATAGCCAAGAACGGGAGGAGGAGAAGGCCCTCTTCTGTTGCAAAAATAGGAAAACAAGAACGAAAATTTGAAACAAAGGAATAGGGCAAGTTTGAGAGAGCTGCTAACTATTTTATTTCTAAGAAATAGAAGAGTGAAAGCAGGAGATGATTTGGGCTAGATGGATGGAGGGACGTTGAGTTGAGAATTATGGAATGAAGAGAGATGAATAGGGAAATACTTGGATGATTGCCAGGCTCAGGGGAGAGGGGGGATTGTGGAATTTGGAGGTCATGAATTTCCAGTGGCACCAATCTGTGATCTTCCTCAGCACAGTGGGAAATGAATCATTTATAGAAAATGTGCACTGAATTTAGCTCTCCATGCCCTGATAGGAAAGGCAAAAATTAAATCGCCATGAATTACATAGTTTTCATATTTTGAAATAAAACAATTTTATTTATAGACAATTGTTTTGAAACTGGCTGCAGGGATGAATGTAGTTATAAACACCTGTCTGTATAGAGTGTTGAGTGACATATCAGGCAATGTTCTCAGCTCCACTTGCAGAGGATAGAGAAGCATTCATTGGGGATTAATTAACTGAGGAAGTTGAAGGTGGAGAAGAATATGAAGCCAAAGTGGATTCCATAGGTAGAAAAAAAAATCTTTGTCATGTAGCCTTATATTAAAAAAAAAAAAAGGGAAAAGAGAGCAAAAGGAAAACATTATAAAATTTAACTTACTAAAAACTTTTCTATGAGGGGTTGAAAATGGGGTTTATGTCACTTTCTGTTATCTTAACAAAAAAAAAAGGTAAAGGTTAGCATTTAGGAATGAATGGGTGGTCAACAGATCTCTAACTGGCTCTCTGAAATACCTAATGTTTCGAGCAAGCCTTTGGGAAGGGCTAGCTTACCCTCAGTTCCCAGCTAAGTTCTTTGAAGACTGTCTGCTTCAAAGGCTGACATTCTATGCTGTGGTTTTTTTTTTTTTGTTTTTTTTTTTGGTATGTATAGTATGGAAAGAGAGTTTTTGTCCCCCCACCCCACTTTATTTATAATTGATAAGCAAAAATTGTACATATGGCATGCAGTGTGATAAACACTGATATATGTATATTCTATGATGTGATTATGCCAAATTAATTACCATATCCATCACCTTATACTTATCATTTTTCAGGTTGAGAATCTTTATGACCTATCCTAGCACTTTTCAAGTATACAATACTTTATTGTTAAGCTATGGTGACCAAAATATACAATTTCTAGATATTATTCATCCTAATAGAAATTTTGCATCCTTTGACTAACATCTCCCTGTTCCCACCTGCAAAACTCTGAAGACCACAATTCCACCCTATGTGTTTTAGCTAGCTTTTTGCATCTGTGATCAAAACACCTGACAAGAACAGTTAGAGGAAGAAAAGTGTATTTGGCACTCATAGTTCAGTGGTCTCAGTCCATAGATGGCCAACTCCATTGCTTTTGGCCTGAGGTGAGGCAGAACATCATGACAGAAGGGTGTGGCAGAGGAAAGCAGCTCAGGACAGGGTACTAGGAAGCAGAGAGAGAGTTTTTTTCTTTCATCAGGGATAAAATATACACTTAAAAGTCATGCCCCAATGACCCACCTCCTTCAGCCATATCCTACCTGCCTACAATTAACATTCAGTAGTCCATCTAAATTATTAATCCATCAAATGGATTAATCCACTGATGAGATTATAGCTCTCATAATCTAATCTTTCCTCCTCTGCATATGACTACGTCGGATATCATGTTTTTAACACAAGAGCTATTAGGGGGATACTTCATATCCAAAACCATAACAATAGCACTTATAAAAAAATATGTTGCAGTAATAGTTTATTTAAAACTATGATAGCTTCAAATGCAAACAAATACTCCTCCTCACTTTAACATCTCCTCCCCCACATTTATGCCATTGATGATTCACTTTACATCTTTTAAAAATCATGCATCTATTATGAAATTATTATAACTATAGTTATTATTCATGCTTTTGTTTTTTATCACTTATACCAGAGTTAAAAATGCTTTTTGGACTGTTATGAGCGTATTAGAGTAATCTGATTTTGAATATATTTGTACCCGTACAGTATTCTACCTTTATCCATTTTCATGTTGTTAGTCATCATCTTTTCACTTCAATTTAAGTCATTGCCATTAGCATTTCTTGAAAGGCAGTGTCGTGGTGATGAACATCTGTGGCTTTTGTTTGTCTTGGAAAGTCTTCATCTCTCCTTCATTTCTGAAGGATGGACTTGCCAGGTGTATTATGCTTCCAGTAACAGGATTTTTCCCCCCAACACTTTGAATATTTCATTCCACTCTCTTCTGACCTACAATTTATCCACTAAAATTCTACTGACACTTTCATGGGGGTTCTCTAGTGAGTGATAAATTCTCTTGCTGCTTTTGAAAATTTGATCATAATGTGTCTCGCTAAGATCTCTTTTTGTGTAATTGATTTGTTTAGTTGATACCTGGTGCTTCAGGTATCTGGATGTTCTTTTCCAGATTTGGAAAGTTTTAACATCATTATTTCTTTAAATAAACTTTCCATCACTTTTTCTCTGATCCCTTGGGCTGCCCTAATGAGTGTATTAGTTCTCTTGGTGTTGTCTTCTAAGTCCTATAGGTCTTTTCGCTCAATTTTATTCTTTTTTTCCCTTTTTGTTCCTCTAACAGGGATATTTCAGATAACCTGTCTTCAGGCTCACCGATTCTCTCTTCTGCTTGATTGAGTTAGCCATGGAAGCTCTCTATGAAATTTTGGAATTTTCCAGGTTAGTCATTGTGTTTTCCAGCTCCAAATTTTGTTTGGTTCTTTTTTTTATGGTTTCTAGAACTTTGTGAATCTTCTATTTTTTTGTGTGTGTTCCTTTATAGATTTTGTTTTCTCTTGTAGCCCAGTGAGCTTTATGAAAGGTGATCACTTTGAGTTCTTTGTTGAGCAGTTTGCAGATCTCCATTTCTTTAGGTTAGTTAAGGTTGGTTACTGGTTCTCTTTTCCCCCTTTGATGGTATCACAGTTCTCTGATCATTTGTGATCCTTTGGCTATGTGCTGGTGTCTGTGAGTGTGAATGTAGGTACCTATTACAGTCTCTAGGACTAGGTTCAGCAGGAAAAATCTTTCACCAACCAATCTTTCGCTATTATTTGGGTGATATAGGTAGTGTGGTTGAAGGGCAGGCTCATGGTTGGAGTCCGAGGCAGGCTGGGTCAGAAGGTAGGCATGCCTGCAGACCAGTCTCTTAAAAGAGGTGTTCCTTTGGGGCCTTTCATCATTGACCTTCTACCCCCTTATAGATTACCAAGTTGTCAAGTTGTCTTTACAATCACTTATTTCTATCCCTGAGAGGAGTTTGACCAAATGTATTAATATGCATAAAACACTTCTTGTGATTTAAAATGTTATACCTTGTAGATTAGATTAGGGCTTTAGAGAACGGGTTGTCTGACCAGACTTAATTCAACTCATTTGAGAATCAATGGCAAACAAAAAATCAAAATAAATATAGCTGATAGTGTCACATTACAAAATACTGTGTTGAATCATGCTTCATCCCTCTATTTTTATTTTTAAAAAAGTCAGTAGCAGGATGACTCTGACATTCTGCTGGAATTCTCAAAGAAATAGGTAGATCCAGCTGAGAGAACACACACACACACACACCCCTCATGGTTGGAACCGTACTTAATGAAACACATAGCTAAGGGACACAGAAATTCAAAAAGTAAATGTGAAAGGAAGCCTTTTAATTCTTTGACTTAGAGATTTTATCATAACTGATGTCACCATGCCAATTTTTTGTAGTGTAATGCAGAGTTTTTTTTCTTTTCTTTCTTTCTTGTCTAATTCTTAACACTTTTGCCAAGTCACGAGAATATAGTAAAATCGAGGCTATTGTAATTGTGCCTGTTTTGGTGGAAGATATCTGAGAAGACAAGTGGGTATGCTTTTCTTTTTAGCTTTTCTTTCAGAACAGAGCTACCCACTCACTCCCAAATAAGAGAAATGTGGGGAGAAGAGGCATATTTTTACTTGGGTAGGTTGTGTTCTCTCTTATGTGCATGTTATTTCAATGGAAATAATGCTTTCCAAAGGACACTTGTTATTTATAAAGAAGAATCTGTTTAGAGGCAAGATTTACCTAAAATTCCTAAAATGTTATTTTTGCTTTAGAGCATTTCTCAGAGTTTCAGCACATCCCTTTTCTTCTCACCAACTAGAAAGGAACCATGGTCTTTTGGTGACTAGTTCAGAATAGTCAGTGTTCTGGACAGGGCTGTACCACATCTGAGAGCTGGAGTGTAGCTTTGGGGTCGAGTACCTGCCTGTCATGGTGAGGCAGACCTGGATTCCCAGCATTGTAAAATGAAAACAGGAAAAACAACAAACAAACCTCGCTTGGATCCTGTATTCTGTCTTCTCCTTTGCTCTACTCAAGATCTTCAGCGCTGAAAACATCATGTTATGTCAGCCTATTGAGGTCACAGTGCCCCTTTCTGCCAGGACCACACCTTTCTCCACTTGTCCTAACTTCCTACTTAGGAAAAAACTTCCTTTATGACTGTCAAGAACAGCAAAATTTTGCTAGTGAATACAGTTAGTTTGTACAGAAATGTGCCAGCGATGTCTCGGGTGATCTGCTTTAGTGATTAGAATTTATCAAGCACTTGCTAATGTGCTCCATGAAGAACTCTACATCTATTAATTCATTTCAGCCATGTAGCATCCTTAATGAGATGCTATCATTGGCTCCATTTTCAGATCAGGGAGAGGCAGCTCAGAGGGGTTGGGTAACTTGCCTGAAATCTATTAAGTGGCAGAGCTGGTTTTTGAATCAAGTTGGTCAGCTCTGGGTCCTTTGCAGATCACCACCATACTCTGCTGTGCTAATCAACCACCTTCCCCTTACCTTACTCCCCTTGTGTTCTCTTTCTGTTACTGTAACAAATACCTGAGATAATCAACATTCTGCAGAATAAAGGTTAATTTTGGTTCTCAGTTTTGGAAAGGCTCATGTCTATCTCACCATGGGAAATTCATTGAGTCCATCTCCAAGAGTCCCCAGCGTTGTTCAAAAGTGCAACTGTCGTTTCTTCCAAGACTACAAATTTACCTGTGAACCCCTACAAAAGTAAAAAAAAAAAAAAAAGAAATTACACGTTTCCAAGATACAATGGCATAGGGTAAACATTCTCATCCCCAAAGGGAGGAACAAGAAAATAGCAGGGAGGGATCAAAGCAAAGCAAGCCTGGAAACCCAGCAGGGTAAACATGAAATCCTGTAGCTCCATGCCTGGCGCCTGGGGCACCCTTGCAGACTTGCGTGGCCACATCCCTGTAGCCTTGCAGGTTGTAGCCCAGGAGGAGGAGCAAACGGGCTCCCTTCAGCTTTCCTTGGCAGACCTTCCACATCCCTTGCATCTCTAACTGTCTGAGGTCTCCCTCAGCTTCCCACTCACTGCTCCACATCCTCACTGCTCCACAGGGTTTGCTCGCAGGCCTTCCTTGCCTCGCTTCCTAGGGTTTCCTTTGAAATCTGGGTGGAAATTTCCATGATGGCATAACTCTTGCATTCTTCTTTCTGCAAAACTCGCACAAGAGACACAACAGCAACATCTGCCACCAGCACAGGCTATATACCTGGGCTCACTTGGGCAACAGCTGCAGTGTCCTCAGAATACCTTGCCAGCAGCCTAGGTGGTCCAGGTGAGCAGGGGGCCGGGCTCTCTTCTCAAAAGACTCTGCCTTGGAGAGCTTTTGAAACAGATTTGCATTTCTGCACCTTTGAGCCTGTGATGACGGCAGCCTTGCTGATTTCTCAGATCCTCTCCAGACATCTTTCCTACTGTCCTGGTGCAAAGCACTTGGTTTATTTTTAATGACTCTAATAATTCATCAACCACACCCTCCTTGGCTGCACCCTTATGTATACTCCCTGTCAGACCAAACAATTTTTCAAATCTCTCTGCTCTTCATTGTTCCCAACTTGCATTGCAAATTTGGTTAAAAGCAGCCCATAATACCCATGCCTCAGCCTGAATACTGTGCTGCCTTGAGATTTCCTCCAGCAGATAAACTAGTCCATAACCTTTACACTCAGCCTCCCACAAAGTCTCAGGGCATGGACAAAATGCATCTAAAGTCTATGCCATGATGTCACAAGGATGGCCTGTATTCTGGTTGACAATCGCATCCTCATTTCTATCTGAAACCTCATCAGCATAACTCTTACTGCCCACATTCCTATTAGCATTCTGGCATTCTGAGCCCTCACCAGAATCACCTGCTAAGCTCTATTTACATTTTAGGCTTTCCTCTAAGTTTTTTTCCAAACTTTTTATAAATTGGTTCCAAAGTCTGTTCCACATCATCAGGTATAGTCACAGCAATAACCCTAACCCTCTTGGTATCAGTTTTTTTTTTTAATTAATCAGCTTTCTATACTGCAACCAAATACTAGAGATAATCAAGTTAAAAACAGTCAAGGCTTATTTTGGCTCACAGTTTTGGAGGCTTCAGTCCATGGTCAGTTGGCCCCGTTGCTATGAAGCCTGAGGTAGCTCATCATGGCTATGAGTGTATGGCAAAACTGCCTACCTCATGAATGTAAAATAAAGGCTACCAAGAGAAAGCCACCAGGGTCTCACAATTCCCTTTGAGGTTACTTCCCCAATGCCCTAAAACTTCACATCCCTTCCTCCCCCTTTTAAAGTTCCCATGACATCCCAACAGGGACCAGCTGGGAACAATAGCTTTTACATATGGGTGTTTGGGGGCTCCTACATCCAAACTATGGCACACAGTATAAACAAACCTGGGCCAGACCTGCTCCCTTGGACAGGTGGGCTTTAGAAGATAAGGAGCAGTTTGGTGGATAATTAAGGATTGTGTGGGGGTCCAGCCATTTATCTTTCTCCCTCTACTTTCCAACAGCCTACTTGCTTATCCTGATTCCATAATTTAGATTCTTTGGGAGAAGAATATCTTCACCAATAAAGTACACTGAGACCAAATTGTGTATTTAACCCAACTTTTGCCAGAACACTGCTGGAACACAGACCCTTGTCCAAGATTTTGGCTGTAGGTGTAGCTCAGGGGTAGAGCACATAAGAGCTTAGAATGCATGAGGCCCTGGGAGAGGGGGAGGAACAAAGAGTGGGGGGCATTTTTGTCCCCTTTGAGAGCTTCCCTGGGACTTTGCTAGAGAAGATATAACTGAAAGGCAGGACAAAGCCTTTAGACATTCCTTGGCCCTCACCTGGAATCCTTCCCATAGTACAGGACTTCACCCTAAGTCCCTAACATTGCAAGCCCACGTTGGCTTGATTCTGAATATTCTCCTCACTATGTGGGCAGGTCTAGCCACAATCAACAGAGAAACAGAGATTGACTAAGGTGGACTCAGATGTGAGGTTATTAATGAATCTGTCTGATGGATGGTCATCAGGAAGCAAGATGGTTTATCAGTTCACCTCTCCTCTCTCATGGACCACATGCTTCTTTTCCCTTTTTGCAGTTTGTTTCCTCCTCTTTGGATTCTTTTCCTTACCCTTAGATTTCATTATCATCCCATTGGAGTTCCAATGGTATTTATTGCTAGTCTGTCTTTCCTACATGATGAGAGCCACAACCAAGTCAAGATGGCACCTGGCACTTTGCCAGAAGGAGTGGTTGAGAAGTAAAGCCAGCAAGCCATTAAGATGATAAAGATTCCTCATTGGCTAATTGCTGTATCTAGATGATGTTAATTGAGTTAAGCTGTGTATAATTGTTAAGATGATGAGGATTGCTGTATCTGGATGATGTTAATTGAAACATTAACTGTGTATAATCAGTTAAGGGTATATATACCTCTACTGTCCTGTAATAAAGCGGCTCCCACTGGATCAATCTTCACAAGTTGCTTGTCACCCCCCCCCCCCCCGGTTATTTTGCCCAGCCACACTGCGGCACCTACATGCCCCCCAACATATACATAAACACATACACAGACCACAAATACACACTCAAAAACACACACACCATGATATCTGTGCTTTAGTTTTTCTTAGATGATTGACTATTTTTTTCTGATTAAAAACACAAAATTTTCAGAATAAATACATAGTAAATCAAGACTATCTTTCAAGTCAAGGTATAGGCACCTTTGATCATTTTATTAATGAACTTACCATTAAGTATTTAATCAGGGACTGCAAGAAGGGGTCTGTGGTCCAGCCTTGCAGTTCAAGGCTACTTAGTCAAAAGGATTATGTCAGAAGTGAAATCTACCAATTTTTAAAAATTCTATTCATTAAGATAAATATGCTAGATCTATCACAATCCAACAGAAGAGATTGTACAAAGGCATTATTGCCAGGAGGGGGGCCTAGAAGGCATTTAGAAGACTGCCTACCCCAGCCCATCCTCTGGTCCCCAGTGCTTAACATCACTCCCACATGCAAAATGTATTTTAAATTTCCTCATAGTTTAATCCCATTATAAGGAGAAGCCATTGGTTCCCTTCTCTTAGAACTGGGTAGATTGGTTTCAGATAAGAAATTCCTCTTTTCCCTGGAATGAACTGAGAAGTTACTGTGTAATATTATTTATAAGCAGAGAAACTGAAACTCATAAACCAATAGTGTTGGCCAAGTGGGACTAAAATAAGACTAATATTGCTAGCTTCACTTTACATCTTTTCTTCATTTCCTGATCAAAGTAAAACCAACCTTATATCATTAGTCCTAATTTTAAGAGCTAAGGCTCTTATCAATAAAAGATTAGCCAGAAAATTAAAAAGAAAAACAAAACACTACCTCCTACTCTTCACAGATGTATCAGTGTTGCCATCCAGAGTTTCTGCTTTTATTCATGCATTTTTTATTTAGACCTGGACAATATCTATGATACTATGGGTGCTGTAAAACCACTGGGTGATACTGGTAAAATGTAGCAATATGAAATAAAAATTGGATAAAACTATAAGTTTATTTTAAGGGCTATAGAAAGCATCAATGAGTTTTAAACAAAGTAGGGAATTGGGAACTCCAATGACTGGGATCCGCTGGAAAGACTTTGGGGGAAATGAGAATGGAAAGAAGGCTTAAAGAATAAGTCAAAATTAAGTAAAGAAAATGGAAGAATATTATAGACATCTGGAATTCTAGCTATGACAGAAAAAGGGCTGTACATTCAAGAGAACATATCGTATAAGTATGTGACCTGTGCAATCAGACAGTAAATAACAGTTATTACTAATGATTCTGCAAGGTGCAGGTACCATGGGGGACACAGAAAAGTAAATATAAGCTCTGATTTTTGCCCTTGAGGATTATTCATTCAAGTTGGAAAGCTAATACATATATATAGTAATAAAAAGCTGAAAATGGAAATTCTTTGATGAGTAACACAGACAATAAACACAAGATGTATTTGGAATGGAGAGGAATCATTTCTACAGTGAGACTTAGAGTAGAATCTTAGGCACCATTAAGTCCTTGAACCCAGACTGTTTGGACAGGTGGACTCAAGGTAAGGTAGTGGTGGTGGTGATGAGGATTCCATATAGGAAGAGTAGTGCAAGAGAAAGTGAAAAGTCAGAAAGCAGAGAGATATTTGGAGAGAAATTTTATCTAGAACACAGGAATTGATTTTGCACAAGGAAATATGACTAAGCACAGTGGGGGTGTTATTTTGAAAAAAAAAAATGGGGCTATTTCAGCCAAAACCAGTGAACACATCCTGGAGCCTTAGTTCTTAATGAATTATGGAACAGGAAGCACTTCCATTTGTTCTCTTGTAGGTGGTAGTGACCAGAGTTTTTTTCCCCCCTGCCATTTTAATTCTCCCTGAATCTATAATTCAGAACTAGACAAGTGTAATGGCTTGAGTGCTAGGTTTTCACAAATGGTTGTCTTGGGCAACAGAAAATGGCATTTGATGATGCTTTTTGGAACCAAATTATCCTGGAGCAAAATTAATCATAAGAATGTCCCTTATTCTGGTGTGTGTGTGTGTGTGTGTGTGTGTGTGTGCGCGCGCGCGCGCTTATATAGGAAAAAATGGGGGTGGATTTCATTTCCTATTACATTCCAGTGATTCTACAAAGGCAGGAATTACCAACCACATAAAATTCTTCATGAAATAAAATTGTCCAAGTGATGCTGTGTGACCACTGGGTGTTTATTCCTAATGGTCAGTAGTCAGTAGTTGTCCCTGACTTTAGTGGTTTCATCTTGATTCCTTCAAAGAAATTTTTTGAGATGGGTATGGTGGTGTAGGTCTGTAATCCCTGTGGATCAGGAGGCTGAGACAGGAGGATTGCGAATAAAGCCAGCCTCTTCAAAAGTGAGGCATTAAGAAACTCAGTGAGACCCTGTCTCTAAATAAAATACAAAATGGAGCTGGAGAAGTAGCTCAGTGGTCAGATGCCCCTAAGTTCAATCCTTGGTACACCAACCACCAAAATTTTGTTGTTGTTGTTGTTTTCCTCGCACCACACAAACATGAATGCCTTATATTTAACTGTGGGCCAGGAACATTAACTCTGATGCCTCATCTCAGATCAAAGGAATCAGAATCTGCATTTTAACATTTTCATCATTGATCAATATACACTTCAAAGTTTGAGAAGCACTGATCTAATACATCCAAAGTTCCTATCTAGAGAAGGGGAGACACAATATCTCATTTGGTCTCTAAACCCTGCATTAACTATGGGCCCTTGTTCCATCCCTTGAGAATCTCTTGCCTTGAATTATTCATGGGATCTGAAGGTTGCCCTATCTATTCTTAAAAATACAGAGTAATTGGAATAGAGCACACAGTCATCTCACTTTGCCTGAGCTTAGTGGGATTCCCAGGATGTAAGACTGTCAATGCCAGGAAAGCCCTTGGAAAACCAGGATAAGTTTGTCACTCTACTGACATCTGTTCCTAATCTATTTAACCTTTCCAGGTTAATAAAATCCTGTCCCTGATGCTAAACATACAAAATCCATGGTTTATGGAATTTGACTTATCAGTTATGATTGGTTCAAAATCGCTTATGAAGTTTAGAAGGCATTCTTGATGGCTGGCGTGAAGGCATGTCCCAGCTCTCTTACGCCAGACTTAGGTCTGGGGGATAGACTAGACAAACAAATTCTGCTCTAAATACTGGCAAAAATGGATCCTGTACAGCTCAATATGCTGGATGACTTGGCTTTAGTATTCTAAAGAAGCTGGACATCGTTAAATCCTTAAAGAATTTAATTGACATGTAATTGTGCATTTATTGGGTATAGTGTGACATTTCAATACATGCAATGATCAGATCAAAGTAATTGGCATATCCATCTCCTTATACATTTATCATTTCTTTTTATGGGAACATTCAAAATCCTTTCTAGTAGCTATTTTGAAATAGCTAGTAATATTTTGTTGTCAACTATAATTACCTGTGCTGTGGAACATTAGAAGTTATTCTTCCTACCAAGTGAATCCCTGTGCCCACTAACGAGCCTCTGCCTCCACATACTTCCCAGGCTCTGGTAACCACATTTTGTTTTCTACGGGGATGAGATCAACTTTTTAGTTTCCCCATGTGAGTGGGTACAGGTGGTATTAGTTTTATGTACTTCATTTTACGTAACATAATATACTCCAGTTCCATCAATTTGCTTCACATGACAGAATCTTATCTTTTATGGTTGAATAATATTGCACTGTATATATAAGCCACACTTTCTTTGCACATTCATCTGTTAATGGCACCTAGGTAGAGTCCATATTTGGCTATTGTGAATAGATATTCTAGGAACATGTGAGTAAAGATAGACCTTTGACAAACTGTTCTCAATGTCTTTGGATGTACACTCAGTAGAGGAATTGCTGGATAATATGGCATTTCAATTTCTAGTTTATTGAGGAAATTCTGCAATGGCTATGCTAATTATTTATTATTTCCAATGCCATTGATATTCTTTCAAGTTAGTTAATTCACTTTTGACTTAAAACTTTGTCTCATTTGGTTACTTTTTAGTAAGATTCAAAACAAAAATGATTTAGTCCATTTGGAGTGCAAATACTCTCTTGTGCTATTCTTCTTTCCTCCTTTCTACCTTCCTTCATAAAAGAGCATTTAGAAGTAGTGAAAACTTACATTTAACATTATAGGTGACAAGGTGCATATCTGGTTCTTCCGTGTACTGCTATTGGTCCCTGCTCTGATGGCTGACCTTGGTAGACCTCTGAGGATAGTCTCTCTCCTTCAGCATTCTGTGCTAGTATCTGCTAAAATGTGGGTGGTCCTGCCTGTTTTGGGGGGTGTAATGCACCTGCTGCTGATGGCCATAGACCTTGTCATCGCTGCTAGCTCTGAGGTTCCTGCACTTTGCAACTTTGCTGACTTCAGACCAGGCATCTCCCAGTTGAGTACATTTCTCAGTACTTCTGTTTCCCTCTTTCAAGTAGTTAACTCTTATTTAGGTACAAGACTCTACTTGAGGTTGGAAGTTTAAGATGCCAGCATCAGGTCCTCCCAAATGGGTATCTCCATCAGCAACCTCAGGCTCCTCTGGTACCGTGTTGAGTCATAAGGGTATAGTTCAGGACACTGAAGGGGCTAGGGGTGTATTCAGTGGCAGAGGGTTTGCATAGCATGTGAAGGCCTTGGCTTCGGTCCCTGCCACACAGACATGCTCACAGAAAGAAAAGCAAAGGAAATGGAAAAATGGAGTAACAACACTGTTGTTCTAAATTTCCCTCTTTACCAAGTCTATTTAGGTGTTTCTATTTTATTGTACATGCTTTCCTTTCTTAGAGAATGTATATTTTTTCCCTTTCTTGGGCCAAGAGCCTCAATATCATGCTCTAGTTTTAATGGTCAAGGGTTGCTGAGTTAGGAGAAGGAGAATGTCTAAGGGACTGAGAAGGGAAAGAATGAGGCACATTTCAAAATTCATTACTCTACCATAATCAGAGTAACAAATTAGAGAATCATTAGAGATCATTTAGCATGTCTGTTTAGGTGAGATCCTCGTTCCTCTTATGACCTGAGTTCCCATGTTACCCTCAGTTTTCTTCAGAAGGAGAGGGCTGCAGACCCAAGCACATTTGAGTTTGCTTCCTCTAAAAGGGTCACTGAAAATGAGGGTTCTCACTCGCTTCAGCAGAATGTCCCGTATGCACGCTACATTCCACGGGAATTAGTGGGAGATTTTAAGCTTTGAGTTTCAATCAATCAACCCAGAAAAATAGTCAGTTTGTTCATGATTCAGATTCAAGGGGATTTGGTTCAAGTTTTCTCTCTATTATTAGCCCAGAATGACAAGACACCTGAGGCTTCTCACCTCTCCTCTTAAAAATCTGTGGGCCTAGTTAAATTTTGTTTCTTAAGAATGGAAATAATAAAAAAAATGGATAAATTCTATGGAATATTGATCCAAAAATTTAGGGGATAAATAAGAATAGAAGTAAAAATCTTACTAAAGTGCAACAGTTCTTTCCTAGGTGATTCAGGTTCTTTGTTGTTAGATAAATATATTTTTAAAATCCATGTTCTTCCTTTATAGAGAATTGAGATAATACAGAGCTATATTTAGTGTCTGACATCATGAAATGAGAAGGAATAGAAGCATGACCTGGCTTATGCACTTCTTTACCTCTGAGTCCTTAGTTTGGTTGTGACTAAAGCATTGGACTGTTGCTTTAAGCTTCTGAGCATCGAACCACAATTCCCATCTGGAGTGAATCCTCATGTGGGGAAGCAGTTCCAACCTTCTGCCCTCGAATCCAAGGTAGGGCAAACATAATTCCTAGATTATGTGGTATTGAGGAATATGGACTTGAGATCTAGGCTCAGCCAATCCAATGCTACATTAAGGACATTGAATCCTGACGAGTGACACAAGTACAGGGGTCTTCCTGTGGTGGCTGTGGTGGATTTCGGCTTCTACAGTATGAAAGGCTGTAAGTATGTGTGGGATATCTAGTACCAGATAAGAGGTCCAGGGACCTGAGCAAACTCTTTCTGCGGTATGATTTTTGCTAGACCCTATTTCTTTGGGCTCTTGCCTTGTTCTTAAACTTTCCAATCAATTTTAAAATTTGAAAGCAATACCATAGTGTAACTAACAACCAGCCCAATATGATTGTGAAGTTTATGTCTCCCTTTTTTGTAGGGGATGGAAAGAATGTAGACTATTTTGAGGGGTGGTAAATGCTTATCAGGGGGATGAATTGTTCCTGAAAGACAGAAAAAAATACTTGTTAAATTATTAATTTTGAAACTTAAATGAGTGCAAGAAACATAAATTATCTTGCAACAAGTTTTTTCAGGTGCACTTATATTCCTCAGTCTCCTTTTCTGCCATAGATAATGAGATTTCAGGGAAGGGGTAGTCTTAGCACAGATAAGGGACTTCCAGAGAGAAGAGAGGGGGAGGAGCAAGACAAGTTTAATTAGAGGGACTAGGAATACCAGGCAGTTTGTAGGATATCAGCAAGTCAAAGCCCCAGTCCATAGAGCATCATTTCCAAAACCCCAACAATTCAATATATTACTTCCTTCTTTAAATAAGCAGAGTTGATGTAGGTGGTTGGAGCTAAAACCCTGCATGTATCAGCCACTAGGTAGGTACTTCTAGGGACAATCGTCTATGCTTGGGTTGGAGTGGGGGGATGCTGTCCTTTAAATGACTGTTAATGCTCCTTCAAAGTTATTTATTTTTTAAAGTAAGGACCTCCAGAAAAAACATGCCAGGAACCAGACAAAAATCACAATGTTTTTAGATGACCTGGAGTAAACTTTTCTCATTATAACACTAAATTCTCTGCCCAGAAGCATTCCTGCCTGCCATGTTTTAGAACAGGTAATATATGACCTTGAACTGAGCATGCTCAGAAATGTGGCTCCCTCAACATGTGACAGTGAGTCTTTTCTGTATGAATATGTCTGAGTTTTCCCATTAAAATCCCCTGGATTTCCTTTTCAGGGTTTTCCCATTAAAATCCCCGGGATTTCCTTTTCAGGGAGGTACTTCTTTGAAAATTATCTCCAGTGCTCCTCTTACTTGTTGCAAATAATACATCTTTCTTTATTACTGATAACCTTGCTCACCAAGGGAAAACCCATTGCATTCAGCTGCAGTTGGAGCAGAGGAAATAGGCCCAGGTGAAACCCCCCCTGTTAGATCCTCCTCTTTGCTCAGGGACCCAATGCCCGCACACAACAGCCTGGCACCTCAGCCACTCAGATGGATAACTGACACACGCTGACTGTTTGAAACATGTCTTAAGAGGTTTGTTGACAAACTGGTGTTCGACTATAAAAAGTTGCTGGTGATTTTGGAGGGTCTCCAAAACAGATAGGCAGACATAAGTAAGATTGTTGGAGAAGCGATTTTTGCTGGTAGGCCCACAGTTCCCTTATTCTCTCTATGCCACCGCACCCCATCCCAGCAATCCCCATTTCCCAAGGTGTTCAATATGTTGGATGCTAGGGAGAAAACTAAAACCAAAAACCAAAGAACACTAAAAGGCTAATGTTGGATTCTCTGTGACTCCCTTCTGGGGATATTTACATGTTGAATTAGACAGCAACATGGTGAATATACAGTTATGTCAACTTGATGCTAGAAATTCTATGTGGTGGTTGAGCACGTGGGGTTTAATCACACCATTTGAACCTATCTATCCATTTCCATTTCTAGGGTCCAGGCTCCCTTTGGATCTGTTTCTGTGGATTATTTAAACACTTTAATGAGTTTTTCTAGCAGGTACCTGGAAAACTGAAGGGTAATTACTTCATGATGGCTAAACAAAGGGATTAAGCTGCTGTGTATTTCAGTGCTCTTCTCTCCTTTCTTGCCAAAAATGCAAATGGCCCACAGTCAGGTACTGCTGACAGAAAAAGCAGTTGTTATTCTGAAGTGTTTTGTTTGTCCCCAGGTAAGGAGAAATACTATCACTTTGACTATTACTCTTTGTCTATAGTATAAACATTTATGTGTTGTTTTTGTTTGGATCCGAAATGTCCCTCAAAATCACATGTAGTGAAAATGTTGGTGAGGATGTAGGGAAAAGGTACCCTCATACACTCCTGGTGGGACTGACAATTGGTGCAACCACTCTGGAAAGCAGGATGGAGATTCCTCAGAAAACTGGGAATGGAACCACCATTTGACCCAGCTATCCCACTCCTCAGTTTATACCCAACGGACTTAAAATCAGCATACTACAGGGATGCAGCCACATCTATGTTTACAGCAGTTCAATTCACAATAGCCAAACTATGGAACCAACCTAGATGCCCTTCAACAGATGAATGGATAAAGAAAACGTGGTAGCTATATATGATGGAATATTATTCAGCCTTAAAGAAGAATGAAATTATGGCATTTGTAAGTAAATAGCTGGAGAAGATTATGCTAAGTGAAATAAGCCAATCACAAAGAACCAAAGGCCTAATGTTTTCTCTGATATGCAGATGCTAATTTCACAATAAGTGGGCAGGGACTAGGGAAAAACAGAAGTATTTTGTATTATGTAGAGGGCAGTGAAGGGAGAGGAGGGGGTATGAGGGGAGGGAGGATAGTAGAATGAATTGGACAATATTACCCTGTGTGCACATATAATTACATGACCATTGTGATTCTACACCATATACAACTAGAAGAATGAGAAGTTATACTCCATTTTAATATGATGTGTCAAAATGCACTCTACTGTCATGTATAACTAATCAGAACAATTTTTAAAAAGAAGATAAATAAATAACAATAAAAAAATCTCATGTATCGAAAGTTTGGTTCCCCATACAGCAATGTTTAGAAGGTGGAGTTTTGGGGATGTAATTGGATCATGAGAGCACTGACCTCATCCATAGGGACTACTGGGAGACGGTGGAGGCTGTGGGAGGTAGGACTTTGTGGAAGGGGAGGGTCCTTGGGGGTCTGCCCTTGATGATATCTCGTCCCTGGCCCCTTCCTTTTTCTCTGTTTTCCGACCGACATGACCTGAGCAGCTATCCTGTGCCAGGTCCTTCTGCCTTGGTGGTTCTGCCTTGGAGTCAGCTGACCAGGGATTGAAACCTCTGAAATCATGAGCCAAAACAAATCTTTCCTCCTCTGAATTGTTTTTTTTCTCAGGTATTTGTCACGATGATGAAAAGTTAACTAAAACATATGTCATCTTTCATCTCTGCCTCTCCACATGACCTCTAGATGAATGACACTTACCACCTGGCCACAGACACCAGGGAAAGACATGTGTTCAGGTGATCATTGCTCTTAGTTCTAGTGCAAAGAAGCAAGTGTTACACTGTAGTCACAATGTAAAACCAGATAATAAAGATCTGATCCTGGTGCTTGTCAATTTAGCTTTGGCTTCTCTCTTCTCGAGGGTCATCAGAAGCAAAGATAATGACATAACCAAGATAAAATGTTTCTGATCTCTGTAGTACTGTGATATTATCTTCTTTGTCTAAGGTGGTTAAAAATTGTTCTTAAAAGAAGTATAGATTTAGGAAATGTCAGAACTGATAAAGACTTTAGACAAGGATGATATAATCTCACTCCTTCATTTTACATTTATAAAAACTGAGGCCCCTAATGATGAAGTGATATGAGCAATGTTGAATATTTCCAACTTATCTCTTGTCTCACAGTCCAGTACTTTGCCCATTATATCAAGCAGTCAGATTGTGTTACTTATGTATGCTTACTTAGATGTTCACACACACACACACACACACCACACTTTTAAAAGAAAAAGATAAGTAGGGGCAGTTAACATTCACACATACACAAAATGAGACAGACATCTTCAAGACTCCATAATTCAAAATATTTTTAAAAAAATCATTATCTGGAAACCATTAGGATGAAGTCATAAGGCATCATTCAAAATGTATTAGAAACCATGATTTCCAAGGTCATATGACACTTGAGCGTCAAAAGATTTATTGCTACTGGAAAGCAGATGAATAGGTCCCAAAGATTTGCAGAAATAAATTGTGCTATAGAGGAGAATTTCTTCCCTTGGTTTTCAGATTGCTAGCCGAAGCTGCTTCTTGTTTTGACTCTCTCTGCTGACACCTAGTGTTGTGCTGAGTTGTTTGCATGTCATTAGGAGATTCCCTGCTGCAGAGCTGGGTATTGGGCAATAATCCATGAAATGACAATGAAAGTTTCAGTTTGCCATTATTTAGATTTTTGGATTAGAGGTGCCATTATTCTATTTGCCTTTTTCTTTGTTTTGTAAATAATGTCTGAGAGAAGGACTGAGAGAAATGGTGGTGCTGTGATTTGCTCATGAGAAGAATTTCCTTCTGAATACCTTTGCTGCTTAGTTTTCTCCTGTGGGATGATCTCAGGTAGCACTTGTTGTCCATCTTTCTCCTGGGGCTGTTCTAACTTATGTAGCTTTGTTCACTCAAATATCAGTCCTTCTCGTTCTATTATCCCCTGGGCGAAGAGACAAGAAGTTACTGAAACATAGAGCTGGAGAGAATTTGAAATCATGGCATCCAGCACTCCTCATCTTCTTTCCACTGGTCAGAAAGGTGGTGGCTCTTTCAAAATTCATAGATGACATCACCAACATCAGAATAAGAAACTTAGGCCAGAAAAAAAAGAAATCTTTTGATCATTTTGTCTGACTGATGAGAAAACCCAGGCCTAGCAAGTGTGTCAACCCCGTTCCTTCAGTAGACTGGAGCCAATCCCCCTCACCTCGCTCTGCAGCTTGGTGATGCTCCTTCACCACCCAGAAGGGAGATAAGCACCTCCATCACTTCCGAGTACAAGACAAGAGAGAGTATTGGAGCAGGCAAGTCAGGGCAGAGTGAATCTTCTACAGAACTTAATGCTCCTGGGATTTTATATCCCTATGTGAACTTACAGCAAATTAGTATATTCTTCTCTACGAGTTCAGAACAATTGGTTCTCCATCATTTGTTGAGTTTTTCTGTAGTCACACATTGGATGCATTTAACTTCTTTCTGGCTTTTATTTGAAAGCATTTGACACCACTAAGTAGCAAGATTTTAAAGGTGTCAACCAAGAATAAAATCAACCTAGCCCAGAACAAAGAAAACTACACTTATTTGAGACTAGTTATGCTTGCATCCAGGAAGTCACAGACTCAAGCTGTCTGGAAGCTGTGCTCTGATGCTTTACAAACAGTGGCATATTTAAAGCTTAAAACTGGAAAGGTGTGGGGGGGGAGGGGGAGGGGGCTTCACTATAGCTAGGGAAATGCAGTTTGGCCCAGTCAACACGTGTTCAGGCCAGCAGCCCTGTTCAGAGACCCAGCTGCAGGTGTGTCTGAGATCTGAGTAACAATGGCCTCCAACTCACTCACTTTTAAGTGATCTAGACTGATACTATGGGATTTTGATTTTTTTTTCTTTTTTTGGGGTATTGGGGATTGAAATCAAGAACACTCAATCACTGAGCCACACCTCAGCCCTATTTTGTATTTTATTTAGAGACAGGGTCTCACTGAGTTGCTTAGCCCCTCGATTTTGCTGAGGTTGGCTTTGAACTTGAGATCCTCCTGTCTCAGCCTCCCGAGCTGCTGGGATTACAGGCATGTGCCACTGCACCTAGCTTGATTTTTTTTCTTTCTTTGACAAAGTTATCAAGAAAGAACCTTGGCAATTATCTCTCATAAAATCCTTCCATTAACTTTTGTCAGTTATGTGTAGTGATTTACATATCACCCTCACACCCCACCCTCCCCCCCAAAATAAAAAAAATGTTAAGCAAGGAAAAATAAAAAATAAAAAAGGCAGACCCTGTCCTTCTGCTCTCTCTTGTTTTTAGTTGTGCTCTTTTGGCACTGGAACCTGAAGGCTGCTGGGAGTCACTGCCTGCTCTAAAATAATGGCCCTCTCTCTCTCCCTGTGCCACCCCTCTCCCTCTTACTAGGGCAAGAGAGGAGTTACTAGGTGGCTTCTGTGTATGTGCAGGGGTCTTTACGTCTGTGGAGCTCTTCCTTTGCCCTTTCCTCTGCCTGAGCTTGAAAATGCAGAACTTATCACTTACTCTCCTTGATCTGGAAACAGTCTTTTTAAAAAAGGAAGGCTAGAAAAATGGGTTTCAAGACAAATACAAATGCTTCAATTCCAACAAAGAATGGGAAGGGCTTTTTGACTGGAGAGAAGGGGAGGTCTACAGCAGCATTGCTAGGCAACCAGTCACTAGATGGCAGCTACTCTTTACTATTTAAAGGACCAGGATGGGCATTTTATTTTTAAAATGTGAATATTTTTGAGAAAAAACAAATTCTGAAAAAGGCATTTTAGCACCTAGCATTTACCTGAAGGACAAGGCGGGGGTGGGGTGGGTGGGTTGGTACTGTTTATTAGTGTTATTATAAAGTATGTACTATTCATTTTCCTTTCACCTACAGCTCCATATGTTTTATATGCTCTGGTTAATTTCACATTTTTAATAATGAGTTATTTAGTGTTTTGCCTCCACAGAGGCTATCCATTTTCAAAGTAATAGAGGAAGATACATGAAACAATAAAATCGTGTTGGGCATTATGTTTTTCTCTTTTAGGAAATTCTTGAACACCTTGTCATATATTTTTGAATCATGACTGAACTATCACATTACAAAAAGAGACTCTGCTGGGAAATCACTATGTATTGACCAACCTGCTTGGTTTGCTCCTAACTAATTTTTGCAAACAGTGAGCGCCCACTTATATGTTACACATTATGGGCATAAAGAAATAAACCAGCTGTTATTAAGTCATATGCAAACAACCTGGACAATCTAATCGCAGCTCATTCTTTTTCCAGGTGGAGTGAGCCAAATGTTCTCAAAGGAATTGGGTGTGTCTCAGCTAATTACCAGATGTATCACCTCACATAGTTGTCATTTTTATACTTAGAACATTAACTTCACATTTGGTCCGTCCACTCTCTTTGCATTGTTCAAACATACACTATGCCATCTTTAATTATAGTCACCAGTTTTCTTGAACCTTTTCTTCCTAACTATAATTATGTATGCTTGACCTTTCCTCCTTCCAGTCTCATCCACCTCTGGTAACCACCGTTTTACTCTCTTGTTTTACTAGATCCAATGATTTATCAATCTCTTTCACAAAGTTCAATGAAAAATTTTTTTAAGTGAAAAATCAAAAAAGGTGTCTTGGTCATTTGCATATGAGCTTATGTAGTTATGACTAAATGACATTAGGTAGAATAGATGACACGTGAATACATTCCTCCATTCTTATCTTGAAGCGATATTTTTATCTACTGCAATCACCCCAGAACAACTCCTGCTATTAAAATATGTCTATTTATATTGATTTATTATCATAAATTTCCTCTGATGAGTGTTTACCTAAACCATATCATTTAATCAGCTTCTCGAGAGCTGATTAAAGTCTGGCTTTTTGTAAAGACTTTTCGGGCCTATTGCTATTTGTAGGCAGAAATAGCTCCCTTAGAGTAAGGGTGGAGATCTGAAACAGGACAACTTGGCTATAAGTTCCTGGTGCTAACTCTGGGGAGTGAAGGAAAGACTGGGTTTACAGTTTACATTGGAAACTCTTCATTACTCTGAATTATGCGAGTGACCTTTCAAGAGCTGAAAGGGAACCTCAGTTGCAAAAATTAAACACCCCCTCTTCCATCTAAGAAAAGCAACATGCATTCTGGAGACACTGGTTGCTTGGCAACAGACGCATGCTTCCTTCTCCTTGAGACAACTGCCAAAAAAACGGAGGGAAGAAAACTGGCTATAAAACCGTCAATAAAATAAATCTGGTGATTCCTTGTGAAGGAGGAGAGCAAATCCACAAAATTTGCCTGTCTTTGTGTTTGTGTTTGCTTGTATGTGAGTGTGTGTGTGTGTATGTGAGAGATGCACCCATGGAGTCGATAAGTGAAGAGCATAGAATAGAAACAGTTAACAGTCTTCATTCATTTATTCTATTATGGAATGAATGGAATAGGCAGCTATGACATTTGGGTTCTTGCTTTAGGGAATACGCAGTTCTTGCTTTAGGGAACGATAGGCTGTGCAATCCTTTGAAGAGGAAGGAAGAATAATAATCAAGAAAAATACCACTCCTTTCATTTTCATTGAGATACACAAAAGATGACTTAAACAGGTAAAAATGGAGCAGGTAATGATAACTAGCAGAAGAAAATTTGGAAACCCTGACCTCAGGAGGTTCCCTACTCTTGAAGGCAACCATCTAAACATTCTGAGTGTAAGGGTACCAGGTGTACTCAGTAAGAGGTGCTGGTGGAGGGTCTTGAGAACTAGACTTGAACAAGGCACCGTGGAGACATTGGCAATAGAAATGAATTATGGCAAAAGCTCTAGGAGGGGATTGGGGATGGACACAGCAATCAGATTCCCAGTAGATGCCAGGTATGGACGATGACACTCGTTTTCCAAGAATGGCGTTCAGTGTGAATTGGAGTTGGGGCCTGTGAGAAATAGGATGAGAAAGTCAGAATAAAAAGACAGGGAATCATTTTTAAGGCATGAAGAGAGGTAGGGATTTATTAGATGTCAAATATCATCGGAAGAATCTTCTAAGGAAGAGTTAATTTGGTGTATGATGTCAGGGTATCTAGCGTGTTTTGCTAATTTTTCTGACACTATGAGAAAAATAGGAAGGTTAAGGGGGAGAATTCATAAAAGATTCTGCATGGGGGTTAAGGCAGAAAGTGAGGCAGTATTAGCAATAAAGTCTGAGTAAAATCAAGTCCAATTTGAATAAATGCTCCTTCCAAGGAGTTTAAAGAATGAGGGAAACTATCCTGTCTCTTTCTTCAGAGCCAAAAGTTCCATTCATTTTATCTTCAGGTGTTTAAGACAATGAATTTAAGTTGAATCACATGTCATAGAAACTCCTACCTCTTTTTCATCAGTTCATTCAGTCTCAAATCTTGTTCTACCTGATTTGGGTTAGAGGTTCCATGGATTCATGTTTCTTCACTGGAGTTTAGGGAAATTCTTACCAGTTAATCAGATTGTTGTCACTGTGACCAAAATACCTGAAAAGAACAATTTACAGGAGGACAAGTTTGCTCTGGGATCCAGGTTTCAGAGATTCAGTCCACGGTTGACCAATCCATTGCCCTGGGTCCGAGGAGAGGTAGAACGTCATGGCTGAAGGGCATGGCACGAGAAAACTGCTGAGCTCATGAGCCAGGAAGCCGAGAGAGAACCATCAAGGGATCAGGGACAAAATATACACCATAAAGGCACTCCCCCAGTGACCTCCCTCCTTCAGGTATGTCCCACCTGCCAACAGTTACCACCTAGTACAGCAGCCTTTCAAATTACTAATCCATCATATGAATTAATCCACTGATTAGGTTAAAGCCCTCATAGTCATAATCTAGTTGTTTTTGCTTCTGAACTCCTGCACTGTCTAACATAAGCCTTTTGGGGGGACCCTTCATATTCAAGCCATAATAATACCCAATCTAAAGTTATTGTCAGTTTTTTTTTTATCTCTTCCAAGAACTTCCTTAAAGACATAATACCTTAGGGTCATAGTTGCTGGTTAAAAAAAAAAAAAACTCTATAAAGACATCAGAACACAGCAATTTAACTGTAGGCAAGACTTAAAATAGCTGTGGTTAAAGTTCTGATGAGTGTTCATGATTGACAAAACAATTTTGTTACTTCTGCAGCACACAATAATTTAGCGTTAAAATTGTGACTGATACCACAAGAGATTCAGATTTCTAGGAACCTCACACAATTTTAGAACTGTATTATTAATGTAGGCAGACAAATATAAGTCTAGCATGTGTCTTTCAGACTTCCAGGGGCCCTCTGGAAATCTCAAAGTAAGTTCTAGATCAGAGAGAAAGACTTAATTTTAGAATTTAATGTTGGGAAGTGTGCAAAGCGTATTGAAACGTTAAAGCCTTTGGTTAAATAGGATAATTATGAAATAAAACCAAATGACAAAAACAAAAAAAATGCTTTAAAAGCAGAAAGCACAAGAAATTATAGAACTTTTGTTTGTTTCTTTTTCTCCTTTTTAAATTTTTTTTGTGGTGCTGGGGATTGAACCCAGGGCTTTGGGGCAGGCTAAGTAAGCACTACACTCCTAAGCAACAGCCCCAGCCCCCACAATTTTTCTATTAAGAAAAGGTCAATGTGTTAGGTAGCCAGTCGCCATGAATGGATGACCAGGGGAAGGACAATGAAGGGTCACAGGGAGGGTTCTCTGATAGAAAAGCACCTGGAAGATGAGAGCTTGGTTTGTTGAAGCCTCCCCCAGCCAAAATTACACCCTTAAGAAAAACTCCGTTTCAAGATCATGTCACTCCCTACCAGGTGCCCTGGACTCTCCCTCATTACCAAAACTGCATTGCAATCCTCAGTCACCCTGGCAACCAGCACATCAAGACCCTCACCATGAAAGCCTGCTGAGGGCTATTTGAAGGGTAATAAAATCAAGGGTGCAGAAAATTGAGGCAAAAACGGGAGAAATCAATTTCCCTAAAATCTCAAACTCTGTGGTTCTCTCTTCTCACTTTGTATGGGCCCCCTGTGCTGACCCCACAAGCTTCCTTTTAAAAAGCAATTTACCTACAACCCTGCCTGGCTTAAGTGGACAGGATACATTACATTCCTCAGCCTGAAATGCCAAGAAGAAGAACACAAGTTACCACAGAGAGAAGGACTTTAATGACCCTCACACAGACCAGATCCAGACTCAAGGAGAAAATTCCTCTTAATTCTAAAATCTGTTAAGAACAGGTGTCAATTAGAACCAGTCAGCTTGGGCCAAAGGAACCTAGAGTTTTTGTGTGCAATGGGGACTTGAAAGTCTGAGGTCATCTTGTTGTCAATCCGAGTGAAGAAAAGGACCTGGGTGGAACTATCTGGAAACTTCTCTGGGACCCCTATAAAACTGGAAGGCAGGAGAGGTATGCTGTCCATCTCCTCTCTGAGAAGACCCACTCTCTCCTTTGAGAGTGTCCCCTTGCCCCTTTTTCTATCCTTTTCAATATACTTAGGTCTGTTACTCTGAGCCACATGTCTCAAATCTTTCTGGCGTGATCACAAGAACCCGGAAGAAAGCGCTTCTTTGTCTGCCTCAGCCTCACTGCAGGTGACAGCCCTGTAACAGTGCTCCCAGAAAGCGCTGACATTCCAACACCAGAGAGCCAGCTTCCTTCCCCGCAGTGTGCCTCCTGTCTCAATGACCCAGCTACAGAGAAACATTTCTTGTTGACGTGATCACATGTCACATCTTCTACAAGGTCCAGTCCTTTCCACAACTCCTTTATAACTTTTGCAAAATTTTCACAACTTGTCTGAACCTTTAGTTTTGTCCTATACCTCTCTCTCTATCTCTTTCTCTCTCTTTAATCAACCAGTCATTTTATTCGAGGAAATGGCCATTTCCCCCTCTCAACAAAAACATCTCATCCTATTACCTAATTTTTCTGTTGTTGTTAAAAACATCTTTTCCTCAAATATAGAGTTGTTTTCCTGGTTATCTTTAGTTTTATTTTCCATATATTAATAGTTAACACTTGTGAACCAGTATTCTGTAGAGTAAAATCTTTTTATAATTTTTTAGAAAATATGTGCTTTTTCATAACACAATTTTAAAATGTGGAATCAGATCCAAACATATATGTGTAATCCCAGCAACTTGGGAGACTGAGGCAGGAGGACTGCAATTTCAAGGCTAGTCATGGCAGAGACTGGAGAGAGAGAGAGAGAGAGAGAGAGAGAGAGAGAGAGAGAGAGAGAGAACACGCAAGTGAGTGAGACAGCAAGCAGGGAAGGAAAGAGAAGGGTTAATTTAATTTAATAATAATAATAATTTAATTTAATTAAAAATAATTTAATTAACAGAGCTAATGTTACTTGCAACAAGTAAGAGCTCACTGGAGATAATTCTCAGAGCAGTGCTCCCTCATACAAAAAAAGCAAGGGACTTTTATTGGGAAAACTTACACTTACACAGAAGAAAGACTGACCCTCACAGATAGAGGTGAGCATCTTATAGAGCTAGGGCCTTCCAGGAAACTGAGGCAGCATGAAGACCACTTCAAATCCAGATTCTTGTGATCGAATCAGAAATATTTCAGACATGTTGCTCAGAGTAACAGGCATGAGTTTACTAGAAGGGATAGGGAAAGGGAAAGGAGAGGAGAGTGGGTGGGCCCAAAGAGGAGAGGAATGGTGTGTCCCTCCTGCCCTCCAGTGTCATTGGGGATCCCAGAGAAGTTTCCAGAGTCTCCCTCAGACTGACAGCAGGATGACAGACTTTCAAGTCTCCATTGCTGTGACCACTCTAGGTCACTTTGGCCCATGCTGACTGGTTCTAACTGAAACTTGTTCTTACAGAATTTATAGTTAGGGGGAATTATCTCCCTGATTCTGGGATCTTGAGGGTAACTTGTATTCTTATTATCTGAATTTCGGGCCTGCATTTCTCCTGTAGATAACAGGTAGTTTGCTGAGGAATGTAGTGTATCCTGTCTACTTCAGCTAGGCAGGGCTGCAGGTCAGTTGCTTCTTGGAAAAGAAAGCATGTGGGGGTCAGCACAGTGGGCCCATCTTCTAGAATTATTCCCTTGACCTCATGTTTCCACCACTCATGTCCTTCTGCCCCCTATCAGATGCATTCCTGAGTATGCTCAGTTTAAGGTCATATTTTATATGTTCCAAACCAAACCAAACACCGACAGGAGAGAATTTAGAATTATAATGAGCAAAATTTACTGTAGGTCACCTGTAAAGAATGTCTGAGTGAATTGATGATTTGGCTGGGACCTTGTGAGTTTCTCCAAAGGGCTTCAACTGAAACAAACAACAAACTGACTTTGAAGGAATGTTAACAGTCTTTTAACTGGGCAGCAGCTCTCCCCCTGTTAAGTATAGATATTTGCCTCTAAAAGTGCTGCCTACCGTCTAACATCATTTCTGCTTAAGCATGAGAGTTTTATGAAGCACTGAAAAGAGCTAGCTAACCATCATCTGAAGTTATTTCCCCATTAACCATTTTCACAAGATGTGAATATTAGGCAGCTGTCACCTAAACAAGACCCATAAAGTTAAATACATGTGTGTTTTAGTGAGCTTTCCTGTCACTGTCACCAAAATACATGGCAAAATACATGACTGGTATAACTTAGAGGAGGAAAAGTTTATTTAGGGCTCATGACTTAAGCAGTCTCAGTCCATAGATGGCAGACTCCATTGCTCTGGACCCAAGGTGAGGCAGCACATCATGGAGGAAGGGTGTGGTGGAGGGAAGCTGCTCCCCCCATGGCAACAAGAAAGCAGGAATGGGGTGGAGAAGGGGGCATAAGGAAGATGCACCCTTCTAGGGCACACCCCCAGTAATCCACCTCCTCCAGCCATACCCCACCTGCCTACAGTTACCACTCTGTCCATCCAAGTTAGGCTGGACTGATTAGGTTACAGCTCTCACAATCCAATCAATTCACCTCTGAATATTCCTGCATTAACACAGGAGCTTTTGGGGGGACAACTCATGTCCAGCCATAACAGTGTGTATTTTATTGGTTAGTAGACATAGTTGCTTTTTAAAAAATATTTTTAGTTGTAGTTGGACACAATACCTTTATTTTATTTTTATGTGGTGCTAAGGATTGAACCCAGCGCCCTGCATGTGCTAGGCAAGAACTTTACTGCTGAGCTACAACCCCTGCCCCATAGTTGCTTTTTTTTTGTTAAATCAACAAAGTTAAAACTAATCTTGATTATTTAAGGTTTTCTCAAATTTCAATTCAAATAAATTTGAAAAGCATTTGGGCTTATTTTATCAAATTTATTAGCATTTATTCATTTCTAACTCAATTTGGTATCATGTAGAGAATATAGAACCACCTTTATAGACATGAGCATATATGCAGACAGAACATAATACACACATGCACAAATATATACATAAAAATACAGAAAGAAAACCAAAATCTTACAGCTTTTATTTATATTCTTCAGTTGCTAGCTTCCAAATAGTTTCTATTTTTGTCCTTAGACTAAAAATCTTTAGATTACTTGTTCATTGCTCCAAATAGAGCATGTTATTTGCTAGACACCCCTAAATTTGCACTTTTAAAGTTACCATCTACAGGGTGGAAAATTTACATCTCAAAAAAAAAAATAGAACTTAGATCTAAATAATGTTACTTGCTAAGAAAGAGAAGGATGTAGGTACAGACAGGCTCAGTTCAGACAAAATGGTGAAAGATCAGGCTTGTCTTGCAGGTTTAAGTTAATGTCTTTCTGAATAATAATAAGAGTCTCCAAGTGGCTGGGAAACTGAGGCAGCAGGATGGTGAGTTCAAAGCCAGCCTTAGCAACTTAGCAAGGCCCTAAGCAACTCAGTGAGACTTTGTCTCTGAATAAAATATAAAAGAAGGGCTGGGGATGTGGCTCAGTGGTTAAGGGCCCCTGGGGTTCAATTCCCAGTATCAAATAAACAAACACATAAATAAATAAATATAAAAATAATAAAAAGAGAATTCTCCAGTGAGGGAGGTACCCTTATAAATGGAGATTTCCTTTATAGATATATTTTTTTTTCTCAGAAAGAGCCTAAATACAGTCACTCAAAATGTAAGAATGTCATACTTGACTAGGAAGTTGTTAGTGCTATTAGTTCATAATTTGAGTGGCCTATTTCTTTGCCTATTTTTTGAAGGGATTAAGAAAGTTAGGTTGGCCAATTTGGCAAGATCATGGTTTTATGTAATGGTTCAATTTAATTGGTGCTGCTTTGTAAGTGTGGCAAGCTCTTCTTCAAATCCACTTTAAAAGTTGGTATTAAAGCGGGAGATATTTGGGGCATTTTGAAATTTACATCTTCATCTCCTAAATATTCTTTAAACATTTTTTAAAACCTTCTGATAACATCAAAGACGGATTCAAGTATTTTAGGAAAGACTGGATGAAGAGCCTGGTGGAAGATTTGAGATTTGAGCTAGTTCTTATGCATCTTCCTGGTTTTCAGTTTTAGAGATCAGGATGTGTCCTGCTTACCTGCCCCTCAGTGAGCAGAATGGCAACTTTCAAGCTGTGCCTAGCTCTGGGATACTCCTTTGTAAAGCATTATCTTGCTAGGAGTTAGTCTCTTTTGAAAACAAGGTGGAATAAGCCGACACCTTGTTTGTACAAGAAAAAACCAAAAACCCCCACCATCTGCACAGCAAACCACAAGACCAAACTAATAAATAATTGACAACTGTGAACTTACTAAATTAAATCAGAAGCATGTGGAGGCATGGGAGTATCAAACCCATATCAGAAACACCAGACTCATGCGTTTATCAGTCTCACCAGATGTAACCCCTTCATCTGGAGCACACAAAAGGAGAGAGGCACCCCAAGACCATCAGGTGAACACTTCAGGAGATCAACATATGAGGACAAACCTCGGGACTCTCTGTCCTTGGGGTTCAGCTTAGCTTGGTCTCCTTAGCTTGGTCTCTTTGAAACTTCCTGTCATCCAGTTCCTGACCTAGAATACATTTCACAGGTTGAGCTAATTCTTTGGCTGGTTTATAATCTTACCTGATCACCTGTAGTGACTCTTTTGCATTTATCTCTGCTTTCAGTACAGCCACACAAAATCCAGTGGTGTTTTAACCCTTAGCCTCTCTGAGTAAGTGTGATGTGAGTGTTATAGATAATAGCAATTAAGAGTAGAATCAGAGAGACCATGATTGCTGGGTGCCATTTAAATCACGTGAAAAAATAATATTTGGATCCATTTTTTCATGAGCGCTCATCCTATATGATATATGGACATACGTACATTCAAACATATAACACAAAACACAAGTGTGCACACATAATATAATACATACAACACATAACAGAATAGTAAAGGCCTTATAACTTTTTACAGGTGAAATCTCCATTGCAATGTTTAAAAACTCTATAGTCAAAAAAATAGAACTGATCAGCAAAACATTAACCTAGGTCTGTATGAGCTCAAAAAACAAAATAGAACTTCATGATATGGGAAAGGGCAATAAGAAAATAGATATTGAAAAAAGTATCCTGGTTCTGTCGCAGATGTAAGAATAGCCAAACTGGAGTTTTGGATATCAGTTGTTAGGGATTTGAGCCAAATCATCTTCTTTTTGGTCTGTAGAAATCGCTTTAGTTAATCTTTCTGGAATCCAAATCGGCTGCTGTTCTCCCTGTGGAAACACATAAACAGACCCCCAACTCCAGACAATTACTGGGTGAGGACCTTTCCATTGTCCTGTTAGAATATCCTTCCAAAGTACCTTGGGCTTATGTACATTTTTTGGATACATCTGCCTTTCTGCAGCACTAAGCCCTGATGAATCCAAATTTAAAAAGTTTAGAGTAAAAAGGGTTATTTTAAGTTTATCTTTGGGGAATATATACCCCTTCCCAATTCCTTCTTTTTGCTTTAATAAGTACATTTTAATAGTTTGATGAGCTCTTTCAACTATGCCTTGTCCCTGTGGATTGTATGGGATTCCTGTTATATGAGTAATGCCAAATGTTGAGCAAAATTGTTTAAAAGAGGTAGAAGTATAACCAGGGGCATTATCTGTTTTTAACTGTTTTGGAACGCCCACAGTGGCAAAATTTTGTAAGCAATGAGCTATAACATCTTTAGTTTTTTCTCCAGCATGAAGGGAGTGCATCAAAAATCTGGAAGAAGTATCAACTGTAACATGCAAATATTTTAATTTTCCAAATTCTGGCAAGTGTGTGACATCCATCTGCCAAATATAATTAGGTATCAATCCTCTAGGATTGACTCCAAGATTAACTTGTGGTAAAAAGGTCACACAATTTTGACATTGTTTTATTATTTGTCTAGCTTGTTCCTTAGTTATTTTAAAATGCTTTTGTAAAGTATTAGCATTGACATGGAACTTTTTATGAAAATTTGTAGCTTCTTCTAGAGTAGAGAAAATATGTATGTCATGTGTAGTTTTATCTGCTAAATCACTGCCCAAACTAAAGGCTCCAGGCAATCCTGTATGTGCCCTGATATGTCCTATAAAGAATGGATCTTTTCTGTCCCAGATTAGACTTTGTATAGTGGAAAGCAAAGAGAAAACAGTAGAAGAAGGTGAAATCCTACCAGCATCTTCAAGGGATACTATAGCATTAACTATATACTGACTATTGGAAAATAAATTAAATACAGAATCTTTAAACATCACAAAAGCTTGTAATACTGCATTAAGCTCTACCTTTTGAGCTGATTGTTTGGGTACTAAAAATGTAAAAGTTTGATCAGGTGTACTGTACCATTGCTGCTGTACCATTATTTGACCCATCAGTGAATATATTTGGAGCATTCATAATAGGTGTTTTTCTTGTCATTTTTGGAAAAATTACAGGATGCAATGACCAAAAAGACAATAAAGGATTAGATGGTAAGTGGTTATCAAATGAAACATTAGATTTGCACATGATTATTGCCCAAGTATTTAACTCATTAGCTAACTCATCAATTTGATTCATAGTATTTGGAGTAATAATTTTATTGGGAGAAATTCCAAACACTCCCTTTGCTGCTTTTATTCCTTTGAGTATTAATTGTCCTACAGCCTCAGGATACCTAGTAAGAATAGTGTTAGGAGAATAAGATAAATGTATCCACAATAATGGACCTTCTTGCCAAAATACTCCTGTAGGGATATTTTTTGTTGGTAGTACAATAAATAATAAAGGCAAACTTATATCAATTCTATCCAAATGCATATTTTCCATATATGTTTCAATGATTTTTAATGTCTTTCTTGCTTCAGGTGTTAACATTTGGGGTGAATTTGGATCTGATGGACCTTTTAGGATATCAAATAAAGGTCCCAACACTCCTGTTGGTATACCTAGATAAGGCCTTATCCAATTTATGTCTCCTAATAACTTTTGAAAGTCATTAAGTGATTTGAGTTGATCTACTCGTATTTGAATTTTTGGTGGACGGACCATGGTTGACGATAATAGAACTCCTAAATAATTAATTGGAAAATTCAATTGTACTTTATCTATTGCTATCTCTAGATTATAATTTTTTAATAAGTTTGTAAGTGTGGCATAACATTCTAGCAATGTGTTTTTATCTTTGTGTGCTAATAATACATCATCCATATAGTGAAATATTTGTAGTTCAGGATTTTGATTTCTAAGTGGCTGGATTACTTTGTTAACATAAATTTGACACATAGTTGGGCTGTTAGCCATCCCTTGAGGGAGTACTTTCCATTCATATCTCTGATCAGGACCTTCATGATTCAGTGCAGGGATAGTAAATGCAAAACGTGGACTATCCTCAGGATGAATTGGAATTGAAAAAAAAAAACAATCTTTAGTATCTATAACTAAAACATACCAAGTTTTTGGCAATGCAGACAATTGAGGAATCCCTGATTGAGCAGGTCCCATAATAACTATTTCATTATTAATGGCTCTTAAATCTTGCAGTAATCTCCATTTACCAGATTTCTTTTTGATGACAAAAATGGGAGTATTATGGGGAGATACAGAAGATTGTATATGTCCTTCCACTAATTGTTGTTTGACCAGGTCATGGGCTGCTTGTATCTTTTCTTTAGTCAGGGGCCACTGAGGAACCCATACTGATCTTTCTGATTTCCAAGTAATTTTTATTGTCTCAGTCGCCCTTTCTGAAAATCCAACCCATGTCTGTCTGTTCCTTGATCTATTTGTATTGGTGCTGCTATACCTTGTTTTTGTTTTTCTAATCTTTTTCCTTTCCTAAAACCTTGTCTAGCCATAATAGTGGGTGCATTTTGATTGATGTTATTTGTTAATGTCAAACCTAATTGATCTAGGACATCTTGTCCCCATAAATTTACGGGAAGATGATCCAATACATATGGCTGTATAGTTCCTTCACATCCTTCAGGATCCTTCCAATCTAATACCATTGCACTTCTATGGGGATTAGTCACCACTCCTAGGCCTCGAAGCATTTGAGTGGCTTGTTGTAATGGCCAATGTTTTGGCCATTCTTGACGAGATGATTCTAAGGTCTGCACCTGTATCCAGTAGCCCATTAAATTTATGTCCTTGAATATTTAGTTTTAGCATGGGGCGGGAATCTAAATTTAAAGAAAGCATAGCCCAATCTACACCTGTGGAGCCTAATCCCTTGGAACCTCTTTCTACAGTACGACTGGAAAATTTATCATGTAGGCTGGGTATTATTAGTAATTGTGCTATTCTATCTCCTGGTGAAATTACTGATATACCCTTTGGAGAACTGGCTATAATTTTTATTTCACCTTCATAATCGGGATCAATTACCCCAGGACTTATCATAAGTCCTTTTAGAGTAGAAGAGCTGCGTCCCAATAATAAGCCTACTGTTCCTTTGGGAAGAGGTCCTTTTACCCCTGTGGGAATGATTTGAACTCCCATCTCTGGAGTTAGTACTGCTCTGGCGGAGGCGCAGATGTCCAACCCTGCACTCCCTCTGGTTTGTCTGATGAGCGATCTGATGGACAATGTGTCCTGGGCACTACCCTGATGGGGTTGCTGGGTTCCTCCAGTGCTCCGTTTATTTGTGGTTTTGGGCCCCAGAGCATTGGGCCCGCCTGTCCATTTTTTGGCAACGGAGCCCGATGCCTTTCTCCACGATATCGTGGATAAACACCTGGTCCTTGTTCGTTTTTTGATAATGGAGTACCCTCTATGGTGGTTTGAGAACGGCATTCATTAGCCCAATGTCTCCCTCTATGGCATCGTGGGCAAATACCCGGTATTCTACTCCTTTGATACCTAGTTTTGTTAAACCCTCCTCCTATGGGGCAATTCCTTTTAAAATGTCCTATTTGTTCACAATTGTAGCATGTTCTTGGCCTGGCATCTAAAGCCTGTTTTACTGTTTTACTGCAGCTGCCACGACTTGCCCTTGTTCTAAAGCCTGTTTTACTGCAGCTGCCACGATTTGCCCTTGTTCTAAAGCCTGTTTTACTGCAGCTGCCACGACTTGCTCTTGTTCATTAATGTCTCTACATAATTTAATATATGTGTTTAAGTCTTCATGTTTCCATGGTCTAATAACTTCTCTGCACCAACGATTCGCTTGCTCATAAGCCAGTTGTTTTAGTAATGGCATTGCTTGTTCTGTATTCCCCAAAACTCTGGTAGCTGTTTGAATAAGCCTATCTACAAATTCAGCATAAGGTTCATTAGCTCCTTGTATTACCTTAGATAGTTGACCTTGTAAACCTCCATGTCCTTGTAAAGTCTTCCATGCCTTAACTGCATCTACAGCAATTTGTGCGTATACACCAGGATCATATGCAATTTGTTGCTGCCGATCCTCATAAGGTCCCTTTCCTAACAACATATCTAGATTTCTCTGAGGATAACCAGCTGCTGCATTTCGCCTAGCCGTCTCCTTCAAAATTCCTCATTGGCAACCTTCCATAACAGTTATTGTCCTCCATTTAGCACAGCTTTACACATATTAGCCCAATCTGCTGGCGTCATGTTCAAGTTGTTAATGGATTCGACCATGCTTACAGTGAAGGGTGCTTGAGGACCATAGGTTGTTACAGCCTTTTTTAGCTGCTTCACTGTTTTGAAATTTAAAGCCTGGTGAATTAGCTGCCCTCCTGCCTCAAATACAGGGCATGTTAATATTTGAGATCCTGTCTCAGGATCCCAACTATCAACTTCAGGGGTTGGGGGCCTCCCAGCATACGGAGGTGGCGCTGTTGGTTGGACACTTATGCCCTCTGGTGATAGAAAGGTGTTAGTAGCAGTCTCCTGTTGTAACTTTTCCCCTGATGGCTTTTTCTGCTCTAAGCTTTCTTCCTCTATCTGACTAGCTTGAAAGACCTTCTCTTTTACTTGAATCTTTTCCTCTTTCTGACTAACTTGAGAGACCTTCTCT